>NC_136429.1:387488569-388013569 GCF_052849685.1 Lactuca virosa
ATCCGAAAATTCTTCACATCGTTAAGCACAAAACCCATGAGTGATCCCTTCCTTTCTTTTTTTCCCGCAAAGGACACATACTCTCAAACAAAGTTCTGAATGTTGTACAGTTGAGAGATGACCCCTGTCATGTGCTTGGAACAACTACTATCAACAAACCGAAGTCTGATGATATGCCTCCATAGCTGCTCCGACACAGAGCGAGATTAGTTAGTCTTTGGAACCCAGTCCATTTTGAAACTGGGTTGACCTTTGTCATCTGTGCAAGGAACTCTCTCCCACGACATGTCCTGCTTATCACAAATAGAAGATGAAGAAATATTAGAGTCATTAGGTGATTTGGGAGATTGAGCCTTTGGTACCCATCTGTAGTTGGGTTTAACCCATTTCTTGTTCGAGCAGATGGGTGGCTCAGTACTTGCTTTTGAGCTTGAAGTCGGCCGTTGAGATGGCTTTGACCTAACCGATATTGGCTTCACTGGAGCATCTCTTGAGCTTGGCTTCTTGGCCGAATTTCCCTTATTGTCCTTGGGATTTTGATTTTTCACCTTCTGCTCATTCCAATCACCATTGTCTGAACGTGACCTTGAGGGGTTTGATTTGGAAAATCTCCCTCTAGGCTCATTCTGCCATCCTTGTGCGTAGTAGGGAACGTATGCGCGATTTGGACAATTTCTGGCAATGTGTCCATGTGTTCCACATTGAAAACATGTCTTTTTCTTCACTGGGAAGTGGTTTCTTCCTGCCCCTGGTGGCGTTCCCTTACCTTGTCTCTTATTGTTCCCACAAACACAGTTGCAGCAGGCACTCTGATTTGCTTGTTTTGGTGGCCTGTATTTACCAACACCAGGTTTCTTAGGAGTAACAGAATTAGAAGTAATAGATTCAGAGTTCAAGGATTCATTGGTTTGTTCAATAGTGTTCTCCTTGTTCTCATCTTCCGCTACTTTACCTGCACAGGAAGTAGAAACATTAGTATTCTTCACCTCAACACCCTCAGTTGGCCCTGATTGTTCAGTCTTGACTGGAGTTGGTTCAGGGAGTGGGCCAAACTGAGCAGGTGTCTCTTCCTCATTGGTTTCAAGGGGTTGGTTATAGTTGTCATTGAAGGGATGTGGAACACTATGGTACCCAAGACCCTTATTTTGATTATCTTTAAATTTTAATTGTTTTTTAATCATGGATGCAACTACCTCACTTGACACATCATATTTTCTGAAATTAAAATCTGCATTTTCAAATTTGTTTTTCAATGTGTCAAGCTCGGCAGTCACAGAGGCAAGTTGTTTCTTAATGTAGTTATAATTTTCACATTTATTGCTATATTCCTCTTGAAGGGTTCTAAAGTCATTTATTTTGGCCTCTAGTTTCTCTTTTAATGGTCTCTGGTCTCTCTTAAGTTCATACCTTTCATATTTTAGGTCATCGTTCTCTCTCTTTATCAATTCAATTTGTTCACGTAAAAATTTAACAATTTTAATGCAAATTTGAGAGCATGAAACTTCATTGACCGAAATGTTTGAGGAGCTCATTGTTTACCAAAAATGCCCTTTGACTGAAAACTCAAAAGTCAACCTTAAAAGTCAAATTTAAAAAGTCAAACTTAAAAAGTCAAACTTAAAAAGTCAAACTTAAAAAGTCAAACTTAACAGTCAAACTTAAAAAGTCAAACTTAAAAGTCAAACCAAAAAGCTAAATTTGAAAATTTGAAAGTTAAACGAGAAAGTCAAAGTTTACAGTCAAAGGTCAAACTTGAAAAGTCAAAGTCAAAATTTGAGGTGAAAAGTCAATTTAGAAAGTCAAAAATTATAAACTAAAATTTTTGGTTGAAATGAAATTTAAAAATAAAAGAAATTGATTTTTGGGCTAAAAGTGTTAAAAATGCGAAACTAAGGAATCGAAGATATGATATTTGAGTTAAAAGGGAAGGAATGTAACATCTAGCAAGCTAGATCAACTGGTAAGACGCTTCGTTGATGAGGCGAGGTACCCGGGTTTGATCCTTGGCAACCCCCAAAAGAGTTTCCTTTTTTTTTTTTTTTGTTTTTGTTTTTTTATAAATGTACGCTGCTGCTTGCGAGGATACTGGCTGAGATCGTCGAGGTGCGAGGCCGAGAACTTCAGAAGCCCGAAACGTCGCTGGGCCGAGAAACCCTAGCCGCAAACGTCGCCGCCGAGAAACCCTAGCCGCAAATGCTTCTTCGGTTCGCGGCTGTGAACCCTTCTTCGGTGGCCGAGAACCCTTCAACAGTTACGAAAAAAAAACGACGTTTTTCACCCTTTTTGCTCCAAAACTCGATCCAAAACTCGTTTTTAGGAAAAATGCAAAGAACAAACCCCCCTTATTTTGCCAAGATCTATCCAAAAACGCAAAAATCCTTAAAAAAATAAGATCAAATACGCTCCAGATCTGCAAAAATTGATTGATACAATCCAAGCTCTGATACCAACTGTAAGTCTCAAATCTGCTTGTGTATCAATCAGATCCAATTGATGGTGCGGAATCCCAATCAATTGGATGTTGCCAGATCAAAATAGAGAAGAAGGAGAAGAAGAATAGGATGAATCTAATGTATTGATGATATGAATGAAGATCCTTACAAGAGATTACACACACACACACACACTATTCTTCTCTCTAGTTTCTCTCTCTATCACACCTTGAGTTTCACACACTTAAGCTCCTCTATCTGTACTTCTCTCTTATGACTCCACTAACACTATTTATATGAGAAAGAAAATCGCAAATGGGTTCACGGCCGTAAACACGTTCACGGCCGTAAACACCCATACAGCCGTAAACTAGACTGAAAAAATATAAATGCCTAGAAAAGTAAAGTATAAACCATATTTTTGACTCAACATATAATAAATAGTGGTGCAATAGATAGCTATACTTATTGGTTGATATGTTGGAAATTGATGGGAATGGGTGTTTTAATGTTAATATTATATATAGAGGTGGTATTGCGAGAAACATACATATAATTATGTTGATATAATATCCATTAGATGTGACAACTAGTATCTATTTGGTGATTTGTCGATACGGTATCTAATGCATGTGGCAATGGATATCTACCTGGTGATTTAATAACAGTAATGCCCTATGTAGGTTGTTACATGTATCCATTTGGCATCGATGAGCGAGCCGTAAGTTGAGTACCTGATGATAAAGTATGTTAATCATAGTGTAGTTGAGTAAAACTATGTAATAATATTAATAAGACGTTATTTACTACTTAAAAACTATTTTAACTTGTCGTTTAATGGATAGGGCGATCACACAACAATGTTTTCGTGACTATATATGTTATGTTGGTGAACCTTATAATGTGAACTTTGGTGTTCTTTCCCTGCAAGTGTTATGGCATGTTCAACTGAAAGGCATTATGATATTGAAATGGTAGAGTTAATTATGATAATAAGTTTTGAGAAAATTATTTGTATATAATGTGTAGGTTTCTCAATAATCTCTTTGTAGCTTATTCTTGTATTGTTGTCCCCTTCAAGTTATAGACTTACTCAAGATATAAAGTCATATCAGAGAGATGGTAATGCCCGCCTCGGATCGTCGTTGTAATTTATTTTATATTATCCTTGATAATAACTACTTGTATCTAACTGTTTAACATCACTGTAAACTGGACGACTTTACATTTTTAAAAGCGAAAATTTTGGAAAATAGTGGTAACACAAATTGGTTCACATGTGCCTTTGTGGGTTACATGCTTGACCCAATATCTTAGCAAGAGCAAAACTAGGAAAATAAAATAGGGAATTAATTTATTATTTATTGACTGTTGATAAATAATTATAAGTTAAGTAGATTAATTTACTATTGTTTTAAAGATTTAATAAATAATTAGAAATTAATGGAACAATCATTTATTAAGAGATAACAAATAATTGGCTGAATCTAATTATGTGTAAAAGAACCATATTAATTATTTTGAATAATTAATAAATAGTTTTAAGGGATAATTACCAAGGATTAAAATAATATTATCCTTGGATTTAATTAGAAAATGATCAAATTTCTCCCCCTTTATAGGTATGTGTTTTAAGGAATTAATGATAGCCCAAAACCCTAATTCAGACACCACAAGTTCGTCCCCTCCTTTCCCTTATTGTTTAACAATTGGAGAAATATCTAGGTTTATTCTAGTCGAATTCATCCCACTCCACAACTAGGGTTTTGCTTGCTTGGTTTGTCAAGGGTACAATATTGTCAGAGGGACTCTTTTTTAGGTCTTAGATCTTTTACAAAACTGTTAAAGGTAGCTCTTATCCTCTCTCCTAGGGTTAGGGTTTCCATTAATGGAAAAAATCATGATTTGGGGTTTAATCATAAGTGTTATAGTTTTGAATGCTTCAGTTGTTATTTGTTTATATGTTCTCTTAAGAACATGAAGAACGCTTTATGAACCAATAACGGTATCAAATTTGGTTGACTCATATTAATAACACTGAAAAATTGTTTTTAAAAAAGCATAATGGGTATTATCTTGTACATATTGTTTGGGAAAGTGTGTGTATGTAATCTACACATCAGGGTTTTGATCCTTAGATATATGCAAGGGAGAGGTTTTCTTTCATGTTTAAGAATGAAGATGAAGCTTGTATAGATGTAAGAAGTAGTTGGAGTGTTGTAGTCTTCATTGTACTATATATGGATGCCATAATACTCATGGGAAATGACATTTCAAATGTAAATAGCATAAAATTTTGGATTGGAAAATGTTTCTTTATAAAAGAAATGGGAGATGCAACATATATTATAGGCATCAAGATCTATAGATAGAGATCAAAATGCCTCAATAGGTTAAGCCAAAGTATATACATAGACAAAGTCTTGAAGAGGTTCAAAATGTATGATTCCAAGAAAGGATTCAAACCTATGTAACATAGTTTGGCATTAAGCAAAGCTCGGTCACCTAAAACGACCGGTGACCTTGAAAGAATGATTCAAATACTATATGCTTTGGCTATTGGATTGATTATGTATGTCATGACATGTATGAGACCTGATTTGAACACATATATGAATAAAATGATAAATAAGTGGTCACAATCATATATTAAGTCCACCACCTACTAATCCTTTCATCATTTTGTAATTTCATTATGTATCACTGTCTGTTTCAAATTAGACTAATAATTCACGCTATACTATTTACATATTTAATGCTAGACTCTTTCTTCATGATGGGTAGTGAATTGGTGAATAGATCAGCCAAGTTCTCATCTGAAAATACTTCATTTATTATGATGTCTCCTTCTTTAACAACATTTTGGATGTAATGATGCAGGGGTCGAAAAGTATATAGTGAGGAGTCGAAATAGGTTGAGTCTGTAAGGGTTCGAAATCGAAATGATTTCGACTCTCTATGTATTTATAAGGCATTATTTGTATTCGAAGCTAGAACGTTTAGACCTTGTATTTTTTGGTAAGTCTGTTGTACCCTATAAGTAGGGTAGGTACTAGAGTTGAGAGTAATTTTCTTTTTGTGCGTTCCGTTTCTAAACACTCTGATAAACTTTGTACTCTCATTAGAATAATACAAGCCAATCAGATCATATTTACATGATGTGTTCTTACTACTTTATTTGATTGATTTCGTGTTAGTTTATCTATGCTAACTCACTACATTTGGTATCAGAGCCGGAATCATCCAATTAATTTAAGTTTTCTTGTGTTTTTCATATTTTTTAATCGCTCTTTCCGATTCAAAATATTCCACAATATTGAATCAGAAAACTGGTCTCAATTGATTGTTTTGTTTCGATTCTGCACTCAGTTTGTTAGATCGAGTGATTACTGGTCAATTCCTGTTTGATTATCTTTTCAGATCTCTCTTTTTGAATATAAAATCTTATTTGTCCATAAAACGATGACGAACTTCAACATGAACACTATGTCAAGTTTCTCACTTTTGCTCGGATCATCTACTAAGATTTCGATGTTGATTCCAGAATACTACGAGCAGTGGACTAATAGAATGGAGGACTATCTGAATGAAATAGATGAAGATCTTTGGAGATGTATCAAAAGTGGAAATTATCGTCTTGACATGCTTAAAGAAGTTGGAACTACTGGTTCTTCAGCTGATATGGCTGTGCGAAAGGAGAAACAGGAAGCAAATGACAAGAAATGCCTTCATGAACTACGTGGTGCTCTTCCACCAATAGTTTACTATTATGTATGAAGTTGTAAAAATACAAAGGAGATTTGGGACACATTGAAAGAAAAATATCAGGGAAATGAGAAGACAAAGAAAAGCTCTGTGAAGCAGTGTTTGTTGGAACTGGCTAAGTTCAAGCAGAAGGATAACAAATCAGTAGAGTCTTACTATGATCGTTTAAACGAACTGATGTTCAAATGTACACGATATGGTGTTACTCGTTCGACTCTTGAGTACAATATTACTTTTCTGATGGGATTGAGAAAAGGATGAGAAACATTAGCCTCATGATCAAAACTCAAGAGAGTTTCAATGGTTATTCGTTGGATAATCTGTATAATGTTCTTAAAGCTCATGAAAGTAGGATAAATGAAATTGCTGAAGAAGGAAAGTTAAGTTTGGGAGGACCACTGGCACTGATGTCAAAAGTGACTGCCAAGGATTCTGCAGTTGAATATGCTGAAGAAGAAAAACCTAAGGAATAAGGATTTCTGGTTAACTCTGATGATGAAGCGGTGGCGTACTATTCAAATAACAAAGTGAAGAAATTATTCAAAAAGCCTTTTAATCCGAAGTACAAGAACAGTAATGAGTTTAATGGGAACAACTCGATTGGAAAGAGTGTGAAGGTTGATTCGAAGGAGGAAAAGAGAGAACTAAAGAACGTGGTTGAGAAGAAGGAGATGAAGCTCAAAGGTGATTTGGGTTTTGATTGCAATTACTGCAATGGGTCGAACCACTTAGCAAAGGACTGTATGTTGAAGAAGAAGGAAGAGAAGAAGGAGAGAGTGAAGGACAAAGCCTATTATGCAGGAAGATTGAGGAGATAAAAGCTCGAACCAAAGGAATCTATTTGATGGATAAAGGAGGAGATGAAGACGAAGGAACATATCAGATCTGGTCGTCAAGGTCTGATGAAGAAGAGATACGAAATCCTACGCATGGAGATATGTGTACACAGTTCGAAGAAGGTGATTCTGATGAAGAGAAGATCTCAGGAAGATGTTTCGTCTTAACAAGTGCTGAAAAATCTCCTATGACATCGAAGGTACGTGATCTTCTTGAATCTCTTAATATTCCTTCAAATACTTATCATGTAGTTTTAACAGATTTTGATGATACTCTTTCTTATCTTAATGATATATTAATTTCAATGAGTAGAGAAGCTGAACAATCGAAATCATTGATATATGATGTTCGAAACAATTTGGAAGTTAAGAAGAGTGTCATTGAGAGTTTAGAGCTTCAATTAAGAACTGTTACAATAGATAGAGATTCTATTAGGACAGATAACATGTTGTTAGTCAAATAGAGTAATATTTACTGTAATTCAGCTAAATGCTTGTATGCTAAATTGACTGAGCTGCATCATTCATCTGAAATATGTAAAGAACAACATCGAAAGTTGCTTCCTTTCTTGGTTTTTAAGAGAGAAAAGATAGATGAAACTTCGTATGATTGTGAAAAGAATATATTTGAATATGATAAGATTTTTAATGATTCATATGCATGTGGAATAGTTAAGATTGATGATTACTTGAATGTTGATGACCTTGTGCATATTGTTAATGAAACTTTGACTAAAAATGAACAAGTTAAGATTTTGAACATGACTGAGATGTCGACATTTGATTCTCAACAAAATTTTGTTGATATCGAAGATGATTATGATAATATCAGTGAAACTGAGACTAAGGAGAGTGCCGATTGCTCACAATTTCCTGTTATTAATGTCAATTCGATGGCTAAAGGCAAAGAAAAGTGTCATGATTCAATGTCGAAAGTAAACTGTGATCAACCCTCTACATCCAAAGTCTGTGATCCTCTTGATCATGTTGTGGTGGAAGACCATGTGAGCGATGAGGATGATGTTTCGAATGAGACACATATTCTTAGAGTTGTAGTCGAACAGGTATATGAAGAAGCAAAGGAGTACACAAAGGTGTTGAAAGATAAAGGAAAACATTATTTGGAATCAAATTATGCGCTCTATCCAAGGCTAAAGTGTACAAATGAAGTATGTTTTCAAATCAAGTATTTGTTACCTCAGGAAATGGTGATAAAGTAAATCCAAAATTGAACAAACTGGCCGAGGAAGACAATAAAGGAGCGACACAAGAAAGTTTTTATTCGAATCAAAACACTATCGAAAATGGTTTGAACAAAAACTCAACTTTTCAACAACAAAAACCAAAACGTGTTTGGGCTGTGAAAACTGAAAAATCAAGTGTTGATAATAAAAACAAAGAAAAAGAATTTAACTCTTTGCCTAATGCTTCAAAATCTCAAAAGATGAAAACACATGTTTTTCAAAGAAAAGGCGGAGAAATTGGTTTGCGAGGAAGGTGTTTCGAATTCCAAAGCATGAAACAAGGCCTATTGGAAAAATGTAAAAGCTTTTCATAAATAAAAAGTTTTTAAGCAAAATTCATCTGAAAACATTCAGAAAATTCCTAAAATAAGACATTAATTCAAAACAAACCGTCTCAAAAGCAAAGTGGTTTTCAAAAAGGTCAAAACATTGTTCAAAATCAATTTCCACCACATAATGTTCAAAATCAAGGAAATGGAAAATATGTTCAAAATCATAATCAAAGAAATTTTGGTCAACATTATGGAAATGGACGGTTTACTCGAAATAAGGAACAAATGAATTTTGTTCAAAATAACGGACGAAGGAGTTTTAGTCAAACTCTTGCTGAAATACATTTTGATCAAAATCAAAAAGTTTTTCACCAAAATGGTGTTGGTTATCGTAATCAATACCAAAATCGTTTTCAAAATCCACCAAAAAGGTCATTTCCAAAATGAGATTTTGAAAAATTGGAAGTTCAAGGAAAACAAAATGAACCTTTCAAACCAAAAAATCCACACTTTTCAAATCCTGATTCAAAGCAGAAGATGAAAGCATCTTTTACAAAAGGGAGAAGTGATGTTAGGAACATCATTCATTAGCTGGAGGGAAAAGGAAAATAGTATCAGTCGAGAAAGTATTCTCAAGAGCAAATTCAATCTGCTTATGAGAAGTACTTAAATGATTCGATTCGATGTATGGAAGTACGTTGTCACAAGAATCAAATCCAGCAGTGCGAAAATGGAATGAAATTCCAAAGAAGAAAGTTGACGTATTTCAAACAAAGGATGAAAGAGAGAAATTCAATGTTTAACCTTTCCCATTGAATGATTACATTTCGATGGCCAAAGCCAATGAAATTGAATTAATTGATAGTTTCAAGTCAAAAGTTCATAATTGGGTTATAAGTTCTTCGTTGCACAATGTGTTTCAAGCTAATGTCCAATGACCCAAAAGGTATTGGGGACCTAAATTCTTCTGATTGATTGTAGGTACTATGTGACGAGCAACACGATGAGAAATAGTATATTGATAGTGGATGCTCTCGTCACATAACTGGGAGAAAGAATAATGTAATGAGATTTTCGAAAGCTGGACAATGTTGGAGTTGTAAAATTTGGCAATAACAACAAGTGTAAAGTCAAAGGATACGACAAAGTAATGAATGGGAAATTCACGGTGAATCGAGTGGCATATGTCAAAGGACTAAAGCATAATCTGATAGTGTTTCACAACTTGTTGTGGGCACTGGAAATCAGGTTCTTTTTGATGAGGAAGGAAGTGTTTTCTCTAACAAAGAAACAAAGTAAATTCTCCTAAATTCGAAACGAAAAGAAGATATGTTCACTCTTGACATTAAACCTATTGTTGGAATTCCCTCCATGTGTTTGTTGTCAAAAGCTTCCTCAGACCTCAGCTAGTTATGGCATCGGCGACTTTCCTATCTTAACTTCAAAAACCTTAACAAACTTGTTTTAAATGATATTGTTCATGGCTTACATGTCTTAAAATATAATAATGATTCATTGTGTGCAGCTTGTGAACAGGGGAAGCAACATCGACAAGGTCATCCGATCATCATAGATTCAAAAATCATCGAACCTTTGGAACTTCTTCACATTTACTTGTATGGACCTTCGACTGTTGAGACTCTCAATAATAAGAAATACATATTAGTCATTGTTGATGATTTTTCTAGGTTCACTTGGGTTTTCTTTATTCGACAGAAGTCTGAAACTGCTCAAGTGATGATTGACTTTATCAAGAATATATAGGCGAGTTTAAAGAAGAAAGTTCGATGAATTAAGAGTGATAATGGATCCGAATATTACACAAATTTTCATCTCCTTACACACCGTAACAAAATGGTGTTGTCGAAAGGAGGAATCATTCTTTATGCGAAGCTACAAGAACAATGCGAATTTGCCTCAATATTTTTGAGCAGAAGCTGTTTCGACTGCTTGTTTCATACAAAATTGTTCTTTCATTCATCATCGTTTCAATATTACACCTTATGAAATAATAAACAAGAGGAAACCTAATTTTAAATTTTTTTTTTCATGTTTTTTGGTGCAGATATTTCATAATGAACCTCAAGGAAATTATTTCTAAATTTCAGTCGAAAGTTGATGAAGGAATCTTCTTGGGATATTCTCACAACTCTGTTGCCTTAGGGAGTTGAAAAAACGAATGAGAAAGATCGAAGAAACTTTCAATCTTACACTCGATAACAATCTTTCGTTCAAAAGCCTGTAATGGTTGAATCAAATGTTGAATCTCAAATCATGAACTCTTATGATATTGATTTTGATTTGATTTTTGGAATTCCAGATAGGGCCATTGGTGCTGAAAATCAGGCTGATGATAATCATGTTCCTGAAGCATCGAAACAATCTAATGATTCAACTGTCATAAATGAAGAAAATGATGCACATTCTTCATCAACTTCAAGGGTGTATGTCAAAAAAGTATTGGTTTCGACTGATGATCAAGTGGAGGGGGAGCACTTGAATTCGACGTTACAAAATAAAAATCATGATTCGACTGCTGAGGGGGAGCATATGCCAACTACAACTCAAATCGAGGGGGAGCATGTGTTGAACCATGCTGATGTCGAGGGGGAGCATAACAACTCAAATCCATTGGTCGATGAAGAGCCAACTGGATTGAATTCTGATAATAACAATAACCAAACTAATGATTTTCATGATGTCACTGACAATGTCTCGATTGCAGGAAAAGGTTCAGAAGCGGGCGATATTTCCAAAGATGCACCTTTAGACTTTGATCCTGCATATCCACCGATGGATCAATGGACAAGAAATCATCCAAAGGAACATTTTATTGGTTCTATTGTCTTGACTTGAGATCAGATACGATCCAAAAATGAAGTGTTAAATGTTCATCAAGAATACTATATGTTTAATGTGTTCATTTCGAAACTAGAACCAAAAACAATAAAGGTTGCATTAGAACAATTTGATTGGGTTGTTGAAATGCAATCTGAACTGGCTGAATTCTAATGAAATAAAGTTTGGAGGTTAGTTCCTAAACCAAAAGATGTTTCATTAATTGGTCTAAAATGGATTTTTAGAAATAAAACTGATAAAGAAGGCAATGTTGTTCGAAATAAAGCAAGACTTGTCGTAAAAGGTTATTCTCAACAAGAAGATGTTGATTATGAGGAAACCTTTTCCCCTATTTCAAGACTCGAGGCAGTACATATTTTTCTTGCTTATGTAGCTCATAAGGATTTCAACGTGTATCAAATGGATGTTAAATGTGCATTCTTCAACGGAATTCTGGAGGAAACGGTCAATGTCGAACAACCACCTGATTTTGTTAACGATAAGAATCCTTATCACTGTTACATTTTAGATAAGGCAGTTTATGGGTTAAGACAAGCACCTCATGCCTGGTATTCAAATCTAACTAGTTTTCTGAAAAATCACTAAATTTAAACAAGGATCAGTTGATCCTACCTTATTTCGAAAGAAAGTAGGGGATCACATGATGCTTGTTTAAATTTATGTCGATGCTATTATTTTTTGTTCGACTGCTCCTTTGTTTTTTAAGGAATTTGAGGAACTCATGAAAAGTCAATTCGAAATGAGTATGATGGGGAAATTAATAACTTTTTGGGTTTGAATATTTGTCAAAGCAGGAAGTCATTTTATTAATCCAGAAAAATATACGGGAAATCTGCTTGAAAGGTTTGGAATGATGAATAACACCAAGGTTAAAGTACCAATGGCTGTGGGCACACGCATAACTCCTTCATTGGATAAGCCTGTTGTCGACTTAACAACATATATAAGCATGATTGTTTCGCCTTTGTATTTAAATGCAAGTCGACCTGATATTATGTTTGCTGTATGTAATTGTGCCAGGTACCAATCGAACCCCATCTCAATGTTGTTAAGAATATATTTCGATACATCAAGGGAAAAGTTTCGTTGGGATTATGGTATCCATCGAAGATAGGATTCTTTATACAAGCATTATCTGATGCGAATCTAGGTGGATGCCAAATTGATCGAAAGAGCACAACTAGAGCATGCCAATTCTTGGATGGAAAGCTTGTGAGCAGGCAATCAAAAAGCAACCTTGTGTTTCGATTTCGACTGCAGAAGCAGAGTATATGGCTGTTGCTTCCTGCACATCGCAAGTACTTTGGATTAAAAGCCAATTGCGAGACTATGCCATCAATATGAAGAATATTCCTTTGTATTGTGATTCCCAAATTGTCATTCGCATTTTCCACAATCCAGTCCAACATTCGAAAACCAAACACATTACTCTTCGATATCACTTCATAAAGGACCATGTAGAAGACGGGAACATTGAGGTCCATTTGTTAAAACAACAGATCAACTTGTAGACATTTTCACAAAACATTTAGATGAAAAGTTATTCTTAAGGATTTTGAATGAATTGGGAATGATAGATGCAAGTTATTTCCATGTTCTTCTTGATCGAATTACTGTAAATTCGTTAGTGTTTTTCTGAACCGTTCGGAGGTTACTGTTTCAGTTCAGCGTTCGCATACGTTTGCATTCGAATTACCTCTAAACCGTTCTGAACTCAATTCACTATAGGTGAAATTTGTTCGATGTACAACACTTGATTGAGGATTATTATCTGAGGGGTCGAACGTATCTCGGTAACATTTTATCATTTATTTATTTTGTTTGTTATTTTTCAAAAATCAAAAATCCAAAAAGATTTTCTTATTTTTGTGTTTGATTTTTATAAACAAAAAGTGTAACGCCCCGTTCCTGGTACACATTTAATTTATTAAAATATTCATTTTGTAAGAGCTACTCGACGAGTTGGTAGCCCTAACTCGTCGAGTAGGTGCCAGCTTGGTCGCGTGATTTAAATGGTCTACTCGACGAGTCCGAGCTTGGAGTCGGCGAGTAGGTCCATCAGGAGGAAACCCTAATTTTCAGGGTTTGCACCCTATTTAAACATCATATCTGGCCTCCACCCCAGCCTCCATCACCTCCAAACCCCATTATCAAAACCCTAATCCGCCATAAGTGATCTTGAGCTAGTTCTTGCCATTTTTGAGTGTTTTTATGCATTGTGAAGCTTGTGGGAGAAGAAGAAGATAGAAGGCTCAAAGGGGAAGAAGTAGATCCAGGAGCTACACTTCATCTGCTGTATTTTCTGGTAATCAAGCTTCCAACTAGATCATTCTTCTCTTAGATCTAGTTATCTCTATATTATGAAAGTTTTGGGTCAAGAACCTTGGTCCTTGGGGTTGGGACGTCCCAAGTGACTTACATCTCAGATCTAGGATCTAGAAAGGGTTCCATGGCATAAAGGTGCAAAATTTATGACCATGGAAGCCCCATGAAAGCATATAAGCAATTTTATGGTCTTTCTAGCCCTAAAAGACCATGCATGGAAGGAAAGTTCGAAGCTTTATGTATCCAACATATGCTAAAACCTTAGATCTGGGTTTGTATGCGTGGATTTTAGATTATATGGCCTTTTGGACAAGATTCATGTTTTATAGGAATTAGGGTTTTATCTAAACCCTTTCAGAAGAGCTATGAACGGGTAAAGTTGGAAACTTTACCCTTAGGAGACCCTTTCCAGTGGACAAACGAGCTAAGAACCTTTGATCTAGGAGATAAGGGCTTAATCTATTAAGATGGCCAAACAGATAGAAGGACTCGTCAAGTCCATAAGGGAACTCGACGAGTCGTATCGTGTTGTCCCGATTACAGTTAGTAGAACTTGACGAGTTTGATGAAGGACTCGACAAGTGGATGAGCCAAGTCATGACTAAACAACCCGATAGAACTCGACGAGTCCGTGGAACGACTCGGTGAGTTGGATCGCGTTTTCAGGATCTCTGAGTTTTAGAACTCGGCGAGTTGAGAGGTTGACTCGACGAGTTGGTCAAACCAGATGGTTGACTTTGACCAGAGCGTTGACTTTGACCAGAGGTAAAATGGTCATTTTACCCTATGAAGAGTTATCAGTTTTTGATTAAGTGTTATTATGGATTTATGGCCGGAGAGTCACCGGGACAGCAGACATGGATTCCTCACTCGAGTTTTCAGCAGTCATTCTTGCGAGGTGAGTTTCCTTTAGTAGGATCGGGTCTATGGCACCAAGGCGGGCCCGTATAAGTGATATGTAGTAGCTTAGAGTGGGCGGGGCCCGATGCTTATATGTAGTAGCTAAGTATGGGCGGGGCCCGAAGCTCATAGAAGTTTAGAGTGGGTGGGGCCCGATTCTCATAGTATTATTTGAGTATAGATATGTGATTGTTTGGTAGATGTACTTGTTGTCTGTGTGATATTTGTATGCATGTTAGTAGCGGAGTGTGGGCGGGGCCCGAATCTCCTAGACAGCGGAGTGTGGGCGGGGGCCGAATCTCCATGAGAGTGGGCGGGGCCCGTATCTCCTAGTTGCATGATATATGGATGGTATGTGGTAGTTTGGGGAACTCACTAAGCTTCGTCCTTACATTTTTCAGTTTTGGTTTCAGGTACTTCCACTAGCAAGGGGAAGGGCTCGTGATGATCGCATGACACACACCACAGTTTCAGCCTGGGATTGTTTTAGACTCTGATGATTACTTATATGATTTGTTACAATATTTGACATGTTGTTTTTGAGATACATCGTTCTTGTTTTATTATGATGATGGATGTTTTATGGTTTAAATAATGATTTTAAAACGAAATTTTTGGACCGTATTTTTGGGATGTTTCAAGTTGGTATCAGAGCCTTGGTTTGAGGGATTCAGGCACGCTCTCGGGTGTGTCTGAACTCAAACTAAGGAATTGGTATGAAAATTTTCAAAAGAAAATCATTTTTATAAAAAGAACTTTGAGAAAAAGAAAAGAATTTTGAAAAGAGAAAAGAACTTTGAAAAAGAGAAAAGGGTGTGGTGCATGCAATCAGCCGAGCTCAAGTAAGTATTCCCAAATTACCCATACAAGTTAATGTTATGTTATGATTATCAACTTTATGAGAACAACATGCTAGATTAGGACTAAGGATCTAGGAAGGATGCCTTATGTGCCTATATTATGTGTATCAGGTTTATGAGAATTGCATGCTAGTTTAGGACTAAGGATCTAGGAAGGATGCCTTATGTGCCTGATATATGTTTCTTAGCTTTATGAACTGCATGCTAGTACAGATTAGTCAGGGATAGTCTGAGAGAGATATGCTTGATTATGTTTACTCGATGCTCAAATTCTGCTTGCTTTGTTCTTTTAGGAGTTCTAGTTGTCTTCTACTAACTAGTAAACAAATATGTTAAATTACATATTGCGAGAACTAAATAATTTCAGAAGGTTGGGTTTAGCCTTATTTCGCAGCTATCGTTTGAGTCTAACCGTTGTAGGGTAGAACCTCTCATTCGAAGAAATTATCTAGTCTTAGTGATATGTAATAGTATTTGCGAGCTAGTTAGGGGGAGATAGCGGGGACTTCTTATGCAACTAACGGCGGAGAGTGGGTTGGTGATTACCCTAGGGAAAGCCTAAGATGAGTTAAGCATGAGGTCAACAGTAGTAGTAGAAGGGACTTGGTGGAGTTGAGGCAGTTCTTGAGGAAGGTACAGATAAATGTGGAAGGTAGTATGGGCCCGTACTACTAAAAGCAGAGGATCCGTACTCAAATCAAGGAAGGCTGAGATGAATCCAGGAAACTTGTAGCATGTTAGATCCCTCGAGATTTGATGTGTATACTGATGTTTGTTATGGTGTATTTTTGGTATGGTTGTTCTACGTCCTAGGCCGATGGGCAATTCAGGTGAGGGATCAGGCTCGGGCTCTGGATCCGAGCAGATAGATGAGCAGTGAGGGAGTTTATTTCGTCTGAGGTTACACGCAACATCCTAGAGCAGACTCCTGTGATCTTTGGATCGGTCAAGGAGGGTATTTTAGAGCTTCTGGAGGAGAAGCTGAGCGCTTTTCGTACTGAGATAACGGCCATGATGGGGTCGCGCACACTGACTTTCTAGGAGTTCAGAGCATGTGGAGCTCCCGACTATCATGGGGCTCGGGACCCCATCGCTAGCAGTAGATCGTTTGCTGATGTTGTCAACACGTTCCGCACCAGCAGATATCCCGAGGGGGATAAGGTTAGGCTTGCGTCTTGTCTTCTGAAGGACATGGCACGTGACTGGTGGGAGGAGGTTGGGAGAGCTATTGGTGATGATGCAATGTTAGATGCGATAACCTGGAGTGATTTCACGACCAGGTTCAGGGCCGAGTTCGTACCTCTTACTGAGGTGCAACAGCTTGCTAGGGATTTCCAGGATCTCCGATAGACGACTGAGACAGTGGCAGAGATTACCGCCAAGTTCAGGGAGAGGGCCCTTCTCGTTCCGCAGTACGTGGTGGACGAGGAGATGAAAAAGGCCCGGTACCATGAGATGCTGAGGAGTGATATCAGACAGTTTGTGACCCGGTCCAGCTGCAGGACGCTAGAGGATATGATAGTGAGGGCTCATGAGAGGGAGATTGATTTGGAGATGGAGAGGAAGAGGAAGCCAGAGGTAGTGTCTGGCACAGAGGGCTCGGGAAAAAAGCCCAAGGTAGATTCCCGAGGGAAGGGCCAGCAGGGCCGAGGCCGCTGCGGCAAGTGCGGCAGGGAGCATGAGGGGCCATGTAGGGCGGGTAGTTCAGGCTGCTTCAAGTGCAGCCGAACTGGACATGTCAACAGAGAATGTACTGCCACTACCACCACCACTACAACATCTGATCTGATTTGCTTTAATTGCAATAAGAGGGGACACAAGAAGTCCCAGTGTCCGAGTCTAGCATCAGTAGGACAGGTGGTGGCACCCGCTCCTACCACTATGAGGATTACAGACGGCCGTCAGGGCCGGGCAGAGGCACCAGCGGCGAAGAACAGAGCCTTCCAGTTGACAGAAGAGGAGGCACGTGCAGCCCCTGATGTGGTTACATGTATCTGTCTTCTCCATTATCTCTTTGTTATTTCTGATTATTACTCATGCTTGTGTGTTAGTGTATAGGATCGTTCTTAGTGAACGACATGTCAGCTATGGTACTGTTTGATTCGGGGGCTACCCGATCTTTTGTGTCGCTCGTACTTAGCAAGCGATTTAGTAGAGCTCTGGGGAAGCTGGATTGCCCACTTGATGTAGAGATAGCCGATGATAGGACCGCCAGGGTTGCGAGGGTTCATAGAGGACATACACTACGGTTATTCGATCAGCCGTTTTCAGTGGATCTGGTTCCTATTCCCCTACGTGGGAATAAGGTCATAGTGGGTATGGATTGGTTGAGCTCCAATGGGGCAGTGATTGATTGTGAGAAGCAGCTAGTGAGTGTTTGTACTCCTAGTGGGGGAGAGCTAGTGATTCAGGGCGAGAAGCCACAGCGCGAACCGATCTTATGTTCAGCAGCGAGGGCGAGGCGCCACCTCCAGCAGGGTTGTGCAGGATACGTCGCCTATGTCATGGATACCCGGGATAAGGGTAAGGCGACCGTTGATGATGCACCGGTAGTGCGAGAGTACCTGGACGTATTCCCGGAGGATTTACCTGGGGTACCTCCGGAGAGACAGGTTGAGTTTAGGATTGACTTGGTCCCTGGTGCGGCTCCGATAGCCGAGGCACCATATCGGTTAGCTCCTCTCGAGATGCAGGAGTTATCTATGCAGCTGCAGGAGCTACTAGACAAGGGTTTCATTAGGCCGAGCAGTTCACCATGGCGAGCCTCGATCCTGTTTGTGAAGAAGAAGGACGGGTCACATCGCATGTGTATCGATTCCCGAGAGCTGAACAAGGTAATGGTGAAGAACCGTTACCTACTTCCGAGGATAGATGATTTGTTTGATCAGCTTCAGGGAGCATCATGGTTCTCCAAGATTGATCTACGGTCAGGATATCACCAGATGCGATTCAGAGATGATGATGTGCAGAAGACAGCTTTTAGGACTCCCTATGGTCATTATGAGTTTGTGGTGATGCCGTTTGGGCTCACCAATGCTCCAGCCGCGTTCATGGACTTCATGAACCGCGTGTGCAGACCGATGTTGGATCGGTCTGTAATAGTCTTTATTGATGAAATCTTGGTTTACTCTAAGACTCAGGAGCAACATGAGGAGCACCTGAAGGAGGTGCTGGAGATACTGAGGAGGGAGAGACTTTATGCGAAGTTCTCCAAGTGTGAGTTCTGGTTGCGCGAGGTGCAGTTCCTTGGGCATCTTGTCAACCAGAAGGGTATTCTGGTCGATCCGGCCAAGATAGAGGTCGTGATGCAGTGGGAGATTCCGAGGTCTCCAACTGAGATTCGGAGTTTCCTGGGTCTGGTAGGGTATTACAGGAGATTTATTCAGGACTTCTCCAAGATTGCAGTTCCATTGACCCGACTGACCAAGAAGTCGGTAGTTTTTTGCTGGGGACCTGATCAGCAGGCAGCCTTTGAGACGCTCAGGCAGCGATTGTGTGAGGCACTGATTCTCACTCTGCCAGAGGGTGTAGATGACTTCATAGTCTACTGTGATGCTTCGATCACAGGCATGGGAACAATATTGATGCAGCAGGGCCATATGATAGCTTATGCCTCGAGACAGTTGAAGCCTCACGAAGCTAACTATCCGACGCACGATTTAAAGCTGGGGGTAGTGGTGTTCACACTCAATATTTGGCGGCATTACCTCTATGGGGTCCGATATTCCATTTACACGGATCACAAGAGTTTGAGGTACCTCATGGATTAGCCGAATCTGAACATGAGGCAGCGTCGGTGGTTAGATGTGGTGAAGGACTATGATTGTGAGATCCTTTACCACCCGGGCAAGACCAACGTAGTGGCCGATGCCCTGAACCGCAAGGCGGTAGCGAACCCGATTCGAGACATCTGTCTGAGGATGACAATGATTACTCCATTACTGGAGTAGATCCGAGAGGCGCAGGTCGAGGGCCTGAAGGAAGAGCGCCAGAAGTGTGAGCGGATTGTAGGCCGAGTGGCCTCGTTTGATTATGACAGCCGAGGGTTGCTGACCCTGCATGGGAGGGTCTGAGTACCGTACTGGGGTGGAGTACAACATGTATTGATGGATGAGGCCCATAAGTCCAGGTTCTCCATCCATCCGGGGGCGACGAAGATGTACAGAGATCTTCGACCCGATTACTGGTGGCCTTGCATAAAGCGGGACGTAGCTTGGTACGTGGAGAGATGCCTGACCTGCAGGAAGGTCAAGGCAGAGCACCAGAGACCGCACGACAAGATGCAGCCGCACGACAAGATGTGATTTGGGTCAATGTCGATCGGTTGACCAAGAGTGCCCATTTCATACAGATCCAGGAGAGAATTTTGGCCGATAAGATAGCCGAGATTTATGTTCGAGAGGTAGTGGCACGTCATGGATTGCCTGTCTCAGTGGTGTCAGACCGATATGTCCATTTTACTTCCAGATTTTGGAAGTGGTTTCATGAGGAGATGGGTACTCGTCTCCACTTCAGCACCGCTTTTCCATCCCCAGACGGACGGGCAGAGTGAGAGGACGATTCAGACTCTCGAGGACATGCTACATGCATGCATGTTAGATTTCGGTGGCAGTTGGGATATGTATCTTCCATTAGCGGAATTTTCGTATAACAACAGTTACCATGCCAGCATAGACCGACCTCCCTTTGAGATGCTCTATGGGAGGAAGTGTAGGACCCCAATCAGTTGGGGTGAGGTCGGTTAGAGAGTTATGGGGAGTACGGAGGTAGTACTCAAGACCACAGAGCGGATCCAGAAGGTCCGGAGCAGGCTCCAGACTGCTCAGATTCAGCAAAAGAGCTACGCTGACAAGCGACATTCAGACTTGGAGTTCCAGGTAGGCGATATGGTCCTCCTGAAGGTGTCACCCTGGAAGGGTGTTATCAGGTTCCGGAAGCGGGGCAAGCTGGGCCCCAGGTTCATAGGTCCGTTTAGGGCGTTGGCCCGGGTGGGTCGGGTTGCTTACCGGTTAGATCTTCCAGCAGAGCTCAGCTAGATCCACAACAATTTCCATGTTTCTCAGTTGCAGAAGTGCTTAGTGGATGATTCAGCAGTGGAAACCCTTTAGGATATTCAGGTTGATGACAGTCTGAACTACATTGAGAGACCAGTGGCGATTTTAGATCGCAAGACGAAGGATCTGAAGAACAAGAGGGTGGAGTTAGTTAAGGTGCGGTGGATGCACCACAAGGGTTTAGAGTGGACATGGGAGCCCGAGGAGGAGATGAGAGAGCACTACCCGGAGTTGTTTTCAGACGCAGCAGACTTTGAGGACGAAGTCTAAGACAAGTGGGGGAGAATTGTAACGCCTCGTTCCTAGTACGCATTTAATTTATTAAAATATTCATTTTGTAAGAGCTACTCGACGAGTTGGTAGCCCTAACTCATCGAGTAGGTGCCAGCTTGGTCGCAGGAT
Organism: Lactuca virosa; assembly: GCF_052849685.1. Lineage (NCBI taxonomy): Eukaryota > Viridiplantae > Streptophyta > Magnoliopsida > Asterales > Asteraceae > Lactuca > Lactuca virosa. The sequence continues at coordinate 387,509,519 of NC_136429.1, forward strand.
TTAAATGGTCTACTCGATGAGTCCAAGCTTGGACTCAGCGAGTAGGTCCATCAGGAGGAAACCCTAATTTTTAGGGTTTACACCCTATTTAAACTGCATATCTGGCCTCCACCCCAACCTCCATCACCTCCAAACCCCATTATCAAAACCCTAATCCGCCATAAGTGATCTTGAGCTAGTTCTTGCCATTTTTGAGTGTTTTTGTGCATTGTGAAGCTTGTGGGAGAAGAAGAAGATAAAAGGCTCAAAGGGGAAGAAGTAGATACAGGAGCTACACTTCATCTACTGCATTTTCTGGTAATCAAGCTTCCAATTAGATCATTCTTCTCTTAGATCTAGTTATCTCCATATTATGAAAGTTTTGGGTCAAGAACCTTGGTCCTTGGGGTTGGGACGTCCCAAGTGACTTACATCTCAGATCTAGGATCTAGAAAGGGTTCCATGGCATAAAGGTGCAAAATTTATGACCATGGAAGCCCCATGAAAGCATATAAGCAATTTTATGGTCTTTCTAGCCCTAAAAGACCATGCATGGAAGGAAAGTTCAAAGCTTTATGTATCCAACATATGCTAAAACCTTAGATCTGGGTTTGTATGCGTGGATTTTAGATTATATGGCCTTTTGGACAAGATTCATGTTTTATAGGAATTAGGGTTTTATCTAAACCCTTTCAGAAGAGCTATGAACGGGTAAAGTTGGAAACTTTACCCTTAGGAGAGCCTTTCCAGTGGACAAACGAGCTAAGAACCTTGGATCTAGGAGATAAGGGCTTAATCTGTTAAGATGGCCAAACAAACAAAAGGGCTCGTCAAGTCCATAAGGGAACTCGACGAGTCGTATCGTGTTGTCCCGACTACAGTTAGTAGAACTTGACGAGTCTGATGAAGGACTCGACAAGTGGATGAGCCAAGTCACGACTAAACAACCCGATAGAACTTGACGAGTCGGTGGAACGACTCGGTGAGTTGGATCGCGTTTTCAGGATCTCTGAGTTTTAGAACTCGGCGAGTTGAGAGGTTGACTCGACGAGTTGGTCAAACCAGATGGTTGACTTTGACCAGAGTGTTGACTTTGACCAGGGGTAAAATGTATGAAGAGTTATCAGTTTTTGATTAAGTGTTATTATGGATTTATAGCCGGAGATTCGTCGGGACAACAGACAGGGATTTCTCACTCGAGTTTTCAGCAGTCGTTCTTGGGAGGTGAATTTCCTTCAGTAGGATCGGGTCTACGGAACCAAGGTCGGCCCGTATAAGTGATATGTAGTAGCTTAGAGTTGGCGGGGCCCGATGCTTATATGTAGTAGCTAAGTCTGGGCGGGGCCCGAAGCTCACAGAAGTTTAGAGTGGGCGGGGCTCGATTCCCATAATATTATTTGAGTATAGATATGTGATTGTTTGGTAGATGTACTTGTTGTCTGTGTGATACTTGTATGCATGTTAGTAGCGGAGTGTGGGCAGGGCCCGAATCTCCTAGACAGCGGAGTGTGAGCGGGGCCCGAATCTCCTAGACAATGGAGTGTGGGCGGGGCCCGTATCTCCTAGACAGCGGAGTGTGGGCGGGGCCCAAATCTCCATTAGAGTGGGCGGGGCCCGTATCTCCTAGTTGCATGATATTTGGATGGTATGTGGTAGTTTAGGGAACTCTCTAAGCTTCGTGCTTACAGTTTTCTGTTTTGGTTTCAAGTACTTCCACTAGCATGGGGAAGGGCTCGGGATGATCGCATGGCACACACCACAGTTTCAGCCTGGGATTGTTTTAGACTCTGATGATTACTTATATGATTTGATACAGTATTTGACATGTTGTTTTGAGATACATGGTTCTTGTTTTATTATGATGATGGATGTTTTATGGTTTAAATAATGATTTTAAAACGAAATTTTTGGACCGTATTTTTGGGATGTTTCAAAAATCCAAAAATAATATCTTATTTTTTGTGTGTGTTTGATTTCTATAAACAAAAATCCAAAAAGATTTTCTTATTTTTTTGTTTGATTTCTTAAAAACAAAAGTACAAAAATATTTTCTTGTTTTAATTCTAGATATTTTTGACTAACGGTTCATGTCTCATTGTAACAATTTGCGGCTGTGATGCTTGCTCAACGTACATATCCATTGAGGGGACAAGTATTCGTTCGAACTGATGTACTAGTTAAGTGTCCCTAGAAGCATGCTGATGTATGTTTTTCTCAAGCCTCATATACTCGATGTGTTCAAAGCCTTAATGGAACTCTCAAGTTTCTTCCCAATTAGGTTATATTCATATTAGCCGAAGAGACACCTTTCTCTTCTCATATTGCGTAAAGGGATTTATACAATGTCCATATATTTCATAGAGGTATAATAAGTTCTTATGCCCAATCTTTTTCATCAAAATTTCTTTCATGATCACACACTTCACTGCATATCCTCGACATCTCTGGTCGAAACCATCCAGAATGTGGATATGACACCACTCTGTGTTTATGATCTTGAGTCATTCTTCCGTGATGATGGTGAAAACCAAACGCCCCAACTATCAAGGAATTGACGGTGTTGGGTCAAAATATTGGTTTATACTTTGCTTTTCTAGTTGATTGTATTTTTCTGTAATGTTTTATGAGTTTACGGTCAGGTTTACGGCCAGGTGGGTGTTTACGGCCGTAAACCCTGTTTACGGCCCAATGGGTGTTTACGGACGTAAACCCATTTATGGCCCATATTCCCCAAGTATATATATAGGTGTTAGGTGGTTGAGGAGAGATTGACGAACAGAAGAGAGTGTACGGCCAAGAGGAGCTTAAGTGTGTGTTAGTGTGTGTGAATCTTGTATCCGGATCTTCATTCATATCAACACATACAAGATTCATCATCTTCTTCTTCTCCTTCTCTTCTATTTTGATCTGACATCATCTGTTTGATTGGGATTCCGCACCATCAAACAGATCTGATTGATACACCAACATTTTGGGGACTTACAATTGGTATCAGAGCTGATTCACTTTAAAGACTAATTTTTTCTTAAGCTGATTCGCTTTAAAGACTAATCTTTGTTTTAGGATAGTTTAAATTTGCGCATTTACTTTCGTTTCTCTCCTATGCACAAATTTAGGGGGAGAAATAAAAACAAAACAAAAATTTTAAAATTTTAAAAAATCCAAAAACATTAGAAAATCAGAAAATCCAAAAATATGTTGCTGATAGTTTTTGTTTGTAGATGATGTTTTGGGAAGTGATATAATCATGTGATAACAAGCAATCTGAATCTGTGTAAGGGACTGAATCTGAATTGTCTAGGCTCTGTGTTCGATGCGCTGGTAGGCACGAAAGATTAAAATGGACTTGACTAGGCATTAATGAACTTAAGGAATCTAGAGACTTGAAAAAAATCTTGACCTAGACAAATCCATTTAGCCTGACAATATGACCCTCAGATAGGTTGAACAGGGAGATATACATGATAATCCACCGGTCACACTAAAATAATCTATATCTAGAACCGTGGTTTAACTCTTCCTCGATGTACGGACTTTGTCCTTAATTCCGGTATTGATGGGGCGACTAAGGAATTCCGATAAAGTAGGTCTGTAGAAAGTTATTTTCTTTCTTTCTTTCTGTTAGTCATATGTTGCCTCCTCTGCGTGATTGAAATACATCCGACCTGGACTGCAACATATGTAATTCTATTTCTCTGCATCTTCTATCTATGCAATTCTTCCTGTCTGTTAGTCATATGCTGTCTCCTTTGCGTGATTGAAATACATCCGACCTGGTACACATCATATGCACCATTCTACTTCTCAATCCCTCTAAATCTGGTTAGTCATATGTTTCACCCTCTGCGATATTGGAAGAGATCCGATCTGGGTGTATAGCATATGCACTCTAAATCTGACTTCTCTCATAATAATTGTCTGCTCACCTAAAGTAAGGAGTACTTTGGAAGTTCCTGATTATTGGGGTATGTCAGGAAGCGGGAAACATGTTCTAGTACATTTAAAATTGAACAATCACTAGGTTGTCTGTAGATCTCGCTGCTCAATTTAGGTGGACAACAATATCTTTGGTCATCGTCAGCTGAATGGTCCTTTAGGAATATTATCTAGGAACATAGGATCACATTGTCTTGTCACTTATAGTATGTCCTAATTTTGTCACAATCTCTCGTGTTTAAGTGGACCACAATACCGGCGATTGACCAGATCTATTCACGAAGGGAGAGGTACTGATAAACGGATAAAGGCTGTCTAAAAACTTTGATCCCAAATCACTCTTAAAGTTAGATATCATTTTTATTTTTGTTTAATTTGTTCATAGTTTTCTTCTAATTTAAATATTAGGGGAGAATTAAAAATTTTGAAAACCAAACAAAAATCAAAAAAATTAAAAATCCAAAAATAGAGTTATTTTTGTTTTATTTCTTTTTCAGAAAATATGAAAAATCCAAAAATATCGTGTGCTAAGTTTTCTTTTAGTTTTGTTTTGTCTTGAAAAGTGAATTCAGGTGAAGATGAAACTCATGGAGTTTGTGTCGAAGATTTCTGAGCCAAGGCTTCATCCGTGATCATCGAAGAATTCTCATTCGAAGGAGCAAGAAATGAAGATTATTCTTTCGATATTCAATCTTTCAACCCCAGAAGCAAGGTGAAACTGAAATTGAAGATTATGTGACGGATTGCATTGAAGCCTCCTCAATCAGTCTGCTGCTGACTTGAACCTGCTGAAGTGATCCAGAAGATTTGTTCTCTCTGAAGATTCTCAAGCTGAAAGCGCTATCTTTCAATAATCAGTACAAGAAGCCTCCTCACCCAATGTGCGTTCAATGTCAAATTCTGAAGAAAAGCCCAACTGCTCAAGATGAAGTCATTCATTGAAGATTCATCAAGTTCATCTTGAAGTTGTGAAGAATTTGAAGATTAATGCTGAAGCCAAGCTCTCGATGAAGATTGACAAGAAAAGCCAGCTACTTTTTAGGGGGAGCTTGTTGGGTCAATTAAGAAAAGAAAGCTATAAACCAAGGGGGAGATTGTTGGGTCAAAATATTGGTTTATACTTTGCTTTTCTAGTTTATTGTATTTTTCTGTAATGTTTTATGAGTTTACGGTCAGGTGGGTGTCGTAAACCCTGTTTACGGCCCAATGGGTGTTTACGGCCGTAAACCCATTTATGGCCCATATTCCCCAAGTATATATATAGGTGTTAGGTGGTTGAGGAGGGATTGACGAACAGAAGAGAGTGTACGGCCAAGAGGAGCTTAAGTGTGTGTTAGTGTGTGTGAATCTTGTATCCGGATCTTCATTCGTATCAATACATACAAGATTCATCATCTTCTTCTTCTCCTTCTCTTCTATTTTGATCTGACATCATCCGTTTGATTGAGATTCCGCACCATCAAACAGATCTGATTGATACACCAGCATTTTGGGGACTTACAGACGGTGAGCATTTTGTTCAAGATTTCAATGAAACACTTCTTTTAGTACCTTTTCTATTCAAAATCGCATTCCATTCGAATTGTGTGATCTTGATAAAATAACAAGATCCAGTACTTAATTGTTTTTGGGAATGTGATTTCCGTATGAATATCTTTCTGATTTCTTATTACTTAAAATCCTATCCAACCATACTTGTTCTTGACTACACTGGCCATCCAAGTAATTTTGTTCAATTTGATCATTCTTATGTTAAGTTGTGATGTTGAGCAAATCTGAACCTACCTTTCGAACGAAATGAAAAAGAATCCCAACGATGCTCATCAATGAGTATTCGATTGTAATTCATGGAAAACCACACAAGAAATTCATCATCTCTCTTGATGACAAATGAAATGATCTTTGTCTGGGATCATTCTGCTTTCGTATCAAAAAAATACTTTGATATCACAATATTCACATTTTTTTAATTTGCTTCTTTCTTATATTTGGCACACATATGTACTGAAATCCTTGAGGTTTTAGATACTACCAACTCGAAACTTAGATTTTTCAAATACTGACATATGATTTCGCTTTCAAATACCAAAAGTGAATGAGTCTATCCTCCATGCCAAATGAATGATCTTATCTTGGTGTCAAAGCAACAAAATGTACTTGGATTGAAGTTCGAAAAATGTGGTGGTTCTTATCTGATTGGGAACAATGAAAGATCCGATGGACATGACGGTTCAGGATTTTCACGGTATTCAAGGAAAACGTGATGATCACTTTTATGACGTGGAGCATTTTTCGGTGGCAGTTAAGTAACCAATACAATATGTGGCAGTGCATTATTGGATACCAGTTCAAATTCACCAATACTGTCAATTATAAAAGGGAATTATTGATTTCATTCTCAGACTTTATGCTCTCAAATCAAATTTTCACCAAAACCGCAAATTATTCATCATCTTCAAACAACTTTACAATCTCTACAATGGTTGATCCTCAAACAACTGTTGATCCAACAACTACAACTAATGAAGAAGAAATATCACAACCTATGATGAAGACTCAGAATACTAATCTTTGATCGGTTCTAACGATTGATCAGTATCCAGAGCAATATTGGATGTCGATTCAAACCCTAAATAACTTCGTTCTGTCGACTGCATTATCTTCTTCATTTGCAGTTCCAATAACAGGGATTTCTCTTGCTGTGGTGTTCAAAAAAACAATGAAATTCGTCACGTTTCAGTTGACGAATTCAAAGACGAGAAAGATTACGAGGAAGCATTTTGCCCAAATCATGAAGTTTCCTATCTCAGGTACTTTCTATGAAGTTTCTACTGATCAGGTTCTTCACATGTTCAATGAAATGGGGCATCAATCAGTTCTGACTGGAATAAGTCACTTTAAAAAGTCATGTCTTCCTTTCCTATGGAGTTTTCTTTTTGGAATCGCGTTACGATGCTTGACAGGTCGAAGTTCAGGGTTAGACAAAGCCAAACTGGAAATTTATTCAGTTATTGTTGGGTTGTACTATGGTCTGGATGTGGATTATGCCATATATCTCTGTGAGGAATTTGGAACAGAAATTACTCACACCAATCTGGCTAATGGTGTTTCATGTGCTCTTTATTGGAGTTTGATATTGAAGGAGGTTTATCAACAAAAGGAAATTTTGGTTCCTTCTGATGTCGAAAGTGCTGAGTTTTCGACTGCATCTGCTCCAAGGGTTGTTGTTGATGATCCAACTGTATTTCCTACTGTTGCTCGTATTCCAGATGCGATGCTCAAGCCTGTTGATCCTCAAAATCCACTTCTTGTATAATATTTGGATTCAGTTGATTCTACTGTATCGATTGGTGTTCTTCCATCGAAAGGGGTTGAAGGTTCTTCTAAAGCTTCTAAAGCTCCAAAGAATAAGAAACAAGCTGAGAAACCAGCAACTGTGTAGGAGGATGTTACGAAAGAATTTATTCCTTCGAAATAAGGCATTCTCAAGCATACAAATAAATAAACAAAGAAACCCCATGAGTCCCCAGTCAAGCAATTTGTTCAAGAACAAGAAATCGAGACTATTAAACAAAATCATGTTGATTCTTTGCATACTCATTCTCCTTAGAAGGGTATTAAAAAAACTTCGAAAGCCTTAGTTCAACAAAAAGGGAGTCTTGTTTAGAGAAGTATCGGTACCTGTCTCACCTGCATTAAAGAAGCGTCAAGCCCTGGATATGGCTCAAAAGTTGCAACATAAGAAAAGAAAGCACCAGGTTCCACTTGACCAAGTCACAATCGAAATTGATAATAAAAGTGATAGTGATATTAGATACTGAGCAGACGCATGTTGATTCTTCACATACTCATTCTTCTCAGAAGGGCATTAAAAAGATTCGAAAGCCTCAGTTCAAAAGAAAAGGGAGTCTTGTTTAGAGAAGTATCGGTTCCAGTCTCACCTGCATCGAAGAAGCGTCAAGCCCTGGATATGGCTCAAAATTTGCAACAGAAGAAAAGAAAGCACCAGGTTCCACTTGACCAAGTCACAATCAAAACTGATAATGAAAGTGATAGTGATATTCGCATAGAGGATTCCGTGATTGGACCACCTTGAAGGGATTCTCCTCTCAAGTCGAATTTCGAGGAGATAGGGGATCTTCATGCCACTGTAAACGTATCTAATACGAATACAAACATCAATTCGAATGATCAAACTACAAATTACACCCCTTAGCAGACAAAGGTCCTACCACCCAGGGTTTCGCATACCGAGTCCAATATGGAGGAGGTTCGAACTGCATACATCCCTGTGGACTTATCTAATAAGGACGCATATGTCAACAGGGGTGAAGGAATGCAGAACATCGAATCCATTGTTACTTCTACTCTTGAAACTTCAATCATTCCCACTTCGACCATCATATCATCTATTCTTGACACTTCAACAATTGAAACCTCCACCATTTTATCACCTTTTTCATCACCGTCACAATTTCGATTCCAGTTTCAACCATCTCACTAACATATTCCATAATTATGCATGAACCAATTACCACACTCTTCTGTTCTCAATCCACTAAAGATGAAAGAGTGATTCATGAAGAAGATCCAAATGATGATGAGGTCATGGTGTCTTTTGCGGATCTTTAATTCGATCCTGAGGAGGACAATGTTCCTGATGATCTAATTATGTCAGGTAAACAATTCAAAATCCTCAACTCCAAAATAAATTCTCTTCTTTAACTACAAGCAGATACTGGGGGAAGGAATATCGTTTCCAGGGTTGAGATGAAGTATTTGTTGAAGAGTTAAGAAAATAGATTTCGAAACTTTGTTGAAAGCATTGAGCAAAAACAAATTGAAAGGTTGTTAATTCATTCCAAGAGCTTCAAATATGAGATTAAGAAGCTTCATGACGCTGCGTGTCACACCCCAAAACCAAGAACGGCGAAAACGTTCAGGGGTGGAGGACGTCATGTAAAGTATCATAACAATGCAAAGTAGTAAACAAGCAACAACATCATCCATTGCATTAAAAGTAAAGTTTTAATACATGAGTGTTCTTTCATAGTAATAAGACACCAAAATATGTAATCAAAATAAAAGACGAGTCTTGTCTGTGCTCCGTCTTCTCAAAACCTGGTCATCGTACCTGTCTATTGGTGACCTAAGAATACAAGTTATTTTGAAAGTGTAGATCAGCATAAAGCTGGTGAATTCATAAGTATTATGGTGTCATTGATTTGAAAAGCTGTTATGAAAGACTTGTAAATATTTGATGAAACATTTAGTATAAGTTTGAAAACCCTAGAAAATCCCATATTTCCTACTAGTATAAAAGGTAGTCTTCAACCAAGACCTGAATGCTTTGAAAGATGCATTTCTGTATAAATGAAAGTTTTTCCCATGTATGACTATTATTATAAATGTATAGTCTACCTCATCGTTTATGTGAATGGGTCACAAAATAAAAGTAAAAGGGAAATTATATAATCATTTAAGTATTATCCTTTGGTACTAGGATAAACACGACATGGAAGATGCCGAATAGTATTAACCGTAGACATCCGTCGATGTGCATTTTCCCTCTGTAGCTAACAGCTGGGTGTAGAATGGTTAGTCCCGTACATATATAATAGTATCTACACATAAAATATGTAAATGTATCTCATCATATAGTATCTATGTAATAGTATCCATGTAGAAGTATCTATGTAACAGTATCCATGTAATAGTATCTCTTCATATTGATGTATTAGTATCTCTTCATATTGATGTATTAGTATCTCTTCATATTGATGTATTAGTATCTCTTCTTATTGATGTATTAGTATAGACTCATGAATGAACTGACTCTGGTGTAATTCCTTGTAGTAGGAATAATGTTTTGTATCCCCTAAACTATACCTATAATAGTTTACTGGAATGTAAGTTGAGTGTCCAAGTAGGTTTATACACCCTTGCTACCCAAGAGTGTTGGAACTGAATGAAGAATGAAAGCTCTCATATCAATACATATATACATGAAACATAAATTTATAGATATGGTTTAAACAATAAGTTGAAAGAGGTTTTGTAAAACATTTAAGAGTTTTGAACAATAATAATGATGACTTGATGTCATTTTATAAAACCTTTCAAAAGTAATTCATTTGATAATAAAGTATAACAGGACTGAAAACCATTGTGTTTATCACATTTTGAAGTATGTGAAATCAGTTGGTTGAAAACACAATTATAAATCACATGTGATTGATTCTATAACATGCTATTTTCCACTTGTATTTTCCCCCCTATTAAATCATTTAAAATCATTTAAAAGGTTGATTAAGGGGTATGAACTCACCTGTAGTGGGTGGTTGTGGATGAACTGAATGAAATAGGATCCTAAGTGTCAAGTGAAGACTTGTACACACGCAATGATCCTGGTTAACATATAATCACATATATGTATCCAATTAGTCATAAAACAACTAATTATCCAAGTTCAAGACATCCTAAGACATGTAAAACACTCGATTTAAGTGCTATAAGTCATAAGGATTTCATCTAAGGGTGGTAGGACCTTGCTATTGAGTTTAGGGTTCAAGGGTAAACTTCCTTGGAGTTTACGGTTTTGTGACCATAACTCCTTGAGTTTATGGTCGTAAACCCATGAGTTTACGGCCGTAAACTCATGTTTCTTTGACCATTTGTTGTTTTGAAGCTCCACAAGTCCATAGAAGCGTTTCCACTTGAAGTGTAAGCCTATGGAAGTGATTAGGGCACCATTTCACTCCTAAATGGAGTTTACGGTCCTTGGACCATTTCCCTTTGGGTTTACGGCCGTAAACCCATATGGTTTTGGTCTTTTGATTGTTTTGAGTCCCAAGCATAATGAGGAAAGGATCTATGCAAGTTTCCAAGGCTTAGAAGGGACTAGGGCACACTTTGGCACCCTTTTTAGGGTTTACGGTCCAAGAACACCTTGGACCGTAAACACCTTGATCTTGTGTTTCCTTGGTGATTTCTTGATGTTTAGAAGTGTAACAAGCCTTATACTACTCTAGGATAGAAGTACTTACTTGTTAGAAGCTTGAAAAGGTGCTAAAACTCCAAGAACACTAGTGTGTGTTCTTGGTGTTCTTGGTGAAACTTGAAGATCTACACTTTTGGAATGATTTCACGGATGGAATCATGTTAGATCACTAGATTAAGGTAGATATCAACTTATTAGGGCTAGAAACACTTACAAGTTGAAGATCTAGAAGGAAAACTCGGATGCTACTTGAGAGGATTTGATTTTTGTTCTTGAAAAGTGAAAAAGTGAATAAAATGGCTAAGTGCCATATATATACTCTTGGGGTTTACGGCCGTAAACACCAAGTTTAGGCCGTAAACTCCAAACTTTTGAAGTTTTGGGACTTTATTGTTGCACAATAAACCCTAATGCATCCTCTCTCCTGTTATCTCCTAAAGTACTAATCTATAAACCCTCGAACTTATTCCTAAAAACTTGAAAGTTAGCAGAAACTGTTTTGACTTCTATTGAAGTAAATGGTTGTATAGAATAGATATTTCGGGTTGTCACATCATCCCCCCGTTAGAAGGAATTTCGTCCTGAAATTAGAGTTTAAGAAATTAAGTAATTACAAATAACTAAGTAAAAAGAAGAGGATATTTCAGTTTCATCTGATCCTCTCGCTCCCAAGTGAATTCAGGTCCTCGCTTGGCGTTCCAGCGAACCTTCACTATCGGGATACGGCTTTATTTCATTTGCTTGACCTCCCGGTCCATGATCTCTACTGGTTCTTCCATGAAGTTGAGGCTCTCGTTGATCTCGATCTCGTCGAGTGGGATTACAAGAGTCTCGTCGGACAGACACTTTTTCAAGTTCGAGATGTGGAAAGTAGAATGTACGTTACTGAGTTCGCGCGGTAAGTTAAGTTTGTAAGCTACAGGGCCGATTCTTGCGAGAATCTCGAAAGGCCCTATGTACCTTGGATTTAACTTTCCACGCTTTCCGAAGCGTATCATGCCCTTCCAGGGTGAGACCTTCAATAGAACACGGTCTCCCACCTGAAATTCCAACGGTTTCCTTCGTTTATCAACGTAGCTTTTCTGTCGGTTTCTTGAGGCTTTCAACCGTTCACGAATCTGAATGATCTTCTCCGTCGTTTCCCGAATGATCTCCGGACCTGTGAGAGTGCTTTCAGGAACTCGTCCTTTAGCTAAGTGGGTATCACCCACTTCAGCCCAGCACAGAGGGGATCTGCACTTTCGGCCATAGAGGGCTTCGAATGGAGCAGCCTTTATGCTTGTGTGATAACTGTTGTTGTAGGAAAATTCGACAAGGGGTAAATGAGTATCCCATGCCTTCCCAAAGTCGATCACATAGCCTCTCAGCATATCTTCCAAGGTTTGGATAGTTCTCTCACTTTGTCCGTCGGTCTGTGGATGGTAGGCTGTACTCATGTCCAGCCTAGTTCCTAGGGAACTTTGTAGCGACTGCCAGAACCTCGAAGTGAATCTACTATCTCTGTCCAGTCGTATAATCTCCCTAATGTAGGTTCTCGTAAGTTTCTCCATCTTGTCGGTTTCTTTGATGGGAAGGAAGTGTGCGGACTTGGTCAATCTGTCAACTATGACCCATATGGTATCAAGTCCACCCGTTGTCTTGGGCAACTTGGTTATGAAGTCCATAGTGATCTGCTCCCACTTCCATTCCGGTATCTCTGGTTGTTGTAGAAGACCGGAGGGTTTCTGGTATTCGACCTTGACCTTGGCGCAAGTAAGGCATTTACTTACGAAGGTAGCAATATCTGCTTTCATGTTAGGCCACCAGTATAGCTTTTTAAGATCTAGATACATCTTATCTGAACCTGGGTGGACGGAATAACGGGTGTTGTGCGCCTCGTTCATGACCAAGTCTCTGAAACCACCAAGTTTCGGTGTCCAGATCCGATCCATGAGGTATAAGGCTCCGCCACCCTTGACTTCTAAGCTCTTATCCATCCCTCTTAGGGTTTCACCCGCTACATTTTTAGGTTTCAAAGCGTCGAGCTGAGCCTCCTTAATTTGCGTGGACAAGTGTGAATGGATAGTTAGAGTCAAAGATTTGACTCTACGATGAGAATATTCTTTCCGACTTAGGGCATCAGCTACTGCGTTGGCTTTACCCGGATGATAACGAATTTCGCATTCGTAATCACTGAGTAGCTCGACCCACCGTCGTTGTCTCATGTTGAGCTCTTTCTGGTCGAATATATGTTGTAGAATTTTGTGGTCTGTAAAGATCGTGCTTTTTGTACCATACAGTTAGTGTCTCCAGATCTTCAGAGCAAACACAACTGCTCCTAGTTCAAGATCGTGGGTGGTGTAGTTGACTTCGTGTGTCTTCAGCTGTCTCGAGGCATAGGCGATGACCTTACCTCGTTGCATCAGAACATAGCCGAGCCCTTGATTTGAAGCATCGCAATAGACAACGAAGTCTTCTATCCCTTCGGGGAGGAATAGTACTGGTGCGGTGCACAAGGCTCGTTTGAGCGTTTGGAACGCTCTCTCCTGTTTCTCTTCCCAGTCAAAGGCCACGCCTTTCTGGGTCAGTGTTGTAAGAGGTTTCGCGATGCGGGAGAAGTTCTGAATGAACCTGCGATAGTAGCCAGCGAGACCTATAAATTGACGAATTTCCGTAGGTGTCTTCGGTGCTGACCAGTTCTCAATGGCCTTGATTTTGGAAGGGTCCACGTGTATTCCCTCTTCACTAACTACGTGGCCCAAGAATTCGACTCTTCGAATCCAAAATTCACACTTAGAGAACTTCGCATAGAGCTTCTCCGATCGTAATGTTTCTAAGACTCTTCGCAGGTGTTGACTATGTTCCTCCTTACTTTGAGAGTAGATGAGTATGTCATCGATGAAGACAATGACGAACTGATCCAAGTAAGGACGACACACCCTATTCATTAAATCCATGAATACAACGGGCGCGTTTGTTAATCCGAATGGCATCACTACGAATTCGTAGTGCCCATAACGAGTTCGGAAGGCTGTCTTGGGAACATCCTCCTCTAACACTCGTAGTTGGTGGTATCCGGATCGTAGATCTATCTTCGAGAAGTAGTTGGCTCCTTGAAGTTGATCAAATAAATCGTCAATGCGGGGTAAGGGATAACGATTTTTAATTGTAAGCTTGTTGAGTTCCCTGTAGTCGATGCACATACGAAACGATCCGTCTTTCTTCTTGACGAACAAGACCGGTGCTCCCCATGGTGAGAAGCATGGCCTAATGAATCCCTTCTTGAGAAGTTCGTTAAGCTGACTGGATAGTTCTTGCATCTCTGATGGTGCCAGACGATATGGAGATTTGGCTACTGGAGTAGCCCCTGGCACTAAGTCGATTCTGAACTCGACTTGGCGTTGTGGTGGTAATCCTGGGAGTTCTTCTGGAAAGATGTCGGGAAAGTCGCGTACCACTGGGATGTTCTGAATGTCTTTTACTTCTTGACTCGTATCGACGATGTGTGCGAGGAATGCATGATATTCCTTTCGTAAGCACTTCTGAGCTTGGATGCACGAAATGATGCGAAGGCTCGTACTAGGTTTGTCGCCGTAGATAACTAGGGTTTTGCTGTTAGGGAGGTTAAGAAGAACTGCCTTTTCAAAGCACATGATGTCGGCGCGATGAAGACTCAACCAATCCATGCCGATAATAACGTCGAAACTTTTAATTGGGACCGGCATGAGGTCTATCTTGAAAGTATGGCCATCTAAAGTTAGAGTACAACCTACGTATATGCAGTTAGTACTTTCCGTTTTCCCGTTTGCCATTTCTACAGTGAATGATTTATCTAATGCACGCGGTTTTTGTTTAAGCAGATGTGCAATTTTCTGGTTTACGAAACTTTTCTCCGCTCCGCTGTCGAAAAGTATGCAAGCATATGAGTTATCGAGGAGAAACGTACCAGTAACTATTGTAGGATCAGCTACGTCTTCCTCGTGGCCTATGGCCAGAACTCTTCCTACTCCGCCAGCTATCCCCGCCTTAGGGCAGTTCCTCTTGTAGTGGCCTACCTCGCCACAGCCGTAGCAAGCTTGGCCCACACCGGCGTTAGGAACTTGGGCGGTCGGCCTTGCTGGAGTCTTGCAAAAACGGGCAGTGTGCCCCTTTCTGTTGCAGTTATTGAACTGCATTTCCCGGCAAGGTCCGTTGTGATGGAAAGTGCATTTGTTGCACCTCAGAAGATTACCGACATAAGGTTTCGCTGGCAAGGGATTGGCAGGGACAACAGGGGTTACCGTGGCAGCATTGATTGCCACTAGTTGTTGTCTCTTTGAGGATTCTTGCGAAGCTCCGCTTTTCCTCTTGTTCCACCCCTTTTTCTTGTTGTTGTTGTTTCCCTTTTGTTGCTTGGGTGTAGGAATCGTTGGGTTTTGGTGGTTTCCGTGATCTATGAGAGATTGTGCCAGCTCTTTAGCGCTGTCAAAAGTAACAGGCCTGGATGCTAACACACTTGACTAGATCTGGGGCGACAGTCCCCAAATATATCTCTCTATTTTCTTGCTCTCCAGAGCAACCATATCAGGGCATAGAAATTTCAGATCACAGAATCTATTAGTATAGGTTGATATGTCGGAACCAACCATTTCTAGACCCCAGAGTTCCTGCTCGAGTTTTTGAATTTCCCCTCGAGGACAGTACTCTCTCATCAGCATGGCTTTCAAGTTTTCCCAGCTGATCGAGTTTGCCACTACTAGAGTCAGTGACTTAACGTGGCCATTCCACCAAGTTAAAGCACTGTCAGAAAATGTACAAGTAGCAAACTTGACCTTATTGACCTCTGGGCAGGCGCAGATTTCAAAGACCGCTTCTGTCTTTTCTATCCACTGCCTTAAGATCATAACCCCACCAGATCCATTGAAATTCTGGGGTTTGGCATTTGTAAAATCCTTGTAGGTGCATTCCCGGGTATGCCCATGGCTCTCGCCATGGTTGGAAGGAGGTGCACCTGTTCCCGATCCACTAGGGACAGGAGTATGGATGTGTGACATGGCAGCCGCTACGGCCGCCGTGACAGCCGCTTGGAACATAGCAGCGTCAAACTGAGCAGGTGGTGGAGGTTGTGGTGGTATCGGTGTTTCGTTATTAATGTTTCGCCTTGTACTTCTGCGAGGAGGCATCTTTTAACTATAAGTTTAGAAAGATAAAGGTATTGATAAGAATTCAATAGGAAAGTTGATGAAAATGACTCATGGACTAACTCTTCATAGTCCAACTGCACGATTGAATGAAGATCTATAACTAACAGATGATAGCATTTGGATAATAATTTCCATGAGATCAGGTACCTGTCAATATTACTGGAATTACAGATGTAACAAGTTCGAGAAAAATGGCCTAGTAGGAGGCCTTACATCAACCAAGATGGGAAAATTTTGACAGGACTACGACCAAATCATGACCTAACAAGTCTAAGATTTACAAAGATAGGAAATTAGACCAGAGTTTTACATAACTAGGTTATATCCAAAAGAGAAGTCGATGAGATTCTATCGGCGACGAGAACTACTAGGGTGAGTTCTTGATTCCGACAGAAGGCGTTCCATGTCCCTCACACGCCCGTCAGATCTTACTTGTTGAGCTCGAAGTTCCCTGACTTCAGCTTGGGTTCCAGCAAGTTCTCTCTGCAGAGTTGCATTGTGGACCAAAGTCCTTTCATGAGCAGACTCTAGTTGGCGAATGTGGACCGTGTTAACGCCAGAGTTGGCGTCAATCTCCATGACTCGGTCGATAGCAGCTCGACCCTGTTCAGTGTTCCGGGAAATCCTACGAACCATGATGGGTAGGACCCTGTCAGTTGAACCTCCCTCAGTGAGGTTGTAGAAGCTTATGTCTCCATTGTAGGGGATGGGTTGACTCTGTTCCTGACTCCATCTATTCAAGTTTGTGGCCCACAGAGGTGTGGGTCCTTGAAATGCTGGACGTGGGTTTAGGTTTGGGTTTTGAGCAGCTGGGGGTAGGTTGTTGACTTCAGGCCCTGAATCAGAACCATCAGAAAAGCCTTCAGCTTCGTGATCATCCAAAGGAATTGGGTGATCATCTTCTGGCTCTTCTCTTACCCATCCTGCATTGCCGTGGTTGGGATAGTACGGGTCGCCGTGGGGATGGAATCCAGCCATAATATCTACGCGAGAAAAGGGATATAAGAAGTAATTAATAGACGTACTAATTAGATAATTATAAGATGTTCTTTATCAGATACTTCAATACTTGTTTAGTGCATACTAGTTATATGTATTCAGGACAGGATAGACCTTCGAATAAGTGACCCTAACCCTAAGCCCCCAACCAAACAAGGACAGGACATAAAGCAAAGATTCACGGATTCTAAGTCTATGACATCCTAAATACATATAATTTTAGTGTATCCACTAAACAACTATTGGCATACTAATAAAGACCTTTAATTCTCATATAAGTAATTATAATAAAACCAAATACACCTATGGTATTTCATTGTGGTAGTGTTGGTAAGTTTTTAGACTTGTTGCCATATCACAACCATTCTTGGGCATATGCTAATCACTCCTCGGACCAGCATAGTTGATCAGGCTATGCCACTCCCAGGACTGACCATACATCCCCGAGCTTACTTGTGATATTCAACAATCATAATACTTTTGTTCTTGTCATTGCGACACTAATTTTAGTATGAATGCAGGCACGTATACTTAATTAAATATTTTATTATTTAAAAGTATATACTCTTGGTCAGAGTATTTTAATCCCATTGTATTTATAGTTAGTATATCTTTTATGGGTTGATATACTCAATTCCCTATAAACAAAGCTCTGATACCAATCTGTCGCACCCCAAAACCAAGAACGGCGGAAACGTTCAGGGGTGGAGGACGTCATGTAAAGTATCATAACAGTGCAAAGTAGTAAACAAGCAACAACATCATCCATTGCATTAAAAGTAAAGTTTTAATACATGAGTGTTCTTTCATAGTAATAAGACACCAAAATATGTAATCAAAATAAAAGACGAGTCTTGTCTGTGCTCCGTCTTCTCAAAACCTGGTCATCGTACCTGTCTACTGGTGACCTGAGAATACAAGTTATTTTGAAAGTGTAGATCAGCATAAAGCTGGTGAATTCATAAGTATTATGGTGTCATTGATTTGAAAAGCTGTTATGAAAGACTTGTAAATATTTGATGAAACATTTAGTATAAGTGTGAAAACCCTAGAAAATCCCATATTTCCTACTAGTATAAAAGGTAGTCTTCAACCAAGACCTGAATGCTTTGAAAGATGCATTTCTGTATAAATGAAAGTTTTTCCCATGTATGACTATTATTATAAATGTATAGTCTACCTCACCGTTTATGTGAATGGGTCACAAAATAAAAGTAAAAGGGAAATTATATAATCATTTAAGTATTATCCTTTGGTACTAGGATAAACACGACATGGAAGATGCCGAATAGTATTAACTGTAGACATCCGTCGATGTGCATTTTCCCTCTGTAGCTAACAGCTGGGTGTAGAATGGTTAGTCCCGTACATATATAATAGTATCTACACATAAAATATGTAAATGTATCTCATCATATAGTATCTATGTAATAGTATCCATGTAGAAGTATCTATGTAACAGTATCCATGTAATAGTATCTCTTCATATTGATGTATTAGTATCTCTTCATATTGATGTATTAGTATCTCTTCATATTGATGTATTAGTATCTCTTCTTATTGATGTATTAGTATAGACTCATGAATGAACTGACTCTGGTGTAATTCCTTGTAGTAGGAATAATGTTTTGTATCCCCTAAACTATACCTATAATAGTTTACTGGAATGTAAGTTGAGTGTCCAAGTAGGTTTATACACCCTTGCTACCCAAGAGTGTTGGAACTGAATGAAGAATGAAAGCTCTCATATTAATACATATATACATGAAACATAAATGTATAGATATGGTTTAAACAATAAGTTGAAAGAGGTTTTGTAAAACATTTAAGAGTTTTGAACAATAATAATGATGACTTGATGTCATTTTATAAAACCTTTCAAAAGTAATTCATTTGATAATAAAGTATAACAGGACTGAAAACCATTGTGTTTATCACATTTTGAAGTATGTGAAATCAGTTGGTTGAAAACACAATTATAAATCACATGTGATTGATTCTATAACATGCTGTTTTCTACTTGTATTTCCCCCCCCCCCCCCTATTAAATCATTTAAAAGGTTGATTAAGGGGTATGAACTCACTTGTAGTGGGTGGTTGTGGATGAACTGAATGAAATAGGATCCTAAGTGTCAAGTGAAGACTTGTACACACGCAATGATCCTGGTTAACATATAATCACATATATGTATCCAATTAGTCATAAAACAACTAATTATCCAAGTTCAAGACATCCTAAGACATGTAAAACACTCAATTTAAGTGCTATAAGTCATAAGGATTTCATCTAAGGGTGGTAGGACCTTGCTATTGAGTTTGGGGTTCAAGGGTAAACTTCCTTGGAGTTTACAGTTTTGTGACCATAACTCCTTGAGTTTACAGTCGTAAACCCATGAGTTTACGGCCGTAAACTCATGTTTCTTTGACCATTTGTTGTTTTGAAGCTCCATAAGTCCATAGAAGCATTTCCACTTGAAGTGTAAGCCTATGGAAGTGATTAGGGCACCATTTCACTCCTAAATGGAGTTTACGGTCCTTGGACCATTTACCTTTGGGTTTACGGCCGTAAACCCATATGGTTTTGGTCTTTTGATTGTTTTGAGTCCCAAGCATAATGAGGAAAGGATCTATGCAAGTTTCCAAGGCTTAGAAGGGACTAGGGCACACTTTGGCACCCTTTTTAGGGTTGACGGTCCAAGAACACCTTGGACCGTAAACACCTTGATCTTGTGTTTCCTTGGTGATTTCTTGATGTTTAGAAGTGTAACAAGCCTTATACTACTCTAGGATAGAAGTACTTACTAGTTAGAAACTTGAAAAGGTGCTAAAAGTCCAAGAACACTAGTGTGTGTTCTTGGTGTTCTTGGTGAAACTTGAAGATCTACACTTTTGGAATGATTTCATGGATGGAATCATGTTAGATCACTATATTAAGGTAGATATCAACTTATTAGGGCTAGAAACACTTACAAGTTGAAGATATAGATGGAAAACTCGGACGCTACTTGAGAGGATTTGAGTTTTGTTCTTGAAAAGTGAAAAAGTGAATAAAATGGCTAAGTGCCATATATATACTCTTGGGGTTTACGGCCGTAAACACCAAGTTTAGGCCGTAAACTCCAAACTTTTGAAGTTTTGGGACTTTATTGTTGCACAATAAACCCTAATGCATCCTCTCTCATGTTATCTCCTAAAGTACTAATCTATAAACCCTCGAACTTATTCCTAAAAACTTGAAAGTTAGCAGAAACAGTTTTGACTTCTATTGAAGTGAATGGTTGTACAAAATAGATATTTCGGGTTGTCACACTGCCAAGGAATGTCATGACATTTTTGTTGAACAAGTGATGCAACTGAAGGAATCTATGGATCTAAAAGTGGTTGAACTCAAATCGTAGATTGTCAAATAAATTTAAAAAGATGAATCAAAATTACACTTTGTTGCATAGCAAAGTCGATGTAATTGTGACTGCTATCACAAATTTGGTCGAGTTCAACACTGAGTATTCGAACAAGCTTGAAGTGAAGTCAGAAAAGGATTCTCAGGTGTTTGAAAAGATGGAAGAATTCTTATCGAGTATCAATTCGAACCAGTCATTAGTTTCTCAAGAATCTATTTCTTAGTTGATTTCAAAGATTGAGACCAATATCAAGACCGAGCTTGCTCCAATCCTTGAGTTGGTTTTTCTCTTGCCAACTAATGCTCCACGTGTGGTGTAAGTGTTACAAGGGGGAGAGAAAAGATTTGGAGGAGTTGGTTCCTCGAAAGATTCAGAGAAAGGGGTTGTTTTTGGAAAAGTGAGTTCGACTCAAATTCCGATTTCACTTCCTATGTCCTTGACCATGACTTCTACAACAACAACTACAAGAGCACTGAAAAAAGGGATCTCAATAAACAAAGGAGCTGGAGGTACAGGTTCAAGTTCAGTTCCACCAACTTCGAATGTTGATTTAAGTAGTAAGGGAAAAGCTATTTCCTTGGTTCTATCTGAAGAAGAAAAGAAAAAGAAACAAGCTCTTGAAATTGAGAAACAAAGGCAGATCAACAGTATCATGAGGCGAAGACAAAATGACCCACCTAGCTTGAACAAGGGTGATCACAACAAGCAGTGGTGTTACGAAACAATTAAGTATATTGTTTCAATTAAAATGAATGACTAATTTCGCAAGGTGCCTGAGAAGAGCTATGATATTGAGAATTCGTATTTCAATCAACTTGACTTCCCTATAAACCACATGTTGTTCACATATTACCAGTTCAAGATTGTTGAAAACTTCAATGATAAAGATGAGTTTAAAAGACTGAAGATTCGTTTCCATGCCGTTTTGGGGAAAAGGGAAGAAGAAGTATGGTCATTTGTGAAGATTGTGAAAGTAATGACTATAGTGCGAGACAACCTGTTCGAAGGTCTTCTTCAAAACTTTTGCTATGTAGTTTTAAGAGCGAACAATGTAGCTTCTGAGTTCTCTATTGTAGAATTCTCTTTGATGAACTTAAATGACCTAATCACTGTTACAACGATTTTGAGTAATGTGGATATTTTGATGCGTCCTGAAACCAACAAAGATGATTTTATCATTGGTTTTGCTCATATCAAGGTTTTTATAGACAATTACTATGATCAGTTGGCTATCACAGATATTGAGCTTTCTTTAGCTATCAACAAGCCTTCAAAAGTCCTTCAATCTTTGCTGAAAGGACAGATTAATATTGATAAGTATGAGGATGGGGAGATAATTCTTCAGCCTATTGGGGTTGTGTTTCGAGTGAAGAACAAGAATGGGAAGATGACAAAATTTTTGTTTCAAGTGAGTGATTTAGAGAGGTATACGGATGCTCAATATACCAACCTCCTTGTTCGAATTAACAACTGTAAGAAGAATGATGTTGAAGACAAGGCAGAAGTTCGGAAGACTATTGTGTGGTATATGGAGGTTAGAAATGTACTTTTTCAGACTTTGAAGCTTATAGCATAATTTCGGCTACTGTCAGTAAGGGGGAGATTGTAGGGGTCGAAACGTATATAGTGAGGAGTCGAAATAGGTTGAGTCTAAGGGTTCGAAATTGAAATGATTTCGACTCTCAATGTATTTACAATGCATTATTTGTATTCGAAGCTAGAACGTTTAGACCTTGTGTTTTTTTCTATGTCTGTTGTACCCTATAAATAGGGTAGGTACTAGAGTTGAGAGTAATTTTTTTGTGCTCTTCAGTTTGTAAACACTCTCATAAAATTTATACTCTCATCAGGCTAATACGAGCCAATCAGATCATATTAACATGATGTGTTCTTACTGTTGGGTTTTGTGTACTATAACACTCCTATGGTACACATACAACCCTAATAGCTTTGGATCTAAGTTTTCTCTAGTTATACATGCAACAAAAATTTCCAAAGCTTGAAACCTACAACTAACATACAAATTGACATATGAATCATAAAAGTAAGTTGGAAGATTACCTCTTTGTTGTAGCTTGTAGGAATTGGTCTTTCAAGAGCCTAGCACCTCAAGTGTGATGCCTCAAATGTCTTATAACAAACCAAGAACAAGAGGAGGAATTTGAGAGAGAAGTAAGGAGACATAAAATCGGTTATGGTTCTCTTAGACTTATAGGGCCGATTTTAGCAAGCTAGGGATCATATTTATAGTTTGGAATCTGTAAGGTCGAAAATATGTTGTAATATGTCGAAGTCTGTGTAATAGATGTTTTCGTTAGTTTCATTATGTATTTACTAAGGCACCTTTTAGTCGAAGCCGAATGCTTGCCTTAGTAGTTTTTGTATGCTTTACTGTTTTCCTATAAATAGGAAATGTTACTTAGAGTTAGATAAGAGTTTTGGGAGTCTGTCTTGTCTATTCTCTCTTTGTAATCGTGAAGCATAATTAAGCTGAAACAAGATCTTATTTACTCTCGGTGTTCTTAATTCTCGTTACTCTGATTCTATGTTCATTACTTGATTCAATACTTCATCAGAATCCTTAAGGTTTAAACTTGTAAACCTTAATTCACTTGGGCTTTTAATCCAATATCTTATTAGCCTTATGGAGTAACTCTTCATGGATCCTCATAAAGATTTAGTCCATTTCTAATCAACATGGATCATTATCCCAAACTATAAATATTACTAATTTACATAATCAGTCCCTGCAAATTAATTAGTCTCTTTTGATCACTAAATTAATTCCAAATTAATTCTTGATCAATACTAATTAAATAATGTGATTTCTCAATTAATATATTATACTTATAATATATTAATAAATCACAAATAACCTCTTTCTCAAATATCCATGCTATCAAATTGTTCCAGAGTGTTACAAACCAAATGGACCATGCTGTATCGGGTCAAGTACATACCAATTATAGTTATGGGCTTAGACAGATAATACAACCGTCTCCCACTTGGATAATAACTATAATTTCAAGTACAACTTCAAAATCCGATTGACAATCGTAGCTCTCAAAAAGATCTTTGTCGAACTCTGATCTTATTAGTAACGCGTCCATAAGATAAGGGATCATATATTCCTCCATTCTAGATATCGTATGAACTGAGATATGGATTATAATCATTCTCTCTGTTCATGTGTTGTTTCCCGATTTCCGATTTATGATGACCGACTAATTGAACAAATCAGATCAGTCCACGCTTGGCCAAACGCTTAGGGTTGTCATCACTAAATCATCGAGGGGCCCACAGATATCGCTTTTGTCCCACATTGAGTAGAAGGAATGGATAAACTTCGACTCATATGCTTGCTCTATTTACTCATCAAACCACACACAATGATACGTTTTATAACACTGAGTTACCGGTGCGTTTACATATCATCAATGCGCAACCGACTTGTAAACTGAAACTCACACGTCTTGGTTTCAAGAATATAAGGTATTGTCGTCTCATGATCACTCGTGATAAAATCCATGAAGTGATTCAAATGAGCGTGGGTTTAGTCCAATACTCAAATTTATTACAGGAGTACTCATGAATACTGCAGCAAACTTATGCTATGTCTAAACACCTTTAGACAATCTACAGACCCATTCATGACAGTCTCGCTTCAATACCTACTTCCAAAGTATGATCGACTGTGGATAGTTTGAATAACCTAGTTATTCGGGAAGTCAAAGCATGCAAAGTGAAACACAAGAATAATCGAATCCAATATGGTCTCAAAATTTTTGAATATAAATAAAACACCTTTTATTTAATCACCATATTGATTACACATTATTCATTGTATAATGTTTCGATTTATCAAATTTATACTTGAATTAAAACAATAGTTATCCCATGCTCCAAGCATGCACACTATGTTTACCTATGGTCCTTTCTTTGTGAAATAGATCAATTGAGTACATCTTCAATGAAACTCATTTCAAAACTCCAAATCTTTATCACAAGTGTAAGAATACCAAATACTTACCACTATTAGAATGTGTTAGGTTCTAACCTTTATGCAATGATCCTTTGTAATGTCAATGCACCAAATCCACAGAGACTTGGACAATGAAATTACAAAGTATTCCACTGGAGATTGATAACAAAACAATTCCATGAAAGCGAAGTCTCAAATTCAAAGTACATTCCTTTGAACATCCTTCTTGCATAAAAGTTTCCAACCTACACATAGATTCTTAATATCCAACTCCCTATATGGAAACATTTCCATATTTGCCATATGACAGCTCATTATTAACAGAATTTTGTCTCTTCATAATAATGTCAATATGGTCCATCCGTTACAATACTTCCAATTGCCCACAAGCAACCAATCTTTGGCGAACCTTAGATTGTTCTTAGCAATTGTTTAGCAACTTTAGTCATATCCGGTTTTGGTCCTTTTTCCTTCTTAATTCCCTAGGCATTTGGAAAATTTAGAACACATAAATATTATAACATATGCAATCGATCATATACCCGAAGCATATGGGTACAATTCATAATGTCTTACATAAAGACATGATACTTTACCATTCTCTTGCTATAATATTTCCATATCTAAAATTTCCTTATGTTGAACCATTTCAACATAACATTCATATATATCCTTGACTAAATTTGATTAAAATCTCACAATCTAAGCTTTTAGATTTGAAATGAAGTATGATTTCCTCTCCCTTAATTATAGCAAAACAACTTTTCAAACTCTGCAACTTTGCGAATTGAAACTTTTGTTTTCTATAATTAACATTGCTAACTTGCAACACTTACCATAATGATTATGCTCCCACTAGCATAACAATTATTTCTTTAATAGCATAACAGTTATGCTCCCACTAGCTTTGACATGTACTCAGAAATAAGTTGGACTTCTAGAAATCAATACTTATTGATTTTCTTACCAAAGTTCACATTTCTGATACAAGATGCTTCGATAAGACTTTATCTAAGCTCATACACCTTTTATAAGAAAGCTCATATGTGTGTCTAAACAAGAATATGTCAACACGATAGGTTACAAACCATAAGTCGTTGGCTAGTGATTAATAACAGGTTTATTCTTGATTAGTTCTTGAAACTTTTTCAAGATCTTTAAGACTCCCACTGACCTCTTGACATATAAGATTCTCTTGTCAAAAAACATTCATTGACAAATAAATATTCATGAGTTAGTGTGAATTCCTATCAAGAATGACACTACATATAATCGGTCTTAGTTGGTCTTTGTCTTATCCAAGACATCACAACTACCAATTACAAATGTGTTATAAACCTACTTAAGATATGTCACTCAAGTTACAGTCTTGGAGAATGACTCTAAGACTCGATTTTGGAACGAAGTATGACTTACCTTAATTGATTTAACCATTTCAACAATTCCCGATTCCTCTTCTTAGCCATACAAATGCACTAAGGTTTCCTTAGAGGATCAACTGTTATATGGTTTTCATAATCATTAATATGATCATAAAACATGATACTAAAGTATTCTCCTTTCCTTTCAGATTGTAGAATGTCACAATGGCATTTTGCTAGGAAATTCTATTATCATGTAAACATCATCCATTGTAAAAGCTTGTACTCTAAGTGAATACTATACTCTATGCTCGTTCAAATACATCTCATATGTGCAAATAAGGGTTGGAAACCCTAGAAATCCCGGCTCAAGTTCATTATGGACTAGGATTCTCTTATTGGGCCTAAGGGATCAATAAATCATCAATTCATCAATCTATAACATTTTGGGCCATTTGGGCCTAGAATGATCCATTCTACCTCCCATGGACCAGGATGGGTCATAAATGATTTAATTAACCTTAATGGGCCATAAACCCATTCCTTTTACCATTTTGGGCCGTGAACCTTCTTAAGGGCCCAATGGGCCGAAAATCTATTATTGGACTTGATAAATTCGATCAAGTTAAGAGAAGGCCCAAATTCCTTCAATTCCTTTCTCTTAAGCCCAAATTCTCGGCCCATTATGCTTATTAGATAAAAAAAGAGAAAAAGAGGAAATAACTTGCACTTGACACATCATTTTTGCATGGTGGTTCTACATGCAACCATCACTTCAAAAACCCTCTCTCTCTTCTCTTATTATCGGCCAAGAGCAAGCACAAACACATACATCTTCAATTTTTCCTTCAAACACTCTCAAAATCATCTCAAGAACTCTCCCTTACTCCTCAAAAATTTCGTGAGTTATGGGTGTATTTCAAAGAGCTTTCATCAAATCCTTCACACTCTTGGTAAGTTACCATCTCCTACTAGTTGTTACCTTCCATTTTACTGCTAAAAATTCTTCCTTACATAGCATCATTTCATGTTCTAACTCCCTAGAACCATCTAAGTTCGAAATCCTCCTCAAGAAGCTTCCTAGGGCCAAGATCTACTCAATTTATCACCAAGAACCAAGAACATCAAAGCAAGGTGAGTTCATACCCCCTATTTTCAATTTTTACTTGGTTTTGGGGGAGAATACAAGTTGCTTTATGTAGATCTATGTGTATATGCATGAATATGTGTGTTTTTCATGACTTATTTGTTGATTATGTGCTATATACTTCACAAATCTAAAAATATGTTAAGAATATTAAGTTTATCACTTGGATCTACATGAAAACCTTGATAAAAGTATTTGTTATCACATATAATACATGTAAACTAGTAGATCTGGGATTTATACACTTAGAATAGCAAAAATGAGTGTTGTGTTCAAAGATCTATAAACTAAACTCAAAATTCAGCCCTTGACAGAAACGTTTTGGTCCAATCTCGAACTGTTTTGACCACATAATGATAATATTTTTCAAAACTGTTTTACATGCAAAACGATCAGGCTTATACCTTTAAAATGACTACTCTCACGTTTTCATACGATTTTTCTACAATTTTTGGCGAATTTTACAAAACTGCCTATCAGATTTGAAATAATTTCGGACCAGCCTGTGAAGGTGAGCCATTTCACACTTGTTAGAGGCCATTAAAAATTATGAGAAAAATTTTGAACAAAGTAGGCAAAATTTCCAAACTTCCAGAATTTACGGATCCAAATTTCGACTTACGATGATTTTTCTACAAATTTTCCAACAATCGGGTCAGAAAAGCCAAAAACCAGAAAAATGTGTATTTTCACCAAAATCAAGCCAAAAATGATATTTTTGACAAAAATGGGTTTAAAATGTTATTTTTACCACAAACTAGTCATAAACACAAGTTTTGAACAAAATGGGGAATAAAGGGTTATTTTTACAAAAATTGGGCCTCAATTGTAAATTTTTGGCTTATTGGGCCAAGAACGTCATTTTTATAAAAAGTGGGCCTTTTATGCTATTTTAGTGAATACTTGAACCAAAACCAACAATAAGCTAACAAACGGATTAATTTTGATCATTTTCTAGGTTATTGGGCCTTAGTGGCCCATTTATATGTTTGATAGGTTTTGTATACTATTTGCGTGCTATTTGGGCCTATAAATACCTTACATGTGAAATGGGCCTTAGTTGTCCTTTTACATGTATTTTGGGCCCATGTTATATAATCTCATTCATATTAGGTTTTGAAATGACTCACATGTTTAGCGATGCCCTAGTGGCTCACTTACATGGTTCGTTGGGCCTGGAATGAGTTTTATACGTTTATTTTCACGTAAATTCGATTAAGGATCTAGTGAGTTTTTGTCGGTTGACACCTATTAAGTGTTCGATCGTAGCCTGTAGTTATAATCAGAGTCTCTTGGAATGAGAGCGGGGTTTTGTGTATAGATCTATACGGGAATGACAGCCCATACCTGAGCTGTTCGCTACAGTTAGACTACATCGGTCTAGGGTGACTATAACCTTATTCTATTTTTCAGTCGGTGTTCACTAACGCCAAGAAAGGCGAAATTGTCATTATTTAGTATGGTTATGATGGCTCACTTAGAGGAATTAATGTTAGGAAGTTTGCGGAAGACTATTTTCTTTTATGTTGGATTACTCGGAAACTTACTCACACTGGTACCCCCACCTCGGTGTTGGTACGACAACATTATCTATTTTCTTTTATGATTGGATTACTCGGAAACTTACTCACACTGGTACCCCCACCTCGGTGTTGGTACGGCAACATTAACTATTCTTCTTTTACGGGCAACGTCGGGTTATCCGGGGACATTCTATTTACATTCTCTTCAATCACTTTTGACGTTCTATTAAACAATAACACACATGCATTAATACAAGATCAAACATAAACATATCAACTATTTTAAGAAAATACAGGATTTTCTTGTGATTACAAAGTTATACAAATCATTTTCTCAAATATACTTATGAACTCACCAACATTATATATGTTGACGTTTTCAAAATAACTTGTATTCTCAGGGACTCGTTAAGCAGAAGAATCAACAAGAATAAGGGATTTTGTTTTGTGTACTGTCAAACATCATACATTGAATGTTTTGGTCATGTTATTTAAAATATTGTACTTGATGTAAACAATGGCAGTTGTATTATATTATGCATGGTAATGATGATGTTATGTTTCATTTATATTCACTGTAATGATATTTCAAGATGAAGTCACGCACAAGCCCCCAGACGTTTCCGCCGTCTGGTTCCGGGGTGTGACAGATTGGTATCAGAGCATTGTTTATAGTGAACTGGCATATCTAACCATACAAGATATGCAACTATAAATACAATGGGACTAAACTACTCTGAACATAATAATTAAAATACATACCTATGTGTGCATTTTAGAGTAATAACACAACAAGAACAGTAAAAGTCTTTGGAGGATTTGAACATCGCTATTAAACCCGGGCAGTTATGTATTCGTATTGGGGATGAATGTAGCCTGATCAACTACATTCATTCAAAATACGGCCAACATGTGTTCGGGAGTAGTTGTGATGGACAATGAATCAAAAACTTACCATTTAATTATCCAAAGAGCTTATAGAACCAAACCTAAACAAAATTAAAATACTATAGGAGTATTTGGTGTGCTATTTGTTTCTAGTATTTATACCCCCTTCGTGCAATACGCTATGGACGTGCATCATTAGCCAGGATACCCCTATCTCCCTAGTCAGGGGAATGCAGGGTGGATTGACCCAGAAGAAGACTCAAAGGAAGAATCAGAGGAGGAACATGAAGTATAACTTGCAGATGGACCCGCCGAGTCAGTAGTGGACCTCGAAGAGGAAGAGCCCGAGGGAAATGACGATGATGCCTCGGATGCAGAATCCGATGTCATCAATCCTCCATGCATGGCCAGAGTACCGACTTATCGTGTGGGCCCGGTGGCCCCACGCCCCATGGGCACACGATAATTGGAGATGGAGTCACCACCAAGGGATACGACCACACTACGGTAGGAACCGATGTTTCTTCGATCTTAGTTATAGAGGACCAGCTGACCGGGCCCTCCCAGTCATGGTCCAGCGCACCCGAGATACTGATAACCAAGCTTAGGACACCTCAGGACAAACGGACCAAATACGGACTGCTGTAGAGAGAGATGAGAGACAAACACATGGAGCAATTGGAGACTTCCAAGCGAGATAGTCAGTTGGGAGGCACGACTACGAGACACCGAGCGACAAGCAACTCATCTCCAGGGTGCATCCACTTCATCAGCACCACCACCAGACACTTTCCGCCACAATTAGGGTCAACCTTTTCTTTTCTCCCCCTACTATCCGATATGAGTCCCTTTCGCGTACTAAGACGATACTTACCAATGAAACAATTATGTGCTATCTTTATTTCATAAATTCAATTATACGCACAACCGAACCCTCGAAACCGCTAGATACTTAAGGATCTCGAAACCAAAAACAACCCATATACTCTAAGGATAGACGTAACTATCGTGCCAAATCTGCGATTACCTACTACTGTAAATACATCATGGGGATGTAGATGGAAACAATGAAAATCATACGACAAGACGCGAAATTTATAGAGTACAACCAGGAATGACGATCATTACTTACGATCTGGCTTATCAACATGCAACAGGAAAATGTCATCCTATAGAAATAACAAGCACCCCCGCGAGACACCGCTCCTGCAGATGGACTCTGCTACATTCCAAGCAGCTGTAACAGCAGCAGTAACTGCTGCTATGGCACAACTCAACACAAACAACACCAATAGAGGAGGAAATAGCATCGGCAACTCCAGCTGTAGGAATGAGCATGGAAACCAACAAGTGACAGATTATCAAGGCACTCCAAACCCCAAGCTTAAGAGCAGGTAGCGAAAGTCTGGAAGTAAGAGAAAGGGATAGCCAACTCAAGGGTTCTCGAAGAAGCAACATGTTGTTGCTATCAATGCGACCATGACACCTACTACATCAACACCAGCGAGATCATATGCTGGAAGCCTTCCAAAATGCAACCAGTGCATTTTCCATCATAAGGGAGCCTGCCGGGAGCCGTATTGTAAGAGATGCAACCGAAAGAGTCACACCACCAAATACTGTAGAACTTATCCACAACGGAATCAGCAGCCAAACAACAACAACAACAATCGCAACAACCTTAACAACAACACCAATGATGGGACCAGTCACACCTGCTATGGGTGTGGAGGAACTGGTCAATTCAGGCGCAATTGTCTCAAGGCTAACAATCAAGGAGCAAAGGATCAGGAAGGGTCCTGTCCTTGGGTCAAGGCGAAGCAGTCCAAGACCCGACGGTTGTTACTGGTACGTTCCCACTTAACAATTCTTTTGCTTGCATCTTATTCGATAGTGGAGTTGAGCGAAGCTTCGTTAGTAACAAATTCAAACACTTACTAAAACAACAACCCCAGAAGCTAAACGAAGCCTTCACGGTGGAGATGGCTAATGGGAAAAACTGAATCAACCAAAGATATTTATGTAGGGTACACCTTAACACTAAACAACCATTCATTTCAGATAGATGTAATGCCAGAAAATATTAGGATTTTTGATGTGATAATCGGCATGGTTGGGTTAAGCCCCCACCATACTGATACTATGTGTCGCGAGAAGGCTGTTTGCCTTCACCTCCCCAATCACGAAACTCTAAAAATCTATGGTGATAAACCTGGCACCAATCCTCGTCTTATCTCGTGCATCAAGGCACAGAAGTGCCTGCACAAGAAGAATTATGTGTTCCTCGCTCACGTTGTGGACAAGGCCAAGGAAGAAGTAAGCATACAAGACATCCCAGTGGCATGCGAATTTCCGGATGTATTTCCTGAAGACCTTCCAGGAATGCCCCAGAGAGACATGTCGAATTTCTAATCGACCTCATACCGGGAGCCACGTCAATTGCCAATTCACCCTACGGGTTAGCTTCCGCCAAAATTCGGGAGTTATCAAGTCAATTAAGAAAATTTTTAAGCAAAGGATTCCTCGAACCAAGCTTCTCACCCTGGGAAGCTCCGGTCTTGTTCGTCAAGAAGACGGATCCTTTAGAATGTGCATTGATTTTAGGGAATTGAATAAGCTCACTATCAAAAACCGATACTCACTCCCTCGGATTGACAACCTATTTGGCCAGCTCCAAGGAGCTAGTTATTTCTCTAAAATAGATCTAAGAACTGGTTATCATCAACTTCGAGTCCGAAGAGAGGACATTCCAAAAACTGCTTTCCGAACTCGAGACGGTCATTACGAATTCGTTGTTATGCCCTTTTAGTCTGATGAATGCCCCCACGGTATTCATGGACCCTACAAACCGAGTTCTCCCAACCATTCCAAGTCAGCCTTTTAATTATTTTCATCGATAACATACTCGTCTGCTCACGAAGCAAGAATAAAACACTGTCAACACCTACGATCGGCCTTGGAAAGCATCAAAGCTGGAGAATATAGCGGACAAAGCACTACGTGAATCGAGATAACGGAATTACTTCAAGATTTTGACAGTCACTTCGGAAGGCTATAGGAATACAGCTAGTCATGAGCATTGCTTACCACCCTTAAACCAATAGCCAAAGCGAACAGACTATTCAACCACTCGAAGTCATGCTCCGAGCCTGGGTGTTGGAATTTAGCAAGTCATGGGATACCCAGTTGCCCTTGATTGAATTCTCATACAATAACGGCTATCGTACGAGCATCAAGGTTGCCCCTTTCGAGGCTCTTTATGGTCGTAAATGCAGATCACTTGCCAGTACTCTCACGGGACCAGAAAACCATTCACGAAACGACAGAGAAGATAATCCAAATTAAAACTCGACTTCAAGCATCACGAGACAGACAGAAGAGTTATGCTGACAAATGACGAAAATATCTGGAATTCCAAGTCGGAGGCCGGGTACTATCGAAAGTCTTTCCCTAGAAAGGAATGATTCGCTTTAGGAAACGGGAAAACTGAACCCGCGATACATTGGACCGTTCGAGATTCTTGCCCGGATTGGTCCAATGGCTTATAGGCTGTAGCTACCTGCCGAACTCAGCAACGAACACCTCGTGTTCAGCGTCTTGAATCTTAAAAAGTGCCTATCAGGCAAAACTCTTATCATTCCTTTAGAAGAGATCGAAATAAACGATAATCTCCTGTTCGTCGAAGAACCAGTCGAGGTATTGGATAGGGAAGTAAAGCGTACAAAACAAAGTCGCATTCCGATTGTGAAGGTTCGATGGAACGCCAAGCGTGGATCGGAATTCACATGTGAACGCGAAGACCAGATGAATATGTGTGTTTTTCATGACTTATTTGTTGATTCTGTGCTATATACTTCACAAATCTAAAAATATGTTAAGAATATTAAGTTTATCACTTGGATCTACATGAAAACCTTGAGAAAAGTATGTGTTATCACATATAATACATGTAAACTAGTAGATCTGGGATTTATACACTTAGAATAGCAAAAATGAGTATTGTGTTCAAAGATCTATAAACTAAACTAAAAATTCAGCCCTTGACAGAAACGTTTTGGTCCAATCTCGAACTGTTTTGACCACCTAAATGATAATATTTTTCAAAACTGTTTTACATGCAAAACGTTCTGGTTTATACCTTTAAAATGACTACTCTCACGTTTTCATACAATTTTTCTACAATATTTGGCGAATTTTACAAAACTGCCTATCAGATTTGAAATAATTTCGGACCAGCCTGTGAAGGTGAGCCATTTCACACTTGTTAGAGGCCATTAAAAATTATGAGAAAAATTGTGAACAAAGTAGGAAAAATTTCCAAACTTCCAGAATTTACGGATCCAAATTTCGACTTACGATGATTTTTCTACAAATTTTCCAACAATCGGGTCAGAAAAGCCAAAAACCAGAAAATTGTGTATTTTCACCAAAATCAAGCCAAAAATGATATTTTTGACAAAAATGGATTTAAAATGTTATTTTTACCACAAACTAGTCATAAACACAAGTTGTGAACAAAATGGGGAATAAAGGGTTATTTTTACAAAAATTGGGCCTTAATTGTAAATTTTTGGCTTATTGGGCCAAGAACGTCATTTTTTACAAAGTGGGCCTTTTATGCTATTTTATTGAATACTTGAACCAAAACCAACAATAAGCTAACAAACGGATTAATTTTGATCATTTTCTAGGTTATTGGGCCTTAGTGGCCCATTTATATGTTTGATAAGTTTTGTATACTATTTGCGTGCTATTTGGGCCTATAAATACCTTACATGTGAAATGGGCCTTAGTTGTCCTTTTACATGTATTTTGGGCCCATGTTATATAATCTCATTCATATTAGGTTTTGAAATGACTCACATGTCTAGCGATGCCCTAGTGGCTCACTTACATGGTTCGTTGGGCCTGGAATGAGTTTTATACGTTTATCTTCACGTAAATTCGATTAAGGATCTAGTGAGTTTCTGTCGGTTGACACCTATTAAGTGTTCGATCGTAGCCTGTAGTTATAATCAGAGTCTCTTGGAAGGAGAGCGGGGTTTTGTGTATAGATCTATACGGGGATGACAGCCCACACCTGAGCTGTTCGCTACAGTTAGACTACATCGGTCTAGGGTGACTATAACCTTATTCTATTTTTCAGTCGGTGTTCACTAACGCGAAGACAAGCAAAATTGTCATTATTTAGTATGGTTATGACGGCTCACTTAGAGGAATTAATGTTAGGAAGTTTGCAGAAGACTTTTTTCTTTTATGTTGGATTACTCAGAAACTTACTCACACTGGTACCCCCACCTCGGTGTTGGTACGACAACATTATCTATTTTCTTTTATGATTGGATTACTCGGAAACTTACTCACACTGGTACCCCCACCTCGGTGTTGGTACGGCATCATTAATTGTTCTTCTTTTACGGGCAACGTCGGGTTGTCCGGGGACATTCTATTTACATTCTCTTCAATCACTTTTGATGTTCTATTAAACAATAACACACATGCATTGATACAAGATCGAGCATAAACATACCAACTATTTTAAGAAAATACATGATTTTCTTGTGATCAAAATTATACAAATCATTTTCTCAAATATACTTATGAACTCACCAACATTATATATGTTGACGTTTTCAAAATAACTTGTATTCTCAGGGACTCGTTAAGCAGAAGAATCAACAAGAATAGGGGATTTTGTTTTGTGTACTGTCAAACATCATACATTGAATGTTTTGGTCATGTTATTTAAAAGATTGTACTTGATGTAAACAATGGCAGTTGTATTATATTATGCATGGTAATGATGATGTTATGTTTCATTTATATTCACTGTAATGATATTTCAAGATAAAGTCACGCACAAGCCCCCGGACGTTTCCGCCGTCTAGTTCGGGGGTGTGACATAGAAACTTTTAACTTTCTGCCTAATTTTATTCTTCTGATTCGTTTTGCTATACATTGAAACCTTTTTAATGATTCAGATTTACACTTAATATTTGGCGGCATTACCTCTATGGGGTCCGATTTACCATTTACACAGATCACAAGAGTTTGAGGTACCTCATGGATCAGCCGAATCTGAACATGAGGCAGCGTCGGTGGTTAGATGTGGTGAAGGACTATGATTGTGAGATCCTTTACCACCCGGGCAAGGCCAACGTAGTGGCCGATGCCCTAAGCCGCAAGGCGGTAGCGAACCTGATTCGAGACATCTATATGAGGATGACAATGATTAATCCATTGCTGGAGTAGATCCGAGAGGCGCAGGTCGAGGGCCTGAAGGAAGAGCGCCAGAAGTGTGAGCGGATTGTAGGCCGGGTAGCCTCGTTTGATTATGACAATCGAGGGTTGCTGAACCTGCATGGGAGGGTCTGAGTACCGTACTGGGGCGGAATACAACAGGTATTGATGGATGAGGCCCACAAGTCCAGGTTCTCCATCCATCCGGGGGCGACAAAGATGTACAGAGATCTTCGACCCGATTACTGGTGGCCCTGCATAAAGCGGGACGTAGCTTGGTACGTGGAGAGATGCTTCACCTGCAGGAAGGTCAAGGCAGAGCACCAGATACCGCATGGCAAGATGCATCTGTTAGACATTCCCGTGTGGAAATGGGAGGATATCACTATGGATTTCATCACTAAGCTTCCTAGGACCGCACGTGGGGTTGATGCGATCTGGGTCATTGTGGATCGGGTGACCAAGAGTGCCCATTTCATACCAATCCAAGAGAGCATCTTGGCCTAGAAGTTAGCCGAGATTTATGTTCGAGAGGTAGTGGCACGTCATGGAGTGCCTGTCTCAGTGGTGTCAGACCCAGATGTCCATTTTACTTCCAGATTTTGGAAGCGGTTTCATGAGGAGATGGGTACTCGTCTCCACTTCAGCACCGCTTTTCCATCCCCAGACGGACGGGCAGAGTGAGAGGACGATTTAGACTCTTGAGGACATGCTACATGCATGCGTGTTAGATTTCGGTGGCAGTTGGGATACGTATCTTCTATTAGCGGAATTTTCGTATAACAACAGTTACCATGTCAGCATAGACCAACCTCCCTTTGAGATGCTCTATGGGAGGAAGTGTAGGACTCCAATATGTTGGGTTGAGGTTGGTCAGAGAGTTATGGGGAGTACGGAGGTAGTACTCAAGACCACAGAGCGGATCCAGGAGGTCCGGAGCAGGCTCCAGACTGCTCAGAGTCGGCAAAAGAGCTACGCTGACAAGCGACATTCAGACTTGGAGTTCCAGGTGGGCGATATGATC
Organism: Lactuca virosa; assembly: GCF_052849685.1. Classification (NCBI taxonomy): domain Eukaryota; kingdom Viridiplantae; phylum Streptophyta; class Magnoliopsida; order Asterales; family Asteraceae; genus Lactuca; species Lactuca virosa. The sequence continues at coordinate 387,546,161 of NC_136429.1, forward strand.
CTCCTGAAGGTGTCACCCTGGAAGGGTGTTATCAGGTTCCGGAAGCGGGGCAAGCTGGGCCCCAGGTTCATAGGTCCGTTTAGGGTGTTGGCCCGGGTGGGTCGGGTTGCTTACCGGTTAGATCTTCCAGCAGAGCTCAGCCAGATCCACAGCAATTTCCATGTTTCTCAGTTTCGAAAGTGCTTAGTGGATGATTCAGCAGTGGAAACCCTTTAGGATATTCAGGTTGATGACAGTCTGAACTACATTGAGAGACCAGTGGCGATTTTAGATCGCAAGACGAAGGAGCTGAAGAACAAGAGGGTGGAGTTAGTTAAGGTGCAGTGGATGCACCACAAGGGTTTAGAGTGGACATGGGAGCCCGAGGAGGAGATGAGAGAGCACTACCCGGAGTTGTTTTCAGACGCAGCAGACTTCGAGGACGAAGTCTAAGACAAGTGGGGGAGAATTGTAACGCCTCGTTCCTAGTACGCATTTAATTTATTAAAATATTCATTTTGTAAGAGCTACTCGATGAGTTGGTAGCCCTAACTCATCGAGTAGGTGCCAGCTTGGTCGTAGGATTTAAATGGTCTACTCGATGAGTCCAAGCTTGGACTCAGCGAGTAGGTCCATCAGGAGGAAACCCTAATTTTTAGGGTTTGCACCCTATTTAAACAGCATATCTGGCCTCCACCCCAACCTCCATCACCTCCAAACCCCATTATCAAAACCCTAATCCGCCTTAAGTGATCTTGAGCTAGTTCTTGCCAAATTTGAGTGTTTTTGTGCATTGTGAAGCTTGTGGGAGAAGAAGAAGATAGAAGGCTCAAAGGGGAAGAAGTAGATCCAGGAGCTACACTTCATCTACTGCATTTTCTGGTAATCAAGCTTCCAACTTGATCATTCTTCTCTTAGATCCAGTTATCTCCATATTATGAAAGTTTTGGGTCAAGAACCTTGGTCCTTGGGGTTGGGACGTCCCAAGTTACTTACATCTCAGATCTAGGATCTAGAAAGGGTTCCATGGCATAAAGGTGCAAACTTTATGACCATGGAAGCCCCATGCAAGCATATAAGCAAGTTTATGGTCTTTCTAGCCCTAAAAGACCATGCATGGAAGGAAAGTTCGAAGCTTTATGTGTCCAACAAATGCTAAAACCTTAGATCTGGGTTTGTATGCATGGATTTGAGATTATATGGACTTTTGGACAAGATTCATGTTTTATAGGAATTAGGGTTTTGTCTAAACCATTTTAGAAGAGCTATGAACGGGTAAAGTTGGAAACTTTACCCTTAGGAGATCCTTTCCAGTGGAAAAACGAGCTAAGAACCTTGGATCTAGGAGATAGGGGCTTAATCTGTCAAGATGGCCAAACAGACAGAAGGACTCGTCGAGTCCATAAGGGAACTCGACGAGTCGTATCGTGTTGTCCCGATTACAGTTAGTAGAACTTGATGAGTCTGATGAAGGACTCGACGAGTGGATGAGACAAGTCACGACTAAAGTTCTTCTGAATATGTATAGTTGGTAAGTTTTAGACATGTCGTAACACCACTATCACTCCCAAACACATGTTGGTCATATCTCAAATCAATATAGTTGATCAGGCTATATTAATCGCAGATATGATTACATAACTGCCCAGGTTTGACTGTAATGTCCAACATCCAAATACGTTTAAGTTCTTATGACTGTTATACTGTACTTGTAGGTATAAATGTTAGTATACTTCTTGTAATAATACTTAAATTTTTAAAAAGTATACTCGTAGTCAGAGCTCTGAGCCCCAAATGTATTTATAGTTTGTATATCTTTTATGGATTGATATACTGAGTTCACTATAAACAATGCTCTGATACCAATCTGTTACACCCCCAAACCAGACGGCAGTAACGTCCGAGGGTGGAGGACTTCATTTGTAGTATCACAACACATGCATTATAGTAATCAGAGTACAAACAACCACTGTAATTAAAAAGTATAAGTATTTACATGTGTTTCATCATAGTATACTGAAACCAAATAGTTATACAAAATAAGAAGACAAGACATAAGTAGCTCCATCTTCTCAAAAGTTCGGAGAGTACCTATCTACTGGTTCCCTGAGAATACAAGTAATTTAAAAAGAGAGTATCAACATAAATTTGAGTGAGTGCATAAGTATTTATGTTTGAAAGAATGTTTTCTGTTTCTTGAATATGTAAACTGTTCCAGAAAATCTTATATTTTCTGCTGTATATGAAAAGTAGTTTTTGTTACATAAAACTGTTCTATTTGTAAACCAATGTTCTGTATTTGTAATCCTTTTTGTAAACTTGTATCTGAGAGTATGTCTGATTTCATCAACTGTTATTGTAAACTGTAATGTAATACTGTAAACTGTATCTTGTAAACTTGTACTTTGAAAATGTACTTTAGTTTAGTTAATTATACACTAACGTATTGTTAATATCTTTTATATGAGTTATTATAACCATATTGACTAGATGGCCTGACCCAACGCTATGAATGCATTGAAAACATGTTGATAACAATTTGTCACTCACAGGTGTGTATGCCTGACTATAGCTAGCAGTCCGAGTGCGGGGTTGTCAATCCCAATATAGATGTATACACACATTGTTTCGATCCCCGGCTGGAGATTCTGGTTATAATGTCAGGACTTTACTATATTGTTTAAATGAACTAAACAACCTGTATTACTTGACTCATAAGAGCATATAAACGTTACATGTATAATAGTTATGAAAAACTCAATCATTCTGAAATAAATGACTAACTGTATGTTCTTGAGTTAGTATGCTTAACATGTATCTGAAAGATGTATACTCTTGATTAGTTTTGAATCAAATCTTTGTTCTTGTAAAACAATGTATTTTAGTATATTTGAATCGTGAATTAATATTTTGTGAATCATAAATTATACCTATTATAATTTATATGTACTTTCCGTATTGATACCGAGTATTCATGAATGCAGCCCCTTGCTCAACATGTTACAAAGGGTAATTGAAACTTAATGAACTAACTTTTATACTTGTATACATATACAAATATATATATAAGAAAAATTTAAATGACACTCGGACAAATAACTGTGCTTATAATCCCACATCCAAACAAGGAAAAGGAACCAAAGTAGGTTATCAGTCCTAAGTCTTTTAAATCTTATTTATATAAATATATATATATATATATATATATATATATATATATATATATATATATATATATATATACTAGTATGATTTTTGGGAGAAATATAAGTTTATAAAACATTTAAAAGAAGTTTAATATTTGAAATTCATTTTGGTGACTTGATGTCATTTTGATACAATAATTGAAAACCATTTGATTTGATGATAACTGAAATCCATTTTAATAAGATATTTGAGACCATTTGTTTATAACACAAAATCTTTGTGTTAGACTTGTATTCCCCCCCCCCCCCTTAAAACAGTAAAAACTATGAAAATACGGGGGTATGAACTCACCTGTAGTAAGTTATTCAAATGTAAGATCGGTGTAGGATGCTAAGTGTCAAGTGAAATCTTGAGCACAAACAGATCCGAATAGCATATAATGACACATATATGAATATAATTAGTTTTTAAACAACTAATTATGCTAAGAAACGCTCTCATGGACTATGAATCACTTAGATTGAAATGTTACAATCACATGTGATTGAATCAAATGGAGTTTACGGCCACACCTTTGGTGTTTACGGCCAAGGGGAGTTTACGGCCCATGTAGTGTATGGCCATAGAGTTCACGGCCAATGGTGTTTTTCATAGGAGTTTACGGCCAAGGGAGATGCTCATGGCCGTAAACCCTTATTGTTCTTTGAAATGGTTGTTTTCAAGGTTGTAAGTTAAGAGCTTGTATAGGATAACTAGTATGTGGAAGAATACTTACGTTTTGAAGCTTGAATTGGGTATTCACGGTCTAAAGAAATAGTGTGTGTTCTTGGTGTTCTTGAAGATCTAACCAAAAGAGATGATTTCATGGATGAAATCATAGGGTTTAACTAGATTAAGCAAGGTATCAACTAATAAATGGAAGAAACACTTACTTATTTGAAGATCAAGGTGTAAATCTTGATGATAGTTGAGAGAGAATTGGATTTCTTGAGGTGAAAGTGTGAGAAATGGTGAAAAATGAAGGAAATCTATATATATGTGCGAGGGTTCACGGTCCGAGGGTTTACAGCCGTGAACCTCGTTTACGGTTAGAGTTTACGGCTGCGAGGAGTATACGGCTGCGAGGAGTTTACGGTCCGAGGAGTGTACGGCCGTAAACTCTTTGCGGTCTGAAGTGTTTGCGGTCCGAAGCGAAGGAATAATTGCAAAGTTTCTCGGTTTTTAAGCCTTTTCCTTCCAAATTCAATTGTAGATATTTTAAGGATTTTCACAAATAAAGGTTATTATTATAACCCAAATAAAAACCCAAACAATAAAAAGGACTTTACCAACAGAAAATAATGGGATGTTACATCAAACTACAAATTCCATCCCTTACCAGACAAAGGTCCTACCACCCAGGGTTTCGCATACCGAGTCCAATATGGAGGAGGTTCGAACTCCAGACATCCCTGTGGACTTATCTAATAAGGACACACATGTCAACAGGGGTGAAAGAATGCAGAACATCGAATCCATTGTTACTTCTACTCTTGAAACTTCAACCATTCCCCCTTCGACCATCATATCATCTATACTTGACACTTCAACAATTGAAACCTCTACCATTTTATCACCTTTTTCATCACCCGTCACAATTTTGATTCCAGTTTCAACCATCTCACTAACATATTCCATGATTATGCATGAACCAATTACCACACTCTTCTCTTCTCAATCCACTAAAGATGAAAGAGTGATTCATAAAGAAGATCCAAATGATGATGAGGTCATGGTGTCTTTTGCGGATCTTTAATTCGATCCTGAGGAGGACAATGTTCCTGATGATCTAATTATGTCAGGTAAACAATTCAAAATCCTCAACTCCAAAATAAATTCTCTTCTTTAACTACAAGTAGATACAGGGGGAAGGAATTTCGTTACCAGGGTTGAGATGAAGTATTTGTTGAAGAGTTAAGAAAATAGATTTCGAAACATTGTTGAAATCATTGAGCAAAAACAAATTGAAAGGTTGTTAATTCATTCCAAGAGCTTCAAATATAAGATTAAGAAGCTTCATGACGCTGCCAAGGAATGTCATGACATTTTTGTTGAACAAGTGATGCAACTGAAGGAATCTATGGATCTAAAAGTGGTTGAACTCAAATCGTAGATTGTCAAATGAATTTAAAAAGATGAAGCAAAATTACACTTTGTTGCATAGCAAAGTCGATGTAATTGCGACGGCTATCACAAATTTGGTCGAGTTCAACACTGAGTATTCGAACAAACTTGAAGTGAAGTCAGAAAAGGATTCTCAGGTGTTTGAAAAGATGGAAGAATTCTTATCGAGTATCAAGGAGTCTATTTTGAAAGTTGCTCTTTCGAACCAGTCATTAGTTTCTCAAGAATCTACTTCTTAGTTGATTTCAAAGATTGAGACCAATATCAAGACCGAGCTTGCTCCAATCCTTGATTTGGTTCTTCTCTTGCCAACTAATGCTCCACGTGTGGTGCAAGTGTTAAATGGGGAGAGAAAGGATTTGGAGGAGTTGGTTCCTCGAAAGATTTAGAGAAAGGGGTTGTTTTTGGAAAAGTAAGTTCAACTCAAATTCTGATTTCACTTCCTATGTCCTTGACCATGACTTCTACAACAACAACTACAAGAGCACTGACAAAAGGGATCTCAATAAACAAAGGAGATGGAGGTTCAGGTTCAAGTTCAGTTCCACCAACTTCGAATGTTGATTCAAGTAGTAAGGGAAAATCTATTTCCTTGGTTCTATCTGAAGAAGAGAAGAAAAAGAAACAAGCTCTTGAAATTGAGAAACAAAGGCAGATCAACAGTATCATGAGGCGAAGACAAAATGACCCACCTAGCTTGAACAAGGGTGATCCCAACAAGCAGTGGTGTTACGAAACAATTGAGTATATTGTTTCAATTAAAATGATTGACTACTTTCGCAAGGTGCATAAGAAGAGCTATGATATTGAGAATTCGAATTTCAATCAACTTGACTTCCCTATAAACCACATGTTGTTCACATATTACCAGTTCAAGATTGTTGAAAACTTCAATGATAAAGATGAGTTTAAAAGACTGAAGATTCGTTTCCATGCTGTTTTGGGGAAAAGTGAAGAAGAAGTATGGTCATTTGTGAATATTGTGAAAGTAATGACTATAGTGCGAGACAACCTGTTCGAAGGTCTTCTTCAAAACTTTTGCTATGTAGTTTTAAGAGCGAACAATGTAGCTTCTGAGTTCTCTATTGTAGAATTCTCATTGATGAACTTAAATGACCTAATCACTGTTACAACGATTTTGAGTAATGTGGATATTTTGATGCTTCCTGAAACCAACAAAGATGATTTTATCATTGGTTTTGCTCATATCAAGGTTTTTATAGACAATTACTATGATCAGTTGGCTATCACAGATATTAAGCTTGCTTTAGCTATTAATAAGCCTTCAAAAGTCCTTCAATCTTTGCTGAAAGGACAGATTAATATTGATAAGTATGATGATGGGGAGATAATTCTTCAGCCTCTTAGGGTTGTGTTTTGAGTGAAGAACAAGAATGGGAAGATGAAAATTTTTTTGTTTCAAGTGAGTGATTTAGAGAGGTATATGAATGCTCAATATGCCAATCTCCTTGTTCGAATTAACAACTGTAAGAAGAATGATGTTGAATACAGGGCAGAAGTTTGAAAGACTATTGTGTGGTATATGGAGGTTAGAAATGTACTTTTTCAGACTTTGAAGCTTATGGCATAATTTCGGCTACTGTCAGTAAGGGGGAGATTGTAGGGGTCGAAACGTATATAATGAGGAGTCAAAATAGGTTGAGTCTGTAAGGGTTCGAAATCAAAATGATTTCGACTCTCAATGTATTTACAATGCATTATTTGTATCCGAAGCTAGAACGTTTAGACCTTGTGTTTTTTTCTATGTCTGTTGTACCCTATAAATAGGGTAGGTACTAGAGTTGAGAGTAATTTTTTTGTGCTCTTCAGTTTGTAAACACTCTCATAAAATTTATACTCTCATCAGGCTAATACGAGCCAATCAGATCATATTAACATGATGTGTTCTTACTGTTGGGTTTTGTGTACTATAACACTCCTATGGTGCACATACAAGCCTAATAGCTTTGGATCTAAGTTTTCTCTAGTTATACATGCAACAAAAATTTCCAAAGCTTGAAACCTACAACTAACATACAAATTGACATATGAATCATAAAAGTAAGTTGGAAGATTACCTCTTTGTTGTAGCTTGTAGGAATTGGTCTTTCAAGAGCCTAGCACCTCAAGTGTGATTCCTCAAATGTCTTATAACAAACCAAGAACAAGAGGAGGAATTTGAGAGAGAAGTAAGGAGACATAAAATCGGTTATGGTTCTCTTAGACTCATATGGCCGATTTTAGCAAGCTAGTGATCATATTTGTAGTTTGGAATCTATAAGGTCGAAAATATGTTGTAATATGTCGAAGTCTGTGTAATAGATGCTTTCGTTAGTTTCATTATGTATTTACTAAGGCACCTTTTAGTCGAAGCCGAATGCTTGCCTTAGTATTTTTTGTATGCTTTACTGTTTTCCTATAAATAGGAAATGTTACTTAGAGTTAGTTAAGAGTTTTGGGAGTCTGTCTTGTCTATTCTCTCTTTGTAATCGTGAAGCATAATTGAGCTGAAACAAGATCTTATTTACTCTCCGGTGTTCTTAATTCTCGTTACTCTGATTCTACGTTCATTACTTGATTCAATACTTCATCGGAATCCTTAAGGTTTAAACTTGTAAACCTTAATTCACTTGGGCTTTTAATCCAATATCTTATCATCCTTATGGACTAACTGTTCATGGATCCTCATAAAGATTTAGTTCATTTCTAATCAACATGGATCATTATCGCAAACTATAAATATTACTAATTTCCCTAATCAGTCCCTGCAAATTTAATTCGTCTCTTTTGATCACTAAATTAATTCCAAATTATTGATCAATACTAATTAAATAATGTGATTTCTCAATTGAGATATTATACTTATAATATATTAATAAATCACAAATAACCTCTTTCTCAAATATCCATGCTATCAAATTGTTCCAGAGTGTTACAACCCAAATGGATCATGCTGTATCGGGTCAAGTACATACCAGTTATAGTTATGGGCTTAGACAGATAATACAACCGTCTCCCACTTGGATGAGTCTAATAACTATAATTTCAAGTACGACTTCAAAATCCGATTGACAATCGTAGCTCTCAAAAAGACCGTTGTCGAACTCTGATCTTATTAGTAACGCGTCCATAAGATAAGGGATCATATATTCCTCCATTCTAGATATCGTATGAACTGAGACATTTATGATGACCGACTAATTGAACAAATCAAATCAGTCCAGGCTTGGCTAAACGCTTAGGGTTATCATCACTACATCATCGAGGGGCCCACATTGAGTAAAAGGAATGGATAAACTTCGACTCATATGCTTGCTCTATTTACTCATCAAACCACACACAATGATACGTTTTATAACAATGAGTTACCGGTGTGTTTACATATCATCAATGCGTAACCGACTTGTAAACTGCAACTCACATGTCTTGGTTTCAAGAATATAAGATATTATCGTCTCATGATCACTCGTGATAAAATCCATGAAGTGATTCAAATGAGCGTGGGTTTAGTCCAATACTCAAATTTATTACAGGAGTACTCATGAATACTGCAGCAAACTTATGCTATGTCTAAACACCTTTAGACAATCTACAGACCCATTCATGACAGTCTCGCATCAATACCTACTTCCAAAGTATGATCGACTGTGGATAGTTTGAATAACCTAGTTATTCGGGAAGTCAAAACATGCAAAGTGAAACACAAGAATAATCGAATCCAATATGGTCTCAAAATTTTTGAATATAAATAAAACACTTTTTATTTAATCACCATATTGATTACACATTATTCATTGTATAATGTTTCGATTTATCAAATTTATACTTGAATTAAAACAATAGTTATCCCATGCTCCAAGCATGCACACTATGTTTACCTATGGTCCTTTCTTTGTGAAATAGATCAATTGAATACATCTTCAATGAAACTCATTTCAAAACTCCAAATCTTTATCACAAGTGTAAGAATACCAAATACTTACCACTATTAGAATGTGTTAGGTTCTAACCTTTATGCAATGATCCTTTGTAATGTCAATGAACCAAATCCACAGAGACTTGGACAATGAAATTACAAAGTATTCCACTGGAGATTGATAACAAAACAATTCCATGAAAGCGAAGTCTCAAATTCAAAGTACATTCCTTTGAACATCCTTCTTGCATAAAAGTTTCCAACCTACACATAGATTCTTAATATCTAACTCCCAATATGGAAACATTTCCATATTTGCCATATGACAGCTCATTATTAACAGAATTTTGTCTCTTCATAATAATGTCAATATGGTCCATCCGTTACAATACTTCCAATTGCCCACAAGCAACCAATCTTTGGCGAACCTTAGATTGTTCTTAGCAATTGTTTAGCAACTTTAGTCATATCCGGTTTTGGTCCTTTTTCCTTCTTAATTCCCTAGGCATTTGGAAAATTTAGAACACATAAATATTATAACATATGCAATCGATCATATACCTGAAGCATATGGGTACAATTCATAATGTCTTACATAAAGACATGATACTTTACCATTCTCTTGCTATAATATTTCCATATATAAAATTTCCTTATGCTGAACCATTTCAACATAACATTCATATATATCCTTGACTAAATTTGATTAAAATCTCACAATCTAAGCTTTTAGATTTGAAATGAAGTATGATTTCCTCTCCCTTAATTATAGCAAAACAGCTTTTCAAACTCTGCAACTTTGCGAATTGAAACTTTTGTTTTCTATAATTAACATTGCTAACTTGCAACACTTACCATAATGATTATGCTCCCACTAGCATAACAATTATTTCTTTAATAGCATAACAGTTATGCTCCCACTAGCTTTGACATGTACTCAGAAATAAGTTGGACTTCTAGAAATCAATACTTATTGATTTTCTTACCAAAGTTCACATTTCTGATACAAGATGCTTCGATAAGACTTTATCTAAGCTCATACACCTTTTGTAAGAAAGCTCATATGTGTGTCTAAACAAGAATATGTCAACACGATAGGTTACAAACCATAAGTCGTTGGCTAGTGATTAATAATAGGTTTATTCTTGATTAGTTCTTGAAACTTTTTCAAGATCTTTTAGACTCCCACTGACCTCTTGACATATAAGATTCTCTTGTCAAGAAACATTCCTTGACAAATAAATATTCATGAGTTAGTGTGGATTCTTATTAAGAATGGCACTTCATATAATCGGTCTTAGTTGGTCTTTGTCTTATCCAAGACATCACAACTACCAATTACAAATGTGTTATAAACCTACTTAAGATATGTCACTCAAATTACAGTCTTGGAGAATAACTCTAAGACTCGATTTTGGAACGAAATATGACTTATCTTAATTGATTTAACCATTTCAACAATTCCCAATTCCTCTTCTTAGCCATACAAATGCACTAAGGTGTCCTTAGAGGATCAATTGTGATATGGTTTTCATAATCATTAATATGATCATAAAACATGATACTAAAGTATTCTCCTTTCCTTTCAGATTGTAGAAACTTTTATCTTTCTGCCTAATTTGATTCTTCTCATTCGTTCTGCTATACATTGAAACCTTTTCAATGATTCAGATTTACACTTAATCTTGTAAGTATAACCATATTTACTAACTTTAGTAAATCATGACGAATAGTCTTATTGTTGTTTGTGGTGGACCTGACCAGTGCACAACTATGTGCACCCAATTCCCTAGTCCTTCACTTGACTCACATATACAAGTGAACAAGGAATTAGTCCTAATTTCCCAAAGATGAAGGTTCTCATTCATCATACGATGCAAATCGCATGATTCCAAGTTTCTATCCAATTGAACCTCGGGTGATGAGAATATTTCCTTATTTGGTAAATTTTGACACTACCACAAACAAAAGAATCAAATCCATTTTCCAATATTGCTAACAATAGAAATATACAAACATCAATTTTCACAAATGCCATTGCAAGGATAAATATAAAATAAGACAAAAATTAAAATTTTTCTTTATTTATAAAATGCGGAAACCTTGTCCTTACAATGGAATTACAAATGAAAACTATGTTATTACATATTCCTAAGCAACCTATCATAACTCCTAGTAGCAGCTTACAAATCTGATCATTGAACCATGCGATCGAAATCCATCTCTTCGCGATCAGATTTAACTTACTCTTCTTTTAAGCTTCCTTTCTTTTCTTCGATCCTACAAACACATCAAAATGCAATCTTGTCGCATCATGTATTAAGAATATACAACAGGATCTTAATAGAGTTAGATAATGGACTTACCTGAAGCAGAGTCAAACATTTTGACTTTACCATCCTTGTGGTCCTTCAGGTAGATACGATAGCTTCGCAACCAATGCCCCTTCTCTTGGCAATAGAAACAAACAGACTCTTTCAGAATGGTACATGGGACAATCCCAGACTTAGACTTTCCCTTCCCATTGGGAAGAGAAGAATTTTCTGGACTTCCAATGTTTCCATTGTCAATGTCCATGGAAGTTTGGGAAATAGATCTTCCAATCAGGTTTGCTTTACCAGTGCGTCAAATCATTAATGATTCGGCAACAATAAGCAAATAGGTAAGATCGATAAAGGTCATGTCGTGGTCTACCATATAGTAGTCCTTAATGAACGCACTATATGACTTAGGAAGTGATTGAAGAACCAAGTCAACAACCAACTTCCTTGAGACAACAACACCTAACATTCCCAGCCTGTCAATGTGTGATTTTATATCCAAGATATGTGCACACACAGACCTTCCATCTTGGTGTTTGCTAACCAATAGGGCTTGAGTGACCTTGAACTTTTCAAGTCTTTGAACATGTGGGTTAGGGAGAATTATTGGAGGAGGTGGAGGAAATGAAGTATGATTTCTGGGAACATCATCTTCATGAGGAAATGTTTTTCCAAAAGATTCGGGAAGACCATAGTTGTCTGAACTAGACATCTACAAGGGAGAATTCAAGTTTAGTTGATTTAAGTCCTTAATATAACACCCAAATGAAATATTAAGGCTAGGACCGAACACAATAATTTACAATTCGGAAGAAGGATGCTGTAATCCAATTGTAAAATATTTGAAGGTAGGTAAATGACGATTTACCAATTTCCATCATGAAAAACGAAAATGAATTTTAGGTTTTAAATGAATGGAAATTCCTAGATTCTTTGAGATTCATTGAACTTTTCAATGACATGTTTAAATCTCGATTATGCCCTTCAAGTTTGTAACTGAGATGCTGAGGATCACAAACAAGGTGTGAATAACCATGAAAATTAGCTTGGTACACTTAATGTTACAAATCACCTAATCAATGTGTCGGTTAACCACACACGCTCCATTGATCCATGATTAACATCAAGCTACCCTTTGCCGCACATTTTCAGTCACAAATTAGTGTGCCAGTTAACCACACACGCTCCACCAACGACTTAACAAGGTACAAAGTGCAATTTCATGGAATAGCACCAAATTCACATTTTTCCTAAGTAACTAAGATTGAGAATTTATAAGTGTTTAGTTACTTAGTATTTTCATTATACTTTTAATGGAATTTGTGTCATATCCTACCCGTTCGGCTAACGAGCCTCCACCAATCAAGGAAGCGGTGGGTGAGAGTGGACACCCATCAAACCACTATTTTATAGGCAGTAACCTTATACCTCCCTTATAGACCGGCTTCGTGAATGAGGTCTACTAACAGTAAGAATGACCTTTTAATTATACATATATATATAATATATTAGACTTTTAATTTTATATAGTATAAGGGTGTATTTTAAACTTTTAAAATACTTGATGGTTTAATCTATTAATAAATTATACTCTTAATTTAATTAAACTTAAACCATATGATTATGGATTTATAATACTCTTTTAATTAAACATTTAATTAACTATTAATAAATTCCATAAGAGTTAATTGAACTATTCAAAAACATCAAAATGCTAAATCAAATTAAAACTATTTAATCAGTTTTAAGTTATGAACTCATGAGTTACATTTTTTGAAAACTTTTCAAATTACTAGGGCTTCTATGAATTCAATGTTTCTTAATTCAGACTTTTCAACTTTTAAAACTTGAGGGCAAGTTTTGTAATTCTTGAAAAACTTTTGAACTCCATAACTTAAGGAGTTAATTTGTTTTATGAAGATGAAACTTTTCAAGTTCCATAACTTATGGAACTCTTCAAAAAAAAATTAAGATCAATTTAACTAATATTTATTTGTAACTCCTTAAAAAAAACTTTTGAGTTTTAAATTTGATGACAAAATTTGTAACTCCTTAAAAAAACTTTTAGAATTCCAAAACTTAAAACCAAGTTTTGTAACTCTCCAAAAAAACATTTAGATCAAACTTTAAACTAATAAAACAACAATTTTTAACTTTTATCAATTTGATCATAATACAACTCTTGTAGTAAGATAATTTCAAATCAAAAATTACAAATAATTAGCTTTATCATATAAACTAGTAATTATCTTAAAATTTGACAATTTATCTTTTAATTGGATGAGAATAATCACTACCATATCATAAAAAAAAGATTTTATGATACAAAACAGTTTGTGGTAATGATTCTAATCCAATTGAGGCCAAAAAAACCCGAAAAACTGCCAACAAATGATCCAACTCGTCGAGTCGGATAATGGACTCGATGAGTTCATGTATGGACTCATCGGTCCTCCTCTCAGAGTGCAGTTTTTTGACTTTTCCAACTTTGAAAAATTAGCTATGCATTTATATAACAGAAAACTACCCATGGCTCTGATACCACTGTTGGGTTTTGTGTACTATAACACTCCTATGGTGCACATACAACCCCAATAGCTCTGGATCTAAGTTTTCTCTAGTTATACATGCAACAAAAATTTCCAAAGCTTGAAACCTACAACTAACATACAATTTGACATATGAATCAATAAAGTAAGTTGGAAGATTACCTCTTTGTTGTAGCTTGTAGGAATTGGTCTTTCAAGAGCCTAGCACCTCAAGTGTGATGCCTCAAATGTATTATAACAAACCAAAAACAAGAGGAGGAATTTGAGAGAAAAGTAAGGATACGTAAAATCAGTTATGGTTCTCTTAGACTCATAGGGCCGATTTTAGCAAGTTAGGGATCATATTCATAGTTTGGAATCCTTAAGGTTTAAACTTGTAAACCTTAATTCACTTGGGATTTTAATCCAATAACTTATTATCCTTATGGACTAACTCTTCATGGATCCTCATAAAGATTTAGTTCATTTCTAATCAACATGGATCATTAGCCCAAACTATAAATATTACTGATTTACCTAATCAGTCCCTGCAAATTTAATTAGTCTCTTTTGATTACTAAATTAATTCCAAGTTAATTCTTGATCAATACTAATTAAATAATGTGATTTCTCAATTAATATATTATACTTATAATATATTATTAAATCACAAATAACATCTTTCTCACATATCCATCCTATCAAATTGTTCCAGAGTGTTACAACCCAAATGGACCATGCTGTATCGGGTCAAGTATATACCAATTATAGTTATGGGCTTAGACACATAATCCAACACTTACTGCTTTTTTTGATTGATTTCGTGTTAGTTTATCGATTCTAACTCACTACAAATGATACTTTTTAAGTATATGTTGTGTGTGTTTATGTGACTTGGATTCTTTGGCTAAAACTGTTGTCATAAAAGATTCTTATGGGATTTTCTATGTTGGGAATAACACGAAGATCCTTGATGAACTTGTTCATCCACGTAGATTTTTAGCAACTTTTTTGCTGCTATATACTCAAATTTCGTCGTTGAGTCAAGTATAGTGTTATGTTTCGAACTTTTACAAGTCACCACTCCTCCATTCAACAATAATAGGAATCCTGATTGTCATCTAGTGGACTTCTACTAGACAGAACGAATAACGAGTCGCCATAGAAGATCCCATAGGAATCTTTTGTGACAACGAGGGTGCAGTAGCTTTAGCTAAAGAATCTAGGGCACATAAACACACACACAACATATACTTAAAAAGTATCATTTCATCCAAATGTTGTTGAAGAAGGATATATCATAATCAATAAAGTATTTTCAGACGAGCACTTGGCTGATTCGTTCACCAATTCGTTGCCCATCGAGAAGAATGACTCTCACACTAGGTCCATAAGCTTTAAATATGTAAATAGTCTATTCTAGATTATTAGTCTAATTTGAAACATGAGCTGATACATAATGAAATTACGAAATGATGAAAGGATTAGTAAGTGGTGAACTTAATATATGATAGTGATCACTTATTTATCATTTGATTCATATATGTGTTCAAATTAGCATCTTTTATACTTCCTTGAATGAAAATTCAAAATTTACATAGTTGATCATAGTTAAGGAAGAAAGTGATGAACTAAGACTGATGTGGGATACTAGTAGATTATCCATGGTGATGGATATTGTATAGTGATGTTAATAACATTCACATGTACTTACTGGTGATTAAGTAATAGATTAATCCACACTTAAAGAGTTACTTCTTGGAAATTTGTCAAAACTAAGATGGTAATATCTTATGTCCTCGAAATGGATATATAATAACTTGATAAGTTTATTATACATTAACATACTCTAACGTTGTCCATAATGGGAAACCATACAAGATGCGCCCATGAATGATATTATTGTTGGGTTTTGAGCATTCTAACACTCCTATGGTGTACATGCAACCCTATAAACCTTGGATCTATGTTTTCTCTATTATAAATGCAAATATTAACTATTCCAAGGTTTCATCCTAACTAGCATATTATGAAGCACCTATACTACAAAGTTCTAGTTAGATGACATACCTTTTGATGTAGCTTGATGTCTTCAAGCTTTAAGATCTTAGCCCCAATAGTGTGGAAGCCTCAAATGGAATCACAAATCACCAAAACACCTTGGAAGAACTTGAGAGAATATGTATGCACACTAAAATCGGCCCACTCTTATTTTCATACACTTGTGCCAATTTTGTGAGCCAAGGACCCCTTTATATATTATGGAGGATTAGGGTTACATCCATGTAAACCCTAATACCCATGACCTTTCATTTACATAGGATCCATGGGTTAAAAGCTCCATGGACCATCCATGAAAGCTTAGCCCAACCTAAATGAACTTGGCCCATTCCATATCTATAAGAGTCCATATTTAATTAGTTCTTTTTGATCACTTAATTAATTCTAAATTAATTCTTGATCAATACTAATTAAATAATATGATTCCATATTAATATATTAGAACTTATAATATATTAATATAAATCATAAATATACTATTCTCAAAAGACTATCCATATAAATTGTGCCGGTGAAGTGCAACCCAAATGGACCATGCCGGGTCGGGTCAAGTACATACCAAATATAGTTATGGACTTAGACATTAATCCAACAGTCTCCCACTTGGATAAGTCTAAAACTATTATTGAGTATGACTTCCAAACCTAACTGGCAATCGTAGCTCTTAAAGCCGCTGTCGAACTCTGACCTTGTCAATGACTTGTCCATTAGATAAGGGATCATATATTCCTCCATTCTAGATATCATATGGACTGAGACATGGATTATAATCATTCTCTCTGTCCATTTGTTGTTTCCCTATTTTCGATTTATGATGACTGACTGATTGAACAAATCAAATCAGTCCTGGCTTGGCCAAGCACTCACATGTGTCATCGCTAAATCATCGAGGGGCCCACATATATCGCTTTTATCCCGAAGGTAAAAGGAATGGATAAACTTCGACTCATATGGCTTGTTCTACTACTTGTTGAATCATACACAAAGGCACGTTTTATAACATCGAGTTACCAAATGCGTTTTCGTGCAATCAATGTATAACCAACTCATAGTAACAACTCATATATCTAGGTTTGAAGAATATAAGATATTATCGTCTCATGATCACTCGTGATAAAATCCATGAAGTGATTCAAATGAGCGCGGGTTGAATCCAATACTCAGAACTTATGAGCACTCATGAGTGTTGTAGCACCACTTTGTCCACCAACTTGGATCTCTACAAACCAACCCATGACAGTCTTGAGTCATCTACTTCCAACATATGACCGACTGTGGATGGTTTGAATAACTTAATCATTCAGGAAGAGCGACTTAGTTATTCTGGAAGTCAAAACATGCAAAGTGAAACACAAGAATAAATGAATAAAATATGGTATCAAACCCTATGAATATAAATAAACACTTTTATTTATCACCATACTGATTACTCATTATTCATTGTTTCAGTTTTATTAACTTTATACTTGAATTAAAAACACTAGTTGTCCCATGCTCCAAGCATGTACACTATGTTTTTCTTAAACAATAGCTTTGTCATACACCAAGTATGCACTCTATGTTTGTCTATGATCCTTACTTTGTGAAATAAACCAATTGAACATAATTTCAATGATTCTAATTTCACACTCCCAAATCCTTATTGAAAAATGTGAGAATTTCAAATTCCTATCATTTATCGAAATTTGTTTAGATTTTAAACTTATATGCACTGACCCTCCTGTAATGAATATGTACAAAGTCACAAAGACTTGTCAACAGTCATTATAAGGTATTCCAATGGAGATCAACTCCATGGAAACTAAGTCTCATATTCAAAGTACATTGCTTTGGACATGCTTCTTGCATTAAGTTTTCTAATCTTACACAGATAACTTCCACCTATGGAGACAACTCCATATTCTCATTTTGACTATCACTTCTGAATAAGAGATGCCTCTTTTCAGAATATGTCAATATGGTCCTTCCAAAATTAGCACTATACTTCCAACTGTCCCTGAGCAACCAATCTTTGGTAAACCTCAGATTGTCCTCGACAATTGCTTAATCATTTTAGTGATATCCAATTCTAGACCTTTTCCCTTCTTAATGCCTCTGGGCATTTGGAAAAATTTAGAAATAACAAATATTATAGCACATGCAATCGATCATGTACCCAAAGCAAATGGTACACGATTCATGATGTCTCACATAAAGACATGATTATAGACCAGTCTTTTGCTACAATATTTTTATTTGCCATGTTTTCAAATTTTGACTATGAAGAGGGATGCCATAATCATAATCGAATTTTGAGAACGCGATATATAGAATTTCCTTAAGTTGAACCAATCCAACATGAAATTCATATATATATTCTTGACTAAAGATGATTAAGGTCTCAATCTAAGCCTTTAGAACTGAAATGAAGTATATCCTCTCCCTTAATTATAGCAAAACAACTTTTTCAATCCCTGCAGCCTCACGAATTGAAACTTTTTTTTTCTATAATTAACATTGCTAACTTGCAACACTAACAATAATTATCATGCTCCCACTAACATGATGATTATTAGCATAACACTTATGCTCCCACTAGCTTTGACATGTACTCAGAAATCAGCTGGACTTCTAGAAATCAATACTTTATTGACTTTCTTACCAAAGTTCAGATTTCTGATACGAGATGCTTTGATAAAACTTTATCAAAATCATACACCTTTCCTTAGATAGCATGCATGTGTGTCTAAACAATTTCAGAACTATGAAAAGGGATGTCGTAATCATAGTCTCAATTGTTTAGACCTTTTGCCATCTGCTTCAAATCTACTTGGTGGAAGTGTTTCCTCACCATCATTTTCATGAATCGGAGAGAAACCTTATGACCCTTAGATTTTATGGTGTATGTGTTCTTATCCATGTGAATCGTCAAAACCATAGTCACAAGACAAGGATAATGACAAATCCAAACTCATATGGACTGAACTTATGCAATCTTAACTTCTTGCCACCTGGCAGTACAGGGCCTGCCATTGCTTCCAAGTTGTTATGCAACCAATTGAGAACTTTCAGAACTCCTATGCAAAGCCAACTTTAACTGGAACAGGCACAGAATATGTCAACACGATAGGTTATAAACCTCAATTCGTGTGCTAGTGAAGAACCTCAGGTTTTATTCTTGATTAGTTCTTGAAATTCTTTTTAGGATCTTTAAGACTCCCACTATCCTCTTGACATATAAGACTATCTTGCCAAATATTCAAGAGATAGTGCGGATTCTTTATCAAGACAAACACTTCACAGAATTGGCCTTAGTTGGTCTTTGTTTTATCCAAAACATCACAACTTACCAATTTCAAATGTACAAGAGTAGGACACTTTTACTCTTACATTTGACAAGTGTTTTAAACCTTTCTTTAAGATATGTCACTCAAGTTACAATCTTGAAGTATGACTCTAAGAATTGTTTTGGAACGAAGTATGACTCATCTTCCTGATCTAACCATTTCAACAATTCATGACTCCTCTTCTTAGTCATAAGAATGCACTAAGATGACCTTTAGAGGACTAATTGTGATATGATTTCTAAATCATTAAGATGATCACAAACATGATACTAAAGTACTCTCCCATCTTTTCAGATTTGAGAAACTTTTATCTTTCTGCCTAATTTGATTCTTCCCATTCGTTCTGCCATACATTGAGACTTTTCCAATGTTTCATAATTATAATTAAACTTGTAAGTATAACCATATTTACTAAACTTTAGTAAATCAAATAGTCTTAACGAGCTTTGTAGTGGACATGACCAGTGCACAAGAATGTGTACTCGATCCCTTTAGTCCTTCACTTGACTCACACATCCATGTGAACAAGTAATTAGTCTTGATTTTCCAATGCTTGAAAGTTCTCATTCATCATACTATTCAACTTGCATGATTCCAAGTTTCGGTCCAATTGAAACTTGGGCGATGAGGAACTTTCCTGATTTGGTAAATTTAGACACTACCACAAATGAAAGAATCAAATCCATTTTCCAATATTGCTGTCAGTGGAATCATATAAGCAACAATTTTCCACAAATGCCATTGTAAGGATACTTCAAATAAATAAAATTAAACAATTTTCTTTTATTTTAAAACTTTGCGGAAAAACTTATCCTTACAATCCACATGGAAAATTGTTGTTATCTATTCCTTAGCAATATATCATAACTTCTTAAGCAACTGCTCAAAATTCTGATGCGATCGAAATCCACATTCGCGATCAGAATCAGCATATACTTCCTTTAAGATTTCTCTCTATTCTTTGATTCTTAAAACATCAACATGTGACCCAGTCATATCATGTAATGAGGATCTCATAATAGAACTTAACAGAGTTAGATAATGGGCTCTACCTGATGTAGAGTCAAACTTATTGACTTTAACATCCTTACGTAAATTTGGCAGCTTTGCAATCAACGCCCCTTCCTTTGGCAAAATAAACATATGGACCCTTTGGTAATGGGGATATCTCAAACTTAGCCTTTCTCTTTACCATTTGGTCAACCGGGTTAACTATGGCCAATCCCTTTCCATTGGGAAGAGAATGCTTTTTCTGGATTTCCAGTGTCACCATTGTCACTGTCCATAAAGTTTTTGGGAAGTTGATCTTCTAATCAAATTTGCTTTACTATCGTTCCAAATCATTGCTGATTCAGCAGCACCAAGCAAATAGATATGATCATTAAGGTTCATGTCATAGTCTGTTTCATAGTAGTCCCAAAGGAACTCACTATGTGACTTAGAAAGTGATTGAACATCCAACTTTCTCAAGACTTTGACACCCAACTCTCCCGGCTTGTCAATATGTGACTCCATCTCTAAGATGTGATCACACATAGACCTTGCTTGCCATTAGGGCTTGAGTGCCCTTGAACTTGTGGGTTAGGGAGAATAATTGGAGGAGGTGGAGGAAGTGAAGTTCCAAGAGATTTGGGAGGATCATAGATGTCTGAACCAGACATCTTTTTGGGAGATATTCAAGATAGTTGATCTAAAGTCCTTAATATAACACCCAATATGAAATATTAAGGCTAGGACCCAGCAAACTATTTTATAACTTGGAAGAGGTATGCCGTAATCCAAGCTATAAAATATTTGAAGGTAGGTGAATGACGATTCACCAATTTCCACCAAGATAAACGAAATGTATTATTAGGTTTTAATTGGTTTTGAAACTCCTAGATTCTTTTGAGATTCATTGAACTTTTCAAAGGCATGTTTCAATCTCGAGTGTGCCCTTCAGGTTTTGTGACTGGGATGCCGAGGATCACAAAACAAGGTGTGAATAACCATGCAAATATACTCGGTACCCTTAATATTTACCCCTCAATCGATGTGCCGGTTAACCACACACGCTCCACCGATACTATGATAAACATTAAGTTACCCTTTGCCTACCTTGTTAAATCAAGCTAGTGTGTCGGTTAACCACACACGCTCCACTAACTGACTTAAGCAAAGTGCAAAGTGTAATTTCATGGGTTAGCACCAAATTCACATTTTCCTAAGTAACTAAGATTGGGTATTATTAAGAGTTTAGTTACTTAGTATTTATCATTAATACTTTTAATGAAGGGAGAATTATAGTCATTGTCCTACCCGTTCGGCTAACGACCCTCCACCGGTCAAGGAAGCGGTGGGTGAGAGTAGACACCCATTAAACTGCCATTTTATAGGCAGTAACCTTATACCCCCCTTATAGACCAGCTTCGTGAATGAGGCCTACTATTGGTAAGACGACTTGCTCTTATACATATAATATATTAAACTTTTAATATTATAATAGTATAAGGGTGTATTTTAGACATTTAAAATACTTGGTGGTTTAATCTATTAATTAAACTAAAATTTTAATTTAATTAAACTCAAACCATATATTTATTTATGGATTTAATAATACTCTTTTAATTAAACGCTTTAATTAACTATTAATAAAGTCCATAAGAGTTAATTTGAATTATTCAATAAAACATCATAATTCCAATTATTAAATTCAAAATTAAAACCATTTAATTAATTGTTTAAGTTATGAACCCAAGAGTTTTAGAATTCAATTCTTTTTTTTTTCATAAAAAACTTTTTCAAATTCCAAAACTTGAGGACAAGTTTTGTAACTCTTGAAAACCTTTGGATTCCATAACTTATGGAGTTAAATACTTGTTTTATGATTAAACTTTTCATGTTCCATAACTTAAGAACAAGTTATAGAATTCTTTAAAACATTAACTTCAAATTTTGTAACTCCATAAAAACTTTAAATCAATTTTTTTTTAAAAAAAAACTTTCATATCCATAACTTATGGAAGTTTCAAAAACCCTTAAGATCACAACTTTAAAAAAAACTTTTGAGCTCCAAAATTTTATGACAAAATATGTAACTCCTTAAAACATTTAGATCACACTTTTAAAACTAATAAAATAATCATATCATTTTATCTTTTACTAAATTTGACCTAATTCAACTCATATAACAAATTATTCAAATTTTACAAATAATTCGTTTTTCACAAAACAAGTAATTATCTTAAAATTTGACAAACGTCATGTTTTTTTTTTCTTTTTTTTTTCAACTTGAAAATAAAACATTTGCATCAATATAACAGAAAACAACCCATGGCTCTGATACCATTGTTGGGTTTTGAGCATTCTAACACTCCTATGGTGTACATGCAACCCTATAAACCTTGGATCTATGTTTTCTCTATTATACATGCAAATATTAACTATTCCAAGGTTTCATCCTAACTAGCATATTATGAAGCACCTATACTACAAAGTTCTAGTTAGATGACATACCTTTTGATGTAGCTTGATGTCTTCAAGCTTTAAGAGCTTAGCCCCAATAGTGTGGAAGCCTCAAATGGAATCACAAATCACCAAAACACCTTGGAAGAACTTGAGAGAATATGTATGCACACTAAAATCGGCCCACTCTTATTTTCACACACTTGTGCCAATTTTGTGAGCCAAGGACCCCTTTATATATTATGGAGGATTAGGGTTACATCCATGTAAACCCTAATACCCATGACCTTTCATTTACATAGGATCCATGGGTTAAAAGCTCCATGGACCATCCATGAAAGCTTAGCCCAACCTAAATGAACTTGGCCCATTCCATATATATAAGAGTCCATATTTAATTAGTTCTTTTTGATCACTTAATTAATTCTAAATTAATTCTTGATCAATACTAATTAAATAATATGATTCCATATTAATATATTAGAACTTATAATATATTAATATAAATCATAAATATACTATTCTCAAAAGACTATCCATATAAATTGTGCCGGTGAAGTGCAACCCAAATGGACCATGCCGGGTCGGGTCAAGTACATACCAAATATAGTTATGGACTTAGACATTAATCCAACAATTATTTAAGGGGTAAGGTTTATTGTAGTCAAGCTTGATTTTTTCCTTCTAACCATAATAAAATATATATCTTGGGCCCCTTATTAATTGTGTGATGTCACAAAATATGTAGCTACATTCAAAAATAATTTAAAGTCAATCAGCCTTACCTATGGTCACCATGGATCTATAATAAGAACAAAATACGTGAACATAAGAGTTAGACGAGAGTTCTATGTCTTGCGATTCATACTATATATCAAGAACAAAGGATATATGATCATTTATCTTGGGTTGGATAGAACCCAAGGGTTCAGATGATCTAAGTATCCGGTGGGAGATCTAACATATGTGAAGTTGTTATTTGACCATAAAAATGTTTTGATGTGAGCAAATGAGAGTCTACTGGAGATATGTCTACTACACAACATGGTCGTAACATAAATTTATTCACATGGGCCTCTAGAGGTTACACGCTTCACTAAAAAAGATAGGAAAATAAAATAAGGTATTAATGTACTAAATTTATTGAGTGTTAGTAAATAATTATAAATTTATTAGATTAATTTACTATTTATTAAAGAGTTAATAAATAGTTAGAAATTAATTGAAAAATTATTTATGAAGAGTAAATAAATAATTAGGTGAAATTAGTTATGCCTACAAGAACTATATTAATTATTTTGAATAGTTAATAGATAATTCTGGAAGGATAATTATTAATTATTAAAATAATATTATCCTTTGATATAAATTTTGAAATGATTAAATTTTCTCACCAATATAAAAGGAAGAGAATTAAGGACTCAAGTGGTAGTCTAAAATGCTAATTATTCTACCACAAGGTCTTTCTATCATTTCCTCTCTTGTTCGAAGATTGGAGAAACCTTCAAGTTTCTTTCTGGTCGAATTACTCATGTTGCATATCTATGGTTCTTGCTTTCTGGACTTGTCAAGGGTGTGATATTGTTAGAGAGAATCTTGTTTGGGTCTTTGATCTTTCAAAAAACTACTAAAGGTAATTATTAACCTCTCTCCTAGGATTATGGTTGCTATTAATTAAAAAGATCATGATCTAGGGGTTAATCATAAGTGTTCTATGTTTGAATGCCTCAGTTGTTATTTGTTTGTTATATGTTTTGTCCAGAGCACGATGAACACTTTATGATTCAACAAAATATAATAGAGGGGTAAAAAGGAAAGCTATGACTGGATTTGACCCAACTGATCTTAAAAGTCAAGTGACTGAAGCAACTGGATGCAATTTATAAGACAGTTCAATGAAGATAGTTGGCCTAGTTGGCCTAGTTGTAAAGAGGGATGTGTTTCCTTAGAATACAACACTCAATAACATTAGGCCGCCAACTAGCGTACAACATGTGAATCTTAAGTTGTTCACTGAACCTAAGAACAAAATGATTTATCTCGACAACAGTGGTCATATATGCTTTATGTATCAAGGGAGATCTCCAAATCCCCCACTCCTTAGTTGTATTATCTTAGAAATAAGTGTCTCAAAAAGGACATATCTAGGGAGTTTCACTTGTTACTATATCTACAACTGGATAGGGGAAAAGAAGATCAATAGTATTCATAATTTTTTATTGTCAAGCAGGAAATTATGGATGAGGTTGTTGAGATCATGAATCAGAAGTTTAAATTTTTATATTTTTTATTAGGCTCTTTTGTAAAGTCTATACTCTATGTAATATAAAGAGGCATTCTTATATTTTCTTTTCTAGTATTTAGATTAGTTTTGAAATCATCAAATAGGGGAAATTTTTATGGTCAAACCCAATGAGTCGATGAGTCAAATTACTTTACCAACTAGTTGTTATACTAGCTAGAGGATGGACAAGCAAGCCTACCGAGTCTTCCACAAGATAACGAAAGTAATCCTTACCAATATTTGAATTAATCTCGATATGATCGAGATTAATTCAAATATTGGTAAGGATTACTTTCGTTATCTTGTGGAAGACTCCCTAATTTTCAGGGATTGCGCTTATTAGCCAGACCTATTATTTAAGTAATTATAGGGTTTGTAATTTGCAAGTACTCTTTTTAGCATAAACTATTAAGTTTTCTTTATGAGACCTTTATGAAGAGTATGTTGAATCAAAATAAGATCCAATCTTTTTTCTCTATATTTTGAAAGAAATTTATGAGTATATGTTGATTTATATGTATTTATTGTGTTTTGTAATATGTTTACCATACAAAGAAAGATAATTAGGTAATACCTTTAAATCTCAAGTTCGATGATGAAAACCCTTTAATTCATCCTTGATGCTTCCTTTGATTGTGTTTTCACCTACTAATCTCATATTGGTTCACCTATACTTAAAGTCTCCATAAGTTTAGATGTTAAATGACAAGAGAATATGAGTTTTCTCATATAAATTTGTTGGCAAACAAAGTCAACCTAAAGTCAAGTTTAGTAGACTTTTTGATAGCATACAAAAGTTGTTATGTGGCCATCTTCAAACTTTTATAACTTTTGTATATGACCTCAAAATAATCTGAATTATCTTTGTCTTCTTTTGTTTTGTTTTTGTTGCATGTTAGGCTCAAAAATTGAATAAGTATAGTATGATTACATAGCCCAAAAGATGAGTACTTTAAAACTTAAATTTTCCCATATTTACAATTTTTTCAAAACCAAATTGTGCATAATATTTCCTCAAATTTATACATTTATAGCTTTCTCATTTGAACTCGGAATAGGCTGATTTTTTTGCTAAATGTTTTCTATTATTTGGCTACATCTTAGAATAAAAAAAGACACAATTTTGATGCACTTAAGACTAAGTTCTATATGTTCACACAAAAAATTATTAACATCCTTTCTAATAAATAAATGTTTTTTTTGCCACTTGTCTCACTCTCATGCATTATGCCACATGTCATTTTGTCATAATTTTGAGATATTTATTTTCCATTTATCATATACTTCATTTTTCATTTTTGAATATATCATTAATTTAGTTTCTATAAATTAAACATACCATAAGAACTATATTAATTTCAAATTTTAAATTTCAAATTTCAAACTTCAATTTCAATTTTAAATAAATTTACAATTGAAACATTCGTATTTAACATTTTGTTATAATTAACACATTTAATACACGGGTCTGACAACTAAATATATAATTTTAATTTAATTTTTCATGTTTTTTTTTTTATAATTGTTACTTATTTCAAATTTCAAATTCAAATAAACTTGCTGTTTAATTATTTGTATTTAACATTTTGTTGTAATCAACCCGTATAATATACGTGTATCACAACTAGTTTGTAATATACCATTTTAAGACATAGTTTCATTTTAGCTCCAAACTACATGTTTCTTCTTTAGTTACTTTCCTCACCGTGTCATGTGCACATTGGAACTTTTATATCATAATTATTATGCTTTTAGGTTGGGTTTCCGTTATTCCAAGGTAAATTTCACTTTTTTTCTAACATGTAATTCAATATTTTCACCATAAGCTCATATTATACATACAATAAATCCCCAACAGGCTTATGCACAGTGTTTGGTATTGAGTTGTGGCTTGGGTGATTTGGCTAGGCTCAATACCGCCTGATTTGGAGCTGATGTTGTGGCATTCATCTGTTCCATCGCTATTCGACTCATCTCTTCCACCGTTTTCCCTTCCAATCAATTTAATCCAGGTATGGCCCCACCTCCTCTAATCGATTGGGAAGATTAGTAACAAATGAAAATCTCTATGCGTGCTTCTAACAGTCCCTCACTCTTGCTATTCCGTTACACTGCCAGAAAGCATAAACCTTTCGATATTGGTTTCTTGACTATGGGGTGTATCTTCTTCTTCAATCGTATCCGATGCAACATAGGTTAACTTTCTAACCCTATCCATATTCGTGGCAATTGCTCCATTATTCATTTATCTTAATAATTTTAGAATCGAATTCATGTTTTTGTTAGATTTATATGTTTTCTGTTCGGCTTATGTGTTATCTGTTTATATTCTGCTAAATTGTTCCTGTGAAACCTTTTTTTATAAGTTACATGTACTTGATATGTTATCTCTTATTATTATTCAGGTTAGATTTGGGAAACCAGAAGCAGAGGGGATAAAAATGGTTGAGGACTCACTCAATTTAAGCTTAAAAGGTACAATTCTCATATCTATAAATTCCTTCATTTAGATTAATGTTTACTTTGATTTTGATATGCCTTTTTTGCAAGAAAGTTGAGGAAAAGAGATAAAGAAACATGGCTAATTGTGTCATTTTGAAATTTGTTGTAAGGTGTGATAATCTGGGAATCTGGTTGATGATTGTATAATCATGTCACAAAAGTTAATGTTAAATCGTTATGGAAATTGTGGTAAATAACAATGCATTTTTCCGGTTTTTAACGATGTAGCGATATAGTTTATATTTCAGTCAAATAGCAACTTATTTACAAATATTATACCAAAAACAAAAGTTTCACTCGCATGGTTAGTTGATTTAATGAATATAATATCGAAATGTATTTTTACTAGAAGAAAAAACTCAATGGGTTTCCAGATATGAAGCCAAACCACACATCATTTTTTTTTTTACCTTAAACTGATATGTTTTATGTATGTTTTTTGGAAATTTCAAGCTTCAGTGTAGAGTCGTGCGAAAGTGAATGGATTATATTTACTGTTTTCGAGATCAATAAGTCACTCTTAGGGTGATTTAATCTTGAGACTGAAGATCTACACTAACGCAAGTATAAAACTAATACAAATTGCATTCCAACATGTATAGCATTTATAGTAAAGTGTAAACTTTTTGATAATTAATGCAGAAAGAAAGTAGTAAGAATTAGGGGAAGGGTATGGTAGAAAAGGAAAAAAGAGATTTACCTGTTTATTGATTGGTTTAGTGGCAATAGTAAAATGCGCTTATTTATTTGTTTAGTATAGCTTTTTACTTTCATTTCTTTTTACTAAAATATTGTAATTTTAGTTTTTTCTATCTAATTATAACATCCTATTTTCGTGCCTCATCAAATATCAATAAAAATATTCTGACATACTGGTCTCATCACTAGTTCTTTTATTAAAAAGTGCATGTACAAAACAATCAAATGTATATTTCACAAAAATGATCATTGGATTTTTGTGTTTCCTGATTAATTCCTTCAAAAAAATTGAAAGTGAAACCATCATGTCACTGGGCTTATCAGAACCATAAGCCCACATAACCACTTTTACCTCTAAATCAGTGAGGGAAGAGTCCACAAAAATAACATCATTTCGAGTAAGAACTTTTAGAAAATTACTTACCGTTTTGGTGGAGGAAATGCGAGTTTTCATCGTCATCTACTGCCCATTTAATTCTCGACTTTTGTTTTAACTCTAAACATCTAGGATGCTATAATTACAACAATGATTTTTTTTTTCTAGTTTAATATGTTAAGTTTTCCTTGTAAGATAAGGTCCTTATCCAGCCATCAGTTCCAAATTATTGATTTTATCATTAATCTCCGTTATATTGGCATTTTCGAGATAAGATTTACAAAACGCCATTTCTTAACCAGATAATTTTGTTTCTAAATTAAATGTTTTTTTTTATTTTTTTTTATTTTTTTTAATTTTTTAAGTTTAGAGTGCCTGCGTGTAAACGGAGATGAGACCCAAAGACTACCAAGTTAATTTTATATACACCCACAAAAGAGGGATTTAGCCATATAGGATTTTAGGTCAGTAGGGAGCCTAACATCAGAAATAAGGGAATTGGGCTAAGCAGCCCATTAGCAGCATCTTTCGTCTATTATTTGTTCTGCCAAATTTATTTCAACCTATTAACATATTCTACCAGAGCAGCTAGAAATATTATTTTTTAGATAAGAAAGAGCATTTCTCAATAAGATAAAGTTAAATAAGTTTGAATTTGACTTTAGGAAATGGGTTAGTCTATATGTACAACTCGATGTCGCGTTGAGTTATGGACCAAAATTGGCTGCCAAGAAAACATAAGAGTTTGTTATTTACGGTTTCTAGAGGTTGACATACTTGCCGAATCAAGAAAATATTAATCATATAATGGAGTTTGGCCAACCAATAACTCACGATATTTGACTTGGTTTTTCGTATGCTTTTGTAATGATATTATTCTTTATATTTTATGTAACTAGGTGTAAGACCCATTTATTACATGAGTTCATTTAAATGAAAAATAAATGTGAAAATTCTAAATATTTGAAAAAGTTTGAATTTATAAGAAAAATTAGAAAAATATTGAATTATTAAAATTAAAGTGTTTTTTTTTTCTTTTAAAATTAAACAAATAATTTAGATAAATAAATAAAAGAAACTAATGAAGTTTTAATTTAGAAATGTTGAAATTAGAAAGAAAATCAATTATTGAAATTGATATCAATTTATTACTACATTTATTGCAATTATTACATTAAAATATTATGTGAAATTTAATAAAATAAAAAAACTCATAAAATGACATGTGGAAAAAAATTTAATTCAAAATAACCACAACATGACATTTGACAAATTGAATGATACTGTGACAAGTGGCAAAAAAAACTTTTATTTATTAGAGAGGATAAAAATATCTTTTATGAAATATACAATATGCAACATATTTAAAGAGACTCATTACCTAATGGTGTTGTAGCGATTACATGGTTTTTAGTGCAACAATATCTCCCTTTTTACCATTGTATTCAACTATGTGTTTCATTATTTTTTTTTTATCGTAATAGAGGAATAAGGGAGGTGATATTTCTACTGGATTATTTTACCTATCCACTAGAAATTAAAATGTTATGACCTTTTTGCCTTTTTGTTAACTTACAAGAATATGAGAAAAGAGAGAGAAAGATCCCAAACGTCGGTTTCTTCTTGACGCTAATTCATCTTCCCAAACAAAACGCTGATTCCTAAATACCATTCGAGAATTGACGTTGCTTCTTCGTCGTTCGTCGGACGTTGTTGCTTATTTGATGTTCACATGTCTCCGTTGCTTCTTCCAAGTCGCCAGTCCCTCTTTTGAATCAACCCCTCTTTTTGAATTAATCCCCCTTTTGCAATGTTCCAGCTGTGTGTGCCTACAAGTCTCTATCCTGATCTTTGCTTCACTTCTTGATGGCGTGAATGAACTGAATCCGAAATCATCCATACCCAAATCTTGACATAGGTTTGTTGTAACCTTTTTCAAATAAAAAAATTGATTGCTTTCAGACTTTAATAACACTATGCTGGTGAAATCACCAACGATTTTATTGTTGGCTTTGCTAGATTGACATCACTAGGGTCAAATGGATGAACACAAACATATTATGTAATCACTATATTAACTGTTGTATATATATAAGATGTGATTTTTTTTCATATTCATTGGTGAATGGTGATGATCAAATGGGGGGGGGGGGTCGTAGATGGTGATTTATTGCTGGTTCCATGTTTTAGGTTTGATGGTGTCACTGCAGGGTGAAGCCAATGAAATGGGAACACGGTTGGTGATGATGATGGTAACGACCTGAAGTGGAAGTGTGATGACTGTTGATGTGTAGGATGAAGGTCGTATTGAAGTGTGTCTGCTCAAGAAAATGGTGGAGGATGTGTGGTAATGGTGAGTATGGCCTGAGATGATTGTTATGGTGATCATGATGTTCTTGGGAGAAGATGGTGAGGTTGTCGTCGACTTTATGGTGTATCAAGGTTTAATGGTGGTTAGATGTTAATGATGTTTGTGGCAGGTATGAAGAGAGTGTATGATGACAGGTGTGGGATGTAGAAGATGAGCAAGTAAAATAGAGGTAAGGTCATGCATATGGTGGTGAAGACGAGCCTCATTCACAGGGTTGTAGACGGTGGCTGTGATGGTGTTTCCGACTGAGATGGGGCAAGAACGTATAACCCATTTCTCTATCTCATATTAAATTAACAGTAAGGTCAAAAAGGTAAAAACACCTTACTTTTAAGTGGATAGATAAAATTGAGAAGTGACAATATCAACTCCCATAATGCAACCATGTATCAACCGACAAAATAGATAACGTAGTAATTGCATCGGCCCTAGAATAGTAAAATGAAACGTCATTACATATATCATATAAAACCAATTTGTTGCATAAATTGAAAAATAAAAAACGTTGTTCCATAGCAAAAAAATAATAATAAAAAAAAACTCGCTTTTGTTTTTGTATTTTGTTTATTTTTTTTAATTTTATGATATTTTTAATCGAAAAAGACGAATATACCAAAATTCACGATTTTTCATCATCTTTCGTTAGAGATGTATATTGATATATAAAAATCGATCTTTTTTATAAAAAAAAACAATTTCATTTTTTTTGTTTTTTTAATAGTTCGATTTATTTTTATAATAAAAATAAAAATAAATAAATAAAAATTCATAATTTTTGTTACTTTTTAAACATATATTCATAGAAATATATAAAAATGATTTTTTTTAAAATCTATTCAAATTTAAATGTGAACCTTAACAATATCGATTTTTTTTTATAAAAAAATTTACATGCAAATGTTTTTTCACCAAGATTTTTCCAACATTTTTTGATCAATTACGTGTGAATTTGAATAAATTTACCTATGATGATCATTAAATTTATGGATGAGTTGAAAAACTCTTAGATCGACTAGATCTTCAACAGGCTAAACAATAAAAACAAACAAACACAATAAACATGATATAGAATCAAGTAATGCTTAATGATTCAAATGTAGTCACGCCTCATCAGAGCTCGATGAAGAACTTCCACTGTAGAGGCGAGCTAGGGTTTGTAGTACAATGATCAGAATAATAAAAGCGCTTCCAACAAAGGATGCATGCATGCACCTTAAATACTAAACCCTAATAAAATAAACACGGTTGGACAGGCCCAAACCGGATAACAAAACTGGGCTAAGGACTGAGCCCAAGGACGCAACACTACTAGACCCAACAATCTCCCCCTTTGCGTCAAATGGGGCGAGACTTCACTTCGGTCTTCACTGCGGTGGAGGTTGAGAAGTTCGCTTCACAACCTTGAACAATTTTGGAATGATGGCAAGAAGAGTTTGTCTGAAAGCCATATACCATCGAAGCATATCTGAGAACAGCTTCTTGTCTGCTTCACTATTTTGATCACATCCATGGATAAGCTCAAGAATGTGCTCCAAACAGGAATTGGAGAATAGATGTTTGTCAGCCAGAGCAAATAAGCATCTTTGACCTTCACCTCTAAGAAACATGACAGTGTGAGACTATGGATCAATTTTCCCCTTCACCATCAGCTTAGTGTCACCAGCCTTCCCAACAAGCTTGATTAAGGGCCTCTTGCGTATAGCAGTGGCAATCTCCTGATCCATCTTCGCCACTTCATGAATGTAACACACTAGCATACGCTTTATGTGATCAATGATGGGCTCATATTATTTCTGATTGGAGAGTAGGATGTTGTTCATAAGAATCCAATCGTGTGGATTCAGATTTGGCAGATCAGCAAGGGAAATCATATGGACCGAACCATCTGAACCTCGGGTCACATTGAACTTGATATTAATGAACTTCCCTGCTGCAGTAGGTTTCAACACCTTAATTGTTGTGATCTTCTTGTTACTCCAGGTAAGGTACTGAGGTTGAGAGAATTCATGATAATATTCAAGCAAATCTTGATCAACCTTCGGGTCAGGAGAAGGAACCGCCACTGTAGACTCGAAGCAGTGAAAGATGAAGGCTCTACGAGTGATTGGCATGTCAAATTGAGAATCTTTAGAATTCTCGACATTAAATGAAAGAACGGGCTCCAGCCAATGTGAACTTGGAGTTTCAATAACTTCCTTTCGTAGCCTTTCCAACGTCCATAGAGGAAACATCGATTTCATCTGGTTAAGCAGATTCGCTTCTCTCTCCTCATTCTCCTTATTAAGGGCATCAGTGAATTTTTTCTTAATCTCCTGAGCAGTAGGCTTGGCTTTGAGAGAACTTGGTTTAGGAACCGTTTCTTCAATAACAACATCATCCTCATCATCAGTATCATCAGCAATTCCTTTTCCCCTATCCTGCAAGCCCGAACCGAAGCTTCTTTCCCCTTTGGTTCAGTAACCACCTTCGGTTGTTGTGGTTTCGGTTTCGGTTTCGGTTGTTGAGGGTTCGGTTGATTTGGTTTCGGTGGTTGAGATGAAGACTTCGGCTCTTCTCCCCCTTGTTGCGGAGAGACAACGGACTCCGGAAAACCCTCTATTCGGCTTAGAATATCCAGAGCAGGCCGTAACTTCTCAGCCAAATGACGTCGAACCGTGATGGTAAGAACGGAATCGTAGGCTTCAAGAAGATGGAGGAGAATAGAGTGAACATCACCAACAGAGCTTTTAACCATAGACCGCTCCAAACGTAGTGCTTCAAGTTCCTTGTTCGCTTGATTGAGCTTGAGAGTTTGGGTTTTGAGTTGAATGGTCCTCAGAGCAAGTGCATCCATCACTTTGTTTTCCAAGGCAAGATCTGCCTGAAGTTTATCCAAACGTTCAGAGACAGAAGCTTGATGTTTGATGTGATCAGAGGTGAGGTCCTTGCGAAGCACCTCAAATAGCTCTTTCTCTTGTTGAAGAGATTGAGTGAGGGTCTGAACTAAGGCATCGACATTTTTAGCATTCTGCTCTGCAGCACCCTGTAAAGATTCAAGGAAAATGTTTGTGTTAGAAATTAGTTTATTGACTTTTTCGGTCGCCTCAGTGTAAACTTTTGTTGAAGCATCAATAGCGGAAGTGGATTTGGTGATGGAAGCTTCGTGTTCCTTGACCCAGGTGGCCATCAAGCCTTTTATAGCAGACTCAGAAGAGGAATCCTGAGTAGATGAGGAGGCCATCAGCTTATGTAGCTTCTCATTTAGCTCCTTGAGATGGCGCTTGGTGACAGGGGCATCATCATCATCGTCGCTTAGCACCCTGTAGGGACTGTAGTAGAAGGTGTCATAATCAACATTTTCGCCACCAAGAACAGTATTAGTCTCTATTGACTGGGTAGGTGATGGAGGTTTGGTAGTAATAGGGGTTTCGGGTGCTGAAGTACGAACCCTCGTATCAGATACGTTGGTCTGAACTCTAGTGGTGGTTGTTGTTGTAGATTTAGAGAAAATAGGTGGAGGAATGGGAATGGTAGAGGAAGGTTGAGATGTGATTATTGGGAAAGTGGGAGGTAAGGAAATAGGAATGGAAACAGGTGGAGGAGAAGGTGATTGGGAGCGAACATGTACCTCTGGTGTAGACGAACGAGGTGGTGTACCACCACGAGCCGAACCTTCATCATCTGAGCTTTCGCTCTCAGATTCACTAGGAATGGGGGGTTGATAACCAGGAGGCACGTACTCGGAGTAGGAGTCGCTTGATGATTGAAGAATAAGCTTCCGAGCAGGTTGCTTGACCTTCTTCTGTTTGGGCTGGGAAGGTGCTGCCTTCTCAGACTTTCGCTTCTTTGGAGTCTGAACCTTTGATACTCGATCTCCTTTATCCCCATTTTTCGCTTCTTGCTTCTTGCCTCGCTTAGCAGGTTTGTCTGCTTCCTCAATAGATTTTATCATTTCAGGAGTAAGTTCCCTTGGACCAGAAGAGGGGAGCTTCTTGTACTCCAGAATAATCTTGCTCGCAGGGGACACACAAGCATACATTGACTCAGGAATTGAGCCAATGAAGTGAAACCTCAACGGATGAGTGATAATGATGTTAGTGGTATGAAATGTGGCAATGGAGGAGAGCAGTGAGTCTGCCATGATAGGAACATGATAACGCTCCATAATCCATTGAGTGATAATGGTCCAAAACCGGGCACATGAAATTTCTGTGTGGCGAGAAGCAGAGGACAAATTTGAACAAGTTGAAGCCACAAAACCAAACCATAATCAAGGTTGACACCATGGTACAACCCATAAAGCAGAGTCATGAAAGACTTGCTAGCACCATCAGATCCTGCACTTCGTTTAGAAAGTCTTTGAAAAGAAGGGTGAAGAGGCCATTCCATTGAGTAGGAAGGCATGATTTCTTGAACTTGGTCACAGTAGTTAGGGTTTCAATATACCCCATGTTGTAGAACATCGAGAACAGCTGACCTGTGGAGATGGAATCAGGATTCACCATGGATTCGTCATAAGTGAGCCCTAGCAACGTGCAAAATCGGCTCTTGGAGATTGAAGCCTTCTGGTTGAGAATGTCGAAGTAAATCTTCTCTGCACCTTTGTCGTATGTAGCAGTGGAATAGATTTGAGAGAGGCATGACATTGGTACGACTTCCACCGTCGATAGAGCTTTGATGAGTGGGGAATACTTTAGACATTCTACCACTTGATACATGTAAGTATCGTAGAGGAATGGTGTAAGATCGATCAACAAGTTCTGGTTGGCCTTGATTGCGAGAAGAGTGGAGCGTGCAGAGGTTTCTTGAACAGAGGAAGATTCTGCCATTGTTGAAGCTTGATGAAGAAGAAGATGAACAGTGAATACCAAATCGCCTTCTTTTGCTTGAGAGAGATGAAGTGTTGTAGAGAAGAATCCCACAGAAATCAATCCCTTATATACGATTTTGAAGAAAGAGAAAAATCGCGAGCAATGATTCCATTAATTTTGGAAACGACGCCTAAAAAGCGTGATTAGACAACTGGCAACCCCGAAAAAATAGCTGATGACGCATGATTAGGTAACGATTCAAATTCACATGCTTTTTCATACTTATCCTCTTTCCAAATCACCAATCGATTAGACTTCCTGCTGTGTCACCGCTTGACCCTTCAATCGAATCTTTATTACCATAATTACCAAAGGCTTTATACCAACGCATCCCTTCGTTTGGAAATAACTGTATTGCATCGTTAGGAACCGAAGCTATATATTTATGAATAGCTTAAACAAGACTTTTGGAAAATACAAGATTTTCGTGCAAGATAGTGACAAAGATAAAGAAATAAATCAAACTATTTGTGGGAAATTGTGATGTCATTTAAGACATAAAGCAGTGGATCCCGGGCATGAATCTCTTCCTTCAAAGTCAAGAGAGACTTCAAAGTGCTTGTTTGGATTCCCGTTGAATACGATCAAGTACTTGTTGAGAAGCATTGAAAGGCATCTTTTATATATAAGGCTAATAAGGGTGGCTTTTGCTTCAATTCTGGTTTCCGATACTTGACATAAGACCGAAATAGAACGAAGTACTTGTGAGACCGATGTGGCCTGTTAAACAAGTAGGTTTGGAACATATTCAGTGACTTGTTGATAAACTTTAATTAGAAATCTCAAAAAAAAAAAAAAACCTGGATCCTTTGGGAAGAAAAGTCTTGGTGAAAGACATTTTCATAAGGATCTCTCAAAAATAAAAGGAGATTTCAGGGTACTTTCATAAAAGTTGTTTCGTTAATTCAAAGGGTGAAATCTAGAACCTTTAATTGTTCACCGTCAATGCTTTAAAGGTTTTGAATTTTGGGTTTCACTTAGCACGTAGTGGCACGAAACTAAGATCATTAACACAGAAGTTTGTGTAAGCATAAACCTCAGTGGTAATGCTGAGAGTCTCAAGGGTTACATTTATGAGATGAAGCATGATGGAGAATAAGTGGGAGGTGGTTAGAGAACCGAATGTACCTCTGATATAAAATATAGACTAAGCAGAAAAACTCTTAACTAAATTTGAGAAGAGTAAGGTAGCTCATGATTAGAGTGAATTTGACAGCCTGATTGGGAAGACATGATTTGTATATATCAAGTCATTAAGGCTTTACTCAAAATCTTTTGAGACTTGGGTCAACATGCAGTAGCATGCTTCTAGGGACACTTAGCTAGTACATAGATAAAGAATTATACCTGGCCCAGCTCCATCATTGAAAATAGTCCTTATACACAAATTATATGAAGCAAATTGCAATAAAATAAAAGAAAATATTTTTGAGTTTTGAAGTTTCTGAAAATAAATAAAAACAGAAAAGAAAAATGTTTTTGGATTTTATAAGATTTTCTGAAAAGAATAAAAACAGAAAGAAAAATATTTTTGAATTTTATGAAAATAAAAGGAAAAACATAAAATAAATTGCGAGAAAAGAGTAGACCTACTATACAACCGAAACCACCATTTGGAGATGAGAGGCGAACCGAGCCCGGTGATACCGAACCCGAAATTGGCCGAGCGTTCGGTTCATTTCGGTTCCCGGAAGAACCGAACCCGAAATGGACCGAGCGTTCGCTTTATTTCGCTTCCAACTTTTATTGAGACAAAAGAGATTTCGGTACAGATTCAACTTCCATCATTCC
Organism: Lactuca virosa; assembly: GCF_052849685.1. Taxonomy (NCBI): domain Eukaryota; kingdom Viridiplantae; phylum Streptophyta; class Magnoliopsida; order Asterales; family Asteraceae; genus Lactuca; species Lactuca virosa. Next base: position 387,583,919 of record NC_136429.1, read on the forward strand.
TAAGCCTTGTAGGATTTTATTAAAACTTGCTTCAGGCAAGGCCTTAGTGAAGATGTCAGCCAATTGATCAGTGGTTCTTACGAAATGAATTTCAACGTTACCATCTTCCACATGATCTTTGATAAAGTGATACCTCAGTGCTATGTGTTTCGTCTTTGAGTGTTGCACTGGGTTATGAAAAATCCTAATTGCACTCTCTGAGTCACAATATAGTGGGATTTTCTTCATGTTCATGTCGTAGTCTCGAAGTTGACTTTGTATCCAAATGACCTGATAAGTACATGATGCCGCAGCTATATATTCTGCTTCGGCAGTGGAGAGAAACACACAAGTTTGTTTCTTAGATTGCCAGCTAACAAGTTTTCCGTCCAGAAATTGGCATCCTCCAGTGGTACTCTTTCGGTCCAATCCACATCCCCCACGATCAGCATCTGAGAATGCTTGGACAAAGAACCCTGATTTGGTTGGGTACCACAAACCGAGAGAAGAGGTTCGCTTCAAGTACTGAAAGATGTTCTACACAGCTAGCAGGTGAGGTTCACGTGGATTAGCTTGAAACTTGGCACAATAACAAACAGAGAACATTATATATGGTCGACTTGCTGTTAGATACATTAGAGACCCTATCATCTGACGATAAAGGGTCATGTCAGCAGCCGGTTTGTCCAGAGAAGGTGTTAGGTTTGTGCCAAACACCATAGGAACCTTTACTTTCGAATCGCCCATCATTCCAAACTTGGCGAGCAAGGTCTTCGTGTAAGCCTCTTTATTAATGAAAATGCCTTCGGGTCCCTGTCTTATATTCAAGCCAAGGAAAACGTTAATAGGACCCATTGAGCTCATTTCAAATTTAGTCTCCATTAACTTCCTAAATTCAGCTGTTAAGCTAGGATTTGTGGAACCGAAGATGATATCATCAACGTAAATCTGAACGATCATAAGGTGGTCACCCTCTTTCTTACGAAATAAGGTTGGGTCAACCGAACCTTGTTTAAACTTAGACATTTTGAGAAATCTAGTTAGAGTTTCATACCATGCCCTTGGTGCTTGCTTAGAATGTAGCAGTGATCTGGATACATCTCGTTCACGAAACCCGGTGGTTGCTCTACATACACCATCTCTTCCAGTTCTCCATTTAGGAAGGCACACTTCACATCCATTTGAAATACTTCAAAGTTCTTGTGTGCAGCATAGGCGAGAAAAATACAAACCGATTCTAGCCTTGCTACTGGAGCGAAGGTCTCTTCGTAATCTATGCCTTCTTATTGACAGTAACCTTTCACAACCAATCTTGCCTTGTTGCGTATCACATTTCCTTCCTTATCCATCTTGTTCCTGAAAACCCACTTTAATCCAACCACGGAAGCATCCTTTGGTGTTGGAATCAGTCTCCACACTTTATTTCGCTCGAACTCATTGAGTTCGTCCTGCATCGCTTTTACCCAATTAGAATGATCGAGCTGAGGTCATAGAGCTCCGAGCACACCAGATAGTATACGAGAGCCGCCTGCTTGACATGGAGCGCCAACTGGATAACTTAAGGATCCGTCCGAGGAGTGCCCGTCGCTGATAGGAGAACACTCTACTCATCCTCCCTTTTTGGTCTAAGGAATAACCTTCATATCTATGTTCTAAGTAGCTCTTTTCTGTAAACATCTCTTTTGTCTTTAAAAGCATGCGTCATAGGAAGTACTCTTACCTTAAGACGATCATTCCTTTTTCCCATCGATTTCATATCGGCCTCCATAAAAATCTACGACGTCATAATCGGCATGAGATGGCTGAGCCCAAGTCATGCCGATGTCCTTTGCTTCGAGAAGGCGATTCGTCTCAGTCTTTCTTTCTGACGAAGTCCTCACTGGTCATAGTAATAAAATTTGTTCGAACCTTCGTATCATTTCCTGTGCCAAAGCCCAGAAGTATCTGCGAAAGGGATGCCATGCATTCCTGGCTCATGTTGTCGATGAGACGCAAAAAGTTAAAGGCCTCGAGAGCATCTCCGAAGTCTGCAACTTTCCTGATGCTTTCCCCAAAGACAGTCAAGAGATTTCTTCCGAGTGTCAAGTTGAATCCCGTATCGACTTGAACCCCAGAACTATCCGTATAGCTAAATCTCCATATCGTCAAGAGCCGACGAAAATGTGAGAGTTATCCAGCCAGCGCAATGAGCTGAACAACAAGGAGTTCGTAAGTTTATTGTATGAGAACTTTACTGCGTTCAAAATTTTCTATTCTTGCTAAGACCACATCATGGGGATGTGGGTCGAATCAATGAGAGTCAGATAGCAAAACGGGAAATCTTAATGCATAGATAAACATTTAGGATACATCCAGAGGCAACCATTATTGCTCACAAGCTTCTTTTCTTGACATGTAGCAGATCATGCCTCCGAAGAAACAGAACCAATCCACCAGTAAGGCACCAATCCTTCAGATGGACTCAGCTACGTTCCAAGCTACTGTCACAGCAGCTGTAGCAGCAGCTCTAGCTGTTCTTAATGCTAACAACCCAAATGGGAATGGGAACAGTTTCCACACCTCGAATTGTAGCAGCACACCAGAAAACCAACAAGGACTTATCCAGGAGGACACTCCAACTCCCAGACCCAAGAGCGCCAAACGAAAATTCTGGATAGGGGTGAAGCGCAAATCGTCTCAGAAACTAGCTAAGAGACGACAACCCGTGATAACTCCTACAGCCACCACATCCGCCAAACCAGTGCCAATGCCAGTGCGACAATATGCTGGAAAACTTCCAAGCTGCGAGAAATGAAACTTCCACCACGTAGGAAAGTGTCGAACACTTCAATGTAAGAACTGAAACAGATAAGGACACACCACCCGTTACTGTAGGGCACCTGCACAGCCAAACACCTCGAAGATGGGTCAGGTTTGCTACAATTGTGGCGAACCCGGACATTTCGAAAGAAATTGTCCAAGGGCTAAGGATGGAAAGGAAGCCCACTTCGCAAAGACCCCGACCCAACACATCACTTCCACTACTGATGCTAGCATAGTCCAAGTGTGCTGCGTATGTGGCGAAATGGGACATCTCAAAAGAGACTGCCCAACAGAGAAGAACAATGAGGAAACAGGAGGAGTCTAACCTCAGGGAATGAGGTAGCATCAAAGAAACCTGCTGTGTATTAGTACGTTCCGGAAACCTCAATAAATATTCATAATCGTGATTTCTTTCCCGTCCAAATTTAATCACGACTACTTTTAAAAGTTGATGCCCTAATGGGTACATTATGGTAGCCTAGTGTTACATTAGAGTCAGTTGTGTTTATTCATGACTTGTATACGCCAAGCAATCATAGGAAAATCTAGTGAGAACCATTCCATCGAGAGTTCATAGTTTCAAAACATCAGGACCCTCGCGTTAGTATTACCCACCAAGCTCAAATGAAACACAAAAAACAGCAGAGACGTTCATCTAGGAACATCAATGTTCTAACAAAACGATCCTCCCGGACTAACTTAACGCGCGATTCTACGACATCATCCTATCTAGTTCGACTGAGTCTATGTTATATCAAACCCTTTTGTCTTAAATCGTTCGAACGCGAAACTCCCGTCGCTCGTGACGACAAACTAGATGCGAACTTCGAAAAATTCATCTCTCTTCGATACCCGAAAGTATTCATACGAAGAGTATCGTCCACAAAGAGAAGGACAAAGTAAGGGAACCATCCGGACAATTGAAGATGCGTCGTAGGACACACATCTACCCTTAATTGAACTTTCTTGCAACAACGACGACCTTTCCAGTAGCAAGGCTGCGCCGTTTGAAGCCCTCTGCAGCCATAAGTACAGACCCCATCTGCGCTGGGCTGAGGTGGGCAACACACAGCTAGACAAGAGTCAAGTTCACAATAGCACTCTCGCAAGTCATCATCCGAGAGACGGCAGAAAAGATCCTTTTAAAGGTTTCACCCTAGAAAGGCCTGATACGCTTCGGAAAGCGTAGAAAGCTAAATCCAAGATACGTTGGACCGTCTGAGATCCTAGCTAGGATCGATCCCGTAGCGTACAAACTCCAGTTACCTCGAGAACTTAGCAACATACATCCCGTCTTTCACAGGTCAAACCTAAATAAGTGTCTGTCCGATGAGACACTTGCGATTCCCCGCGACAATATCGAGTTAAACGAGAGTCTACACTTCATGTAGGAATCATTTGAACTCATGGACTAGGAAGTCCAGCGCACGAGACGAACGTCGTATCCAGATTGTGAAGATTCACTGGGATACCAAACGAGAACTTGAATTCACTTGGGAGCACGAGAATTCAAGGAAACAAAAGTACCCCATCTTTTCCAAGTCCGCAAGTTACAACTTTATTCTTGAATTTCGGGACGAAATTCCCTCTAACGAGGGGATGATGTGACAACCCGAAACTTTTATCTTGTACACTTAGCCATTTCTATCAATGCTAAACTCGCTTCAGCTATCTTTTAGCATCGTTTTGAGCCTGTTTGGATGATCTAAAGCCTTGTACAACCAAAGTTTGAATTAGGGATGGGCTGGTTTAAGATTTAGGGTTGCAAATAGGCCAAACACTCCATCAAAAGGAGTGTGTGGCCACACACATGAGTGTATGGCTGCACACCCGAGTGTATGGCCGCACACATAAGTGTGTGGCCGCACACCCGAGTGTATGGCCGCACACATGAGTGTGTGGCCGCACACCCGAGTGTATGGCCGCATACATGAGTGTGTGGCCGCACACCCGAGTGTATGGCCGCACACACGAGTGTGTGGCCGCACACCCATCCTCCAGCCACACACTCATCCCTATTTATATAGGGTGACCCCTTCACTCATTCCTTTCATTTGGCTGCACTCTACTTTCTCTCTCTAAAAACTTCATCCAAGAACGCTCTCAAGGCCTCAAAAACGTGAGTTTTCCATCACCTAGCTTATCATACATGAACGAACCATTGATCTAAGCCCTTAACCATCAAAGTTCATCATGTTCTTCATCACATGAAGGTGTACGGCCGCACACCTTCATAAGGTGGCTGTACACACCTCAAAGAACCTCCAAAGTGAGAGTTTGATTCCCTATCTTCTAGTTGGACTTGGTTTGAACCTTAAAACGCTGAAAAATCGACTCTTGGGGCACATATGAAGGGTGTACGGCCGCACACACCCTCTGTACGGCCGCACACCCATGGCCGCACACACCTTAAAGGTGGCCATACACTCACCTAGCGCAATCCTTTAAGGTCCTAACACTTAGTGCAAGTAGTCCCAAGTTCCTAGAGTGGTTCTCCACAATTTTTGGTGGTGAAATACCTTCATTTGAATCCTTTATGTATCATTGCATGTTAATTAGGATCAAATCGTGTTCAAGACTTCACTTGAACACCCAACTTTTCGTGTCGATCCTTCATTCAAATCACCCAAGGTGAGTTCATACCCCTACGCTTTTTCCGAGTTTTTCATGTTTTCAGGGGGGGAATACAAGCAAAAGTACAAGGAAACTTATGCTCAAAATATATTATTTTGTTTAAGATAATCATATTTCAGTATGCTTTTAACACGGAAAACAGTTTTACCAACCGATTAAGAAATCAACATGTAGAAACAGTTTTCAAAACTAGAACAATGAACTTGTGAATCATGTAGTAAAATGTATTATTTTATAAAGGATTCATGCAAATCATCAACAGGATTTTCTGTATTATTACTTGTAAATTTGTTAGGCTAAGTTTGAGACACGTCCTTGGTAACACTCCCACAGAATCAGGGTGTAGGACTAGCACTTGTGACCAGAGTCTCTTGTAGGGAGAGCGTGACTGTTGTGTATAGATCTATATGGGACTGACAATCCCGCACCTCACTGCTAGCTACAGTCGGACCGGCAGGTCTGCGGGTGACAAAGTCATTAAGGATATCGGCCGTTGCGGGCCTTATCCAGTCAGTTATGGTCATGAAACTCAAAACCTAGGTAGCAGAGATTTACTTTTGTAATAATAAATCAAGTGAACTAACCTCAAAGTAATAACCGATTTAATTACTGGAGGGTATTAATAATAATATCTTTAGGACTTAGTTCATCACAGTTTTTCTTTTATTTAGTTTTTAAGGCTAATATACCTCTCTGGGTGTAACCAGGGTTTTTAAAAGAAAACTGCTTCTATCAACACGAGTATGGTAGATACTTGCAAACCTCAGTTTAAAACGGATAATCAACCATCAACCTTTAGGGAAAATATAGGTTTTTCCAGGGATAAACCGAATATTCAAAACGGACTGTTTTACAACCAACAGATATTCATATTCATTCCACGGCTCCTTGGATTGTACATATCTTGTACGAATCTGGAAGTCATGGAAGGAATGGGCTTTCAAAAATGCTTTTCATAAGAAAATGTAGGATTTTATTGAGGAACACTTTTCAAAAGGATCAAAGAACATTTTTCCACCAAAAACTAAACGCTTATGAACTCACCAGCTTTATGCTGACATTCTTCAAAACTGCTTGTATTCTCAGGGAATTAGTAGACAGGTACTTCCAGGAGTTCGGAGAAGTCGGAGCATTAGAGTCGCGTCTTTACTATTTTACTTTTGATATGAACAAAACTATGTATTAAACAATGTAAACCTTTTTCATATATGTATTCAATGTCTGGTTGTGTTTACTATGCTTGCTATGATACAATTGTTGTGATACTACGCATGACGTCAGCCACCCCCGAACATTTCCGCCGTTCCGGTTTGGGGGTGTGACAATAATGAATTTGTGACCAATTTATTATCCCATAGGTATTCTAAATCCTCCAATATAGATAGAAGAGCCTAGGACCGAAAATCCAAGTGATAAAAACCCCAAAATTTGACTGCCTCTCAACCTCCCTTAAAATACAGATTTGCCTCGACAAATGCATCATGTCTTCCTTGTTTTCACACAACGTCGAAAGAACACAAACCCTAATCGACTAGGTTTTGGTGTTTGGCTGATCCAAAGTTGTCAAGGTTGTTATGTTGTTTCCTTGGGTACGACTACCTGATAAGGATCCTACTTTGGGTTGTATACATCCAATCAACTGGCTAGACCAAAGAAGTCAAAGGATACAAATATACTTGTACTTTATCCTTATATGTTTTTTTAACTTTTATTGTGTTAAACCGATTGAACTTGGATCTTCTATTGGGTTCCTAGGATCATTTTTATACACACACAAGAATTGATCTCACGAACCACCTAGATACCAATTAGAGGTCAAACCTCATCATATAGCTCAAAACCAACCATGTTTGACCAAAATTCAATCTGATCAAAAATCCAAAAGTCAAAGTCAAGGGTCAAAGTCAACGACTAGGCATGCCGTGACCTTGACCTGAAGTTTCGCGAGCCACATAACAAAAAAATAGTTGCGCATGGTCTAAAAGGCACATCGAGACAGTTAACAAGCACACCACACTCAGTTTCTGGACAACCTCTTAATTTGAAGTCCTTAATCCTTTAAGACTTAAGCTCTAAATTTTCAAATCTTAACGAAATATGGTGTTGAAGGACAAAGTTTCCAACTTTATCCATTTTGCATTACCTAAATATCAACATCTCTATGTAACACCGTGATTTTTCACCTATTTATTATTTTTAAAGCATTTATTTAACAGAATACGTTAGCAGAAGTCTTATTTTGAATTTCATGAAAACATCAACAATGTTACTTTATTACCTAAAATAACATTCATCAAAAATTAAAGTTCATAAACCAATCCAAAACAAGTTCTCAAAAACAAGTGTTATGAAAACTCAACGACATGTCCAAATGGTATAAATACTAAGACATAAACTAGAATGTAACTATCCATAAGCCCCTAATCCTCACCGGGCCATCATATCATGCTACCTATACTAATGCAAGACAAAAGCCACAAGCAAAGAAACAAGTGTCAGCAAATGCTAAGTGAGCCAACCATATGTACAGTGTTAGGAAAACACACATAGCATATAGTCACATACATCACATACAAAAAATACATCATACACATATGAAATACTCTGTTGCGGTTTTTATGAAATACTCTTTATTTAATGTATCAAAACCCAACAGTGATATCAAATTTATCTTATATGATAGAATGATTTTTTTTATGATCTTTGGTTTTTGGAAAACAAGCATAGATTTATTTGTGGCTAAAGAAATGTCCATATTTATTTTCTTTGGCAACTTGTAGTTTAATTTTTTTTATATAACCATTTTTCCACGCATTTTGGTTATATAAAAGTTGCTTTAGAAAAAACAAAGCGTTGTTTGTTGATATTTTTAATGTTGTGTATAAACAGGCCATTATGACATTTGTGGTTGTTATTTACTTATTCACATGATGATGTAATAGATAAATATGTATTATTTCATTTGTTCATTTTTTTAAAAAATGTAACAAGATGGAGCAATGAAGACTTTATCAAGACATGGAGCTTTTTAAGATCTTGAATGTCCTAATAAGTCCTTTAGGAAATGACTTAATATTTGTTGTGATGACTCACAATAAATATTACTAGAAAATACCTTTGTTTATACACTTATAATGCATGTTTGTGATGTTTATTTTTGGTTGGTATAAAATGTTGTATGTATGAAAATATGTTTGCCATGCTAAAAAACATTTTGACAAAAATAACATCAAGTTGTGGTTTAAAATTTTAAATAAAAAGTTTCCAACATAGGATTTCAAAATTTGAGTTTTTGTTAAAAAAAAGTTTTAATTTTAAAACTCTTAAATAGCCAAACTTTTAGATAATTAAAAAGGTTTAAAATGTTCTTTAAACTAAATCTAAACTCTATAATAAAAGGAAGTTTTATTAAAAAGTTAAAAACCGGTTCCTATCGTTGTAGCGTCAAATTAAAATTGAATATAAGATATAAATTCAACTTTATAATTTTGGAACTTTATAAAATGTACCATGAAATATTTTATGCATAAGATATTCATGATACAAAATGTTTTAAAATGCTAGAATAATAAAACATTTATAAAAGCTGTTGCTTTTTTTTTTTAAAAAAACTTCAAATATATGCAATCCACTTAAAAATCACTTGTGCATTATTTGTGCAATTCTTGTGAATTTTAGGTCACCTTATCTATTTGGATTGTCAAATAATGGTCAAATTGTTTTATATTTACTTATGGGATAAAGGCCACCTAACCATTTGTGAAATATAATTCACAAGTTGTTTAAACGGATGATTTGATCAAATATCTTATGTGATAAAGGTCACCTAAGCATAAGAGACTTGAGTCATAGATGACATTAACATGCCATTAAAACAAAGAAATGTTTTTGGATCCCATTAATAGTAAGAATTACATAAGACTTGCAATTGATTATCACAACCTACCGATCAACAAAATCATTTGTGTTGTGGGTCACCACCTCAAGTTATTTTGGGTGATGTGGATCTTGGCTTTTCAATCTTAATTTAAATGGTAATTAATCTTAAAAGAAACTATATCAAAGATATTAAAATGAATCTTACTATTTTGTAGATGAATACCTCAATTGTAACCACCTCATAACCCGATCCACCCGATAAAGAAAAACTAAGCGGACGTAACTTTCTTGATTGGTTAAGACAACCTAGGATTGTCCTTATACTTGAGAAAAAGGACAATGTTCTTGATGAACCTATCCCATAAGAGCTCCCATAAAATGATGTCAAGGCATTGAAATATGCTCGGGAGAAACATGTAAATGATACGACCAGAGTAGCTTACATATACTTGCAACAATGACCCCTGAGCTTCAGAAAATTTTTGAGTTCCATGAAGCATTAGACATGATTGAACAACTAAGAATCATGTTTAAAGTTCAAGTTAAGAAAGAGAGGTTTGAGACCTTGAATGCTTTCATTGGTTGCAAATTGACTAAGGGTTCTTCTGTGACTGCACATGCACTCAAAATAAAAGCTTACAGTGAGAAGCTTGCCCGCCTCGGATTCCATTTTGGGGATAAGCTAGTGACCGATGTGATCCTAGCTTTATTTCCAAACTCATTCAACCAATTGGTGTTGAACTTCACTATAAATGACTGGGAGAGGAGCATTAATGAACTTCATTAAATGCTCAATAATGTTGAGGAAAACATCAAGAAATATGGTAATCAAGTGTTGAGGATTCGAGATAGTCAAATCTACAAAAAGAAAAACGGTAATGCTACCTGTAAGGGGAAATGCAAAGCTACCAATAAAGGTAAGGGCAAGGGAAAAGGTCAAGGGAAGTCTCATGCTGCCAACCAACTCCTAAACCCAACCCTGTTGTTGACTCTAATTTCTTTCACTGCAATGAAAAGAGACAATGGAAACGCAACTATCCTAAGTACCTAGAGGAAGTTAAGAAAAACAAGGCCAACCATGTTGGCACTTCAATTATATATGTAATTGAATTATATGCACTCTGTACTAATTCTTAGGTATTCGATACTGGATGTGGTACTAACATCTGCAATGATTTGCAGGGACTACAAAATTTTAACATCCCGATGATGAGGTATTTTTAATTTTAACCCTAATTATAAAGATTATTTGCATTTTAGCCCCGTACATGAAAAGTGTTGCAAAATGGCCGATAGTGGCATTTTTGTAAATTATGGGCAGAGCTCACTTACACCGGACGTACATAGCGTATGTTGGGTATATGTGCCAGAACCTCAAACCCTAATTTTTAAGGGTTTGACCCTATTTAAGCATCCTTAAGTCCCCAACTTGCCCTCTTTCATCAACCTCCAACCCACTTTCGTCCCCAAACAAACCCTAATCTGTGACAACTGGCAAACTTAGAGCCAAACCAAGTCAAAAGATGTACTATGTATAAGTGAAAAACAAATTGTAACCTTGTCACGTTAAATCACCCTTAGCCTTGAGGGCATGTTTATATATGGTAATATAAATTGAAATCCATGTTTATATGAGTTATATATACATGTTTACATATTGAAAACCATGAGGAAATAAGTAAATAGAAACTAACAAGACTTAAGGAGTCAAAGGGGCCAACAAGAGATAAAAGAATCACATTTTTAGAGTATCTTCAATCTGGGGTCCACTACCTTTGAGTTTTCGGCCATCTAGGACCGAAATCTCTTCATGGAGATCACCTAGAACTGAAAACACCCTCTTGGAACATGTATAGGACCGGAATCACAAAGCCTAAAGCCCACTAAGGCCAAAATCCCCACCACTTTGGACCGAAATCCCTTCTTTGAGGTCCATTAGGACCGAAATCACTTTCTAGTAAATGGGAATGTGAGATTTCGGTCATGCTTGGCTGAAATCTCCTCTGTGACAACCGTCAATTTTTGGTCAAGTCAAAGTCAACCAAAGTCAACAAGTCAAACCGGTCAACTCATCTAACCCTTGTATATTAGGGTTTCCATTATGATTCTTATTGCACTACTCGCAATTTTAATACAAAGTATCACTTAGAGTTTTCACGTGTTCGGAAAATCTAAACCCTAATCAGGGCAAGTGATGAAACTACTCGATAAAACATTATTCCATACCCCTCGAGGGCGTATAACATTCATAACGAGACGTAACGGTATTTACGAAGCTTACTTTACGAAGCCAAACACTCAAAAAGGTCGCAAACGAAATCTCTCTCAACCTCTTTCACTCTATCTCTCTCTATGTGAAATCTCTCCCAAATCTCTCCAGGTATGATAAATCTCTCCCAAATCTCTCCTAAAATCTCTTTTAACTTTTTATAATCTTTTGGGTCATCCCGACACTTAACCGGGTCAAAAACCGCTTGAAACGGGGTAATATTTGGTAAAACAGCCTAAATAGACCGAAGCCTCCCTTTAGGAAGCGAACCCTCTTGGACCGAAAGTGCTTAGAACCGAAGGTCCCTATAGGGACCGAACTACTGAAGAACCGAAACCATGCGAACCGAACCCGAAGCCTGCGAACCGAACCGAACCTCCCTTCGGACTGAACCTTCCTTTCGCCTTCGGCCCATTTCGCCTTCGGGCCCAGCAGCATCAGGGACCGAACCTCGGCCCAGTACCGAGAAGCCTCGCAGGTTCGCCATTCTCACCCGGTTTTCGACCACGACTTCGTTTTAGGCCCGTTTTTCATGATTTTTACGTGGGATTTTCACCCAAAATTATATTTTAACATATAAGACCCCCTTAATTCATAATTAATCACGTTTTTGAGTGTAAATCTTATCCAAGATTAGTGGGTAGGATATTTTGGGTGGAGTGTTGACTTTGCTTTAGTGTATGACATAAGAAACCACCCATACCTACTCAATGACCAGCCCTTGTCCTTCCACCATACCTAGTCATTCAATAGTACTTTCCCCACCATTTGACCAGCCACACTCTTGGTCAAAGGTTGAAAACTCTTATCTCTCCTCACATTTCTCTCATTTCTCTCATTTTTCCTCCAAAAGACAAGGGCTCAACACTTACTAGACGCCCTTTGTGGAGAAGGGTCTGCTATTGCCACAGATCTCATACATGCTATCACTTCAGTTGTTAATTTATGGTTAGCGGGAAGATGTCCAACCATTTTGGCAGAGTTTGTTGCATCCGCTCCTCTCACGCCTCTACTTAAACCTGACAACGGGATCCGTCCGATTGCAGTAGGCACTATATGGAGACGTCTGGTTTCCAAGGTTGCCATGAAAGGTGTGGGTAAAGAAATGGCCAAGTACCTTAATGATTTTCAGTTCGGGGTTGGTGTATCTGGCGGTGCTGAGGCTGTGTTACACAGTGCCAATAGGGTGTTGAGTGAACACCATGCTGATGGGTCTCTTGTAATGCTGACTGTGGATTTTTCGAATGCCTTTAACCTGGTGGATCGATCAGCATTGCTCCACGAGGTTAAGAAGATGTGCCCTTCCATTTCTTTGTGGGTGAATTTCCTGTACGGGCAAGCAGCGAGACTTTATATCGGAGCCCAACATATATGGTCTGCCACTGGGGTGCAGCAAGGTGACCCCTTGGGCCCTCTTCTTTTTGCCCTCGTTTTGCACCCGCTTGTGCACAAGATTAGAGACAATTGTAAGCTCCTTCTCCATGCTTGGTATCTAGATGATGGGACTGTCATTGGGGATTCAGAGGAGGTGGCTAGAGTGTTGAACATAATTCGGTTGTATGGTCCAGGTTTGGGTCTGGAGTTGAACATCAAGAAACCGGAGATTTTTTGGCCCTCCTGTGATGGTAGGAAGCTTCGTGCCGATTTATTCCCAATGGATATAGGGAGACCTTCTTTGGGGGTGAAGCTCATTGGGGGGGCTGTTAGCAGATACGCAGGGTTTATTAGCGGGTTGGCCATGAAGAGAGCGGTCAATGCTGTTGATTTGATGGGCCTTCTTCCACAACTATGTGACCCGCAGAGTGAGCTCCTTTTGCTTCGATCATGTATGGGCATTGCAAAACTTTTCTTTGGTTTAAGGACATGCCAGCCGATACACATAGAAGAGGCATCGTTATTCTTTGACAAAGGATTGCGCAGGTCTATCGAGGATATGGTGGTATGTGGAGTCCTCTTCTTTGGAGACATTCAGTGGCGCTTGGCTTCCTTACCTATTCGTTTCGGTGGTTTGGGTTTGTACTCGGCCTACGGGGTTTCCTCCTACGCATTTGTAGCCTCGAGGGCCCAATCTTGGGCATTACAAGACAACATCTTACGTGACAGTGGCGTATGTGGTATGGACTCGGATTACCTATGTGCTATGACTCGTCTTCGCAATACGATTCCGGGATTTGACTGTAGCGGTTTCACTAATAAGGACACCGCCCCCCTAAATCCCAAAAAGCTTTGGCGTGTGCCCTTTTTAGCAAAATCGTCCAAGATATGGAAGTCGACTTTGACATGACTGTCAGACAGAAAGCAGTCTTTGAGTGTCTGCGAGCGCCTCATGCTCAGGATTTTCTGCTAACTATCCCTATTGATGGTCTTGGCCAACATATGTCTCCTGTGGAGTACCGAACTATCCTTCGTTACCGCCTCATGATTCCCATATTCCCAATTGACGAGATATGTCCAGTTTGTCGCAAGGCATGTTTGGATACCTTTGGGGAACATGCGGTTCATTGTAGAGAGCTCCCTGGTTTCAAGTACAGACATGATGTGGTTCAGGATGTTCTCTTTGATGCTTGTCGGCGTGCTGGTATTTTTGTGAAGAAAGAAGCGCCAGTGAACTTTTTGACGGACCCGCAGGATGGAAGGTCCACACTTAGACTGACTGACATTTTGGTCTTTGGATGGATAGGAGGGAAGCATGCGTGCGTGGATCTTACTGGGGTCTCTCCTCTCGTTGGTTTGGGGAGCGGGGGTTTCATAGCTGGGCATGCCGCTTTGAAAGCCGCTGCGTGCAAAGTGGTAAAGCACGAGAATGCATGTATAGCAAATCAAGATGTGTTTGTTCCTTTTGCATTCGATACATTTGGTTTTCTCGCACCAGAGGCGGTGGAGCTCCTCAATAGAGTCCAATGGGTCATGCATTCTAATGTCATATCTCCTAGATCCACAAATGTAGTTTTCAAAAGAATTGGTTTTGCTATCCAGAAAGGGCTAGCGGCGCAGCTTGTTGCCCGTTTGCCTTCAATCGATATGTATTGAACTACACAAAGTTGTTTGAAAAGAAAAATAAATGGTCTCATAATATCGTGAGGAAAAAAAAGACAAACACCATTCACTCTCAATTCTATCTCTAAATTTCGAGATTCAAGGCCATTCTCCAAGATTTTCTTCTACTTTTGGAAATCAGTGAAACAGGAAAACATCAGCACTTTGAGGATGGGACGTTAATTCGTCAAACAGTTTATTTTGTCATCATAATGTAATTGATTTTGAAACATGTAAACATATACTATGGTGTAACTATTTCAATTATATTTATGATGGTTGTATTTACTTTGAGCACTATTATACTCGTTGTTGTGATACTTTACATGAAGTCCTCCACCCCCGGACGTTTCCGCCATCCTTGGTTTGGGGGTGTGACAGATTGGTATCAGAGCATTGTTTATAGTGAACTAAGTATATCGAACCACATAAGATATACAAACTATAAATGCATTGGGACTAAGGTCTCTGATTTAATAATTTCAAATAACTATACTTTTAGAAATAAATAGTTTCTTGTTAAAAGTATACATGCATGCATACATACTAAGGTCAGCATCATACTAGAACAAAACAAAAGTTGTGATTGTTGAATGGCACAAGTAGGCTTGGGGATGTATGGTCAGGTTTGGGAATGACATAGCCTGATCAACTATGTCTATCCCAGAAGTGATTAGCATATGCCCGGGAATGGTTGTGTTGTTGCAACAAGTCTAAAAACTTACCAACTCTATCTAGAAACAAATATTGAAAAACATAAGTCAAACATTAAAATACTATAGGAGTATTTGGTGATACTATAACCAACTTATGTGAAAACTAAAGACCCCTATTAGTAGGTCTATAATGACTGAGTGCATACGCCAAGGTTATACATAATTAAAGATATTATAGACTCAGAATCTATGACTATTGCTCTACTTCCTGTTCCTTGTTTGGTTGTGGACTTAGAGTAGAGTCATTTATTCGAAGGACTATTCTATCTCAGATTATGTATAACTGGTATGCACTACGTGATTATAGACGTGACTAATAAGGATCACCCCTATAAGTAATTATAGGATTAGGCGTCTATTAATTATCTCTTCTACCCCTATTCTCGCACGAGCAACATGATGGGTAAATCTTAACGCCCGTACAAAACTTACTTCTACCCACCACCATAACTCCATCTCAGGGACGTTAGCAGAAACACCGAGAATAGTTCAGTAAAGTGCGAAATTTATACGTGTGTATATAAATGGAAAGGATATAACTAGAATATATCAATAAAAATTGGCATGCATTTTATTTCAGTGGGAGTTTACCACATATTTCATAACCTGGTATTACAAACGATTTGCTTATGGTAACTCTAAGATTACTTAATGTATACCTCAAGGTTATGTGTAATTAAGAGACGATCGGCTTAGAAATGGTAAGTCCGCCTTAGGTCATGTTCCTTGTTTGGTTGTGGGCTTAGGGCAGACTCATTAAGTTCAACGGCCTATTGGACCTTAATTACACACAACTGATATACATTGGGTGATCTTAGGAGTGGATCGGGCATGGAACAAATCACAAGATTACAATCGAGTCATTTCTACTAAATTCATAAGTTTATTTATATAGACCTCTGGTATGAATTGTTTTCCACATTCGAAAAATTGGGAAATACTATACTTAAAAACTAGCATCGATTAAAGTATATCAACCATAAATCTCGAGAACACGTCAAAACCCAAATACGTCTTATCATCTATATAAAAACGCAGGGTTTTTACTAGTGAATCTATGATGGCTAGTGTAAACATTATGGTCATATATCATTAAGATTCTATGGACTTAGAATGTGTGATCCCACCTCATTTCTTGTTCCTTGTTTGGTTGTGGGCTTAAGGCGGGGTCACCCATCCGAATGCCTTTGCAATCTTAATGATATACGACTAGTTTACACCAAGAGATTATAAAAGATCTGGTAGGACTTATAATGCAAATTTCGTCGCAATTTGTTGAAACATTCGTAATACTAGTACTCACAAATTACATTATAAAATATTCATAGCGGTAATACCAAGTATAAAGTGGAGAGCATAAAGGCACACGTAGAATACACTATCATTCCAAAACAATAACTCCTTTTAAATCGACTCAGCTCAAGTTACAAGAAGAAATTCCAAGGTCATCATTTAAAATCAGGCGGGTTGTTCCCCACCATAATCAATTTCTTGTACTACGAGAAGTTTCCCCCATCTTTTCTCCAAATTCTTGAAGTCCCAGTCAAACACTAATTTCGGGACGAAATTCTTTCTAACGGGGGGATGATGTGCCAACCGTCAATTTTTGGTCAAGTCAAAGTCAACCAAAGTCAACAAGTCAAACCGGTCAACTCATCTAACCCTTGTATATTAGGGTTTCCATTATGATTCTTATTGCACTACTCGTAATCTTAATACAAAGTATCACTTAGAGTTTTCACGTGTTCGGAAAATCTAAACCCTAATCAGGGCAAGTGATGAAACTACTCGATAAAACATTATTCCATACCCCTCGAGGGCGTATAACATTCATAACGAGACTTAACGGGATTTACGAAGCTTACTTTACGAAGCCAAACACTCAAAAAGGTCGCAAACGAAATCTCTCTCAACCTCTTTCACTCTATCTCTCTCTATGTGAAATCTCTCCCAAATCTCTCCAAGTATGAGAAATCTCTCCCAAATCTCTCTCAAAATCTCTTTTAACTTTTTATAATCTTTTGGGTCATCTCGACACTTAACCGGGTCAAAAACCGCTTGAAACAGGGTAATATTTGGTAAAACAGCCTTAATAGACCGAAGCTTCCCTTTAGGAAGCGAACCCTCTTGGACCGAAAGTGCTTAGAACCGAAGGTCCCTATAGGGACCGAACTACTGAAGAATCGAAACCATGCGAACCGAACCCGAAGCCTGCGAACCGAACCGAACCTCCCTTCAGACCGAACCTTCCTTTCACCTTCGACCCATTTTGCCTTCGGGCCCAGCAGCATCAGGGACCGA
The DNA here is from genome assembly GCF_052849685.1 of Lactuca virosa. Lineage (NCBI taxonomy): Eukaryota > Viridiplantae > Streptophyta > Magnoliopsida > Asterales > Asteraceae > Lactuca > Lactuca virosa. The sequence goes on from NC_136429.1 coordinate 387,601,535, forward strand.
ACCTCGGCCCAGTACCGAGAAGCCTCGCAGGTTCGCCATTCTCACCCGGTTTTCGACCACGACTTCGTTTTAGGCCCGTTTTTCATGATTTTTGCGCGGGATTTTCACCCAAAATTATATTTTAACATATAAGACCCCCTTAATTCATAATTAATCACGTTTTTTGAGTGTAAATCTTATCCAAGATTAGTGGGTAGGATATTTTGGGTGGAGTGTTGACTTTGCTTTAGTGTATGACACAAGAAACCACCCATACCCACTCAATAACCAGCCCTTGTCCTTCCACCATACCTAGTCATTCAATAGTACTTTCCCCACCATTTGACCAACCACACTCTTGGTCAAAGGCTGAAAACTCTTATCTCTCCTCACATTTCTCTCATTTCTCTCATTTTTCCTCCAAAAGACAAACACCATTCTCTCTCAATTCTCTCTCTAAATTTCGAGATTCAAGGCCATTCTCCAAGATTTTCTTCTACTTTTGGAAATCAGTGATACAGGAAAACATCTGCACTTTGAGGATGGGACGTTAATTCGTCAAACAGTTTATTTTGTCATCATAATGTAATTGATTTTGAAACATGTAAACATATATTATGGTGTAACCATTTCAATTATATTTATGATGGTTGTATTACTTTGAGCACTATTATAATCGTTGTTGTGATACTTTACATGAAGTCCTCCACCCCCTGACGTTTCCGCCATCCTTGGTTTGGGGGTGTGACATCCTCTATTTGGCCGAAATCATCCATAAAGTGGCCAAGTGGTGCCACTTGATTGGTCAAATTTAGCTTCCCAAGGTGATAAGTGCTCTTACCCAGGTAAATATCACTTCACTGACAATTCACCTTACCCTCTTATTTACCATATAAATTCACATACAAAGCTTCCTTCAAACACTTCTCAGTTAAACACCATTCACTTCCATATCTCTCTCAAGTATCGACCATTCATTTCCTCTCAAAACTCAAGAATCAAACTTCCCTGGAGCTTCATTTTTGAGAGTCATTCCTTAGCATTTTGGTAAGTCCTCTTAATATCATAGAGTTATACATTCTTCTTATGATTAGTTCATTTTATTTACACATTTGTATGTGTTAAAACGATTAGGAGTTCAATCATTTCCGAGTATTCTAACATAAAGATCATCATCGTCACCTCGTTATAAAACCACAACTACACATAAGGTGAGTTCATACCCCTACATTTTCAATACTTTTTCTATGTTTTTAGGGGGGATACAAGTAACACATAATAATGTTTTCGTTATAATGCGAACATTTTGAATACGTTACTATACTATTTTACGAAAAAACGTTAAATACACGAAATGGTTTTACTATCAATCGCTTGTGATTTCACGAACAACATTTTGATAATCATTACACTATTCTTACGAATATATATAACTATATATATTTCAAATACAAAACGTTCATTTCATCGAAGTTTTACAAATATAGTTTACGAAACTTTACCTCTTTGTAGCCCGTTGAGCAAAGGGTAAAAATGATATGAAGTACATATATCGTTGTTTTACGACATTTTAGACGTTATCCTGGAATATGGGATAATGTCATTGACAAACGTTTTCATTTCAAAAACACGTACACTCGTTGAATGAATTTGTGAGACACTGTCTTCATCGTACCTAACTGAGGTATACAGAAAGTCCTGTATTTATAACCGGAATCTTCGATACGAGAGTATGATACTTGTGTATAGATCTATACGGGACTGATGATCCCACACCCTGACTACTAGCTACAGTCAGACCAGCAGGTTATGGGTGACAAATGTCATAAATAATTCGGCGCCTGGAGAATGACGAGGCAGACACTGCATCTTAAAAGCATGGTTGTGAAAAATCACATGGGGAAACGACTATACGTACATTTACACGAAAACATTTTTCTTCAAATAGTTTTATACATGAATAAAACTGCACATTACTACTTTAAGTATGGAAAACACTAGTACTTTCGGTCTTGGAACATTTAAGGCCACAACTCATTTCTATGAAAAATATTGGATTTTCTGGAATAAACATCATCATTTTACAAGTAAACGAATTACATCTCATTCATTAGAAAATATCGGATTTTTTGGAAATAACACGATATCTTTTCACAGAAAGGATTACTATTGTTTAGGACAAACTCTTATGAACTCACCAACTTAAATGTTGACACTTTTTCAAACAACTTGTATTCTCAGGAATTCAGTAAAACAGATAACCAACAACTTTTGAGGATGGGACGCTAAGGCGTCAAACAAATCATTTTGACATCATATTGTAATTGACTTTTGAAACATGTAATACTTACAATGATGTAACGATTTTCAATTATATATATGATGGTTGTGTTGCTTTCTTTACTAATAATATTCAATTGTTATGATACAATACATGAAAGTTATCCACCCCCGGACGTTTCCGCCATCCTGGTTTGGGGGTGTGACATAATCCATTTTAGAGCATTCTTGAGCTTTGAGTGCGTGTTTTGGTAACCTTGAAGGATAGAGGAAGAAGAGAAGATCATCTTGGAGGAGTGGGACTCTTTAGATCCAAAATAGCATCATCATTTGGCATCATTTGGAGGTAAAAAGCTCTGAACTTGATTAAGAGTTGTTTAGATCTTGTATAGTTATGAAATGGTGTTCTTTTGGTCCCATTGTAGTGGTGTTGATTATGATGGCATGTGCGGAATTAGAAAAGATCTAGTAAATCATCATGTAAACTCAAGAACATAAGGAGTAAATAAATCTGTGTAAGCTCATATTAGATCTAGAAAGGATATACAAATGGGTTTGTACAAATTTCTCTCTCTAGTCTAACACTCCAAAATGATCATCCTTAAATATGAGTGTCACTCACTTCCTATTTATAGGAAAGACAACTCATTTACACATACAAATGAGTAAAGCACAAATACATCCAAGAGTGACTTTGCACCCTAACACTCTCCCCCTCAAAGTTAGGATTGGATGTCCGGCTTCAATATCCAACGAGCTCGCGCGATCAAGACCAAACTCCCCCTCGAAGTAACACCGGTCTTAAAATCCGCAAATGAATACCCGAAAAACCCGCTTCGAATACCCATCATTCTCCCCCTTTTTATAATAAAAAATGACTATAAAACCCATTAAGGGTGAGAAGTGCCCGAGGAATAAACTTCACAATACTCCCCCTTGATGTGTACCAAAAATGAATCACCAAAAATCTTGCACGGAAAAACAATCACAAAAAAGCCTAAAAAATTTTCCAATTTATGAAATTTTTTGACTTGTGGGTGAAAGTTGCAAGATTTTCCAAAATCCGGATAAAAACCGTGAAAAACAGAATTCTGCAGGGACCCGTTGTGCCAAAAACAACCAAATATGCAAAATTCTCCCCCATTTGCGAAACTGGGTAGAAAATGTTAATTCGCACAAACTGTAGGGACCAGAACTGTAAAATCTTCATTTTCTCAGAAAATAAGCCCAATTTCGAAGTTGGGTATTTGCTGCCCACTTTTCGAAACTTCAGGGACTCATATCGAAATTTCTGCATTTTTTACTTTCAAAATGTCGAAAATATGTCCTGATGTCGAATCTGGACTAATGCTGCCAAGCTTTCGAAATTTCAGGGACCAATTTCGAAATTTCTGCCTTATTTCTTCCAAACTGTCGAAAATTACCCCAAATGTCGAAATTGGATAAAATGTCTCAAACTTTCGAAAGTATAAGGACTGATTTCAAAATTTCCGTGTTTCTTCCTTTTTCCCAATTCTTGAACCAGGTAACGAAAATACTACTTTCACTTTTCATCAATACAAAATTCGTTGATGAGGCCATCACTCCAAAATTGAATCCTTCCCATTTCGTTATCAAAACCCCTTCTTCAAGCTTTCGTTTTCTTCTTCCCCAATTCGTTAAAAAGACAACGAAATTTTTTCTTCCATCCCGTTCGTTAGTTTCAATCACGAAATACACACCTCCATTTTAACGAAAGTTTTTCATATCAACGGATTAACGAAAACGAAGCATGTCGAACGCTTAACCGTGAACAGTAACCTCTTATTCAGATGCTTAATTGACATTTCGTTAGCAATCGAAATTTATGCTTCAACTAACGAATTCATCTTCAAGCAACAAACGAATATTTTCAAAACCCAACGAACAAACACCTGAGTTTATTATTCCATCCAATTTCCAGACTTCGTTTTTCATCACAGCAACTCAACATCACAAAATTGACATTGAGTACAATCGATTTCAACCATCGAACCATCATTCGATTTTAGTTTCAAAATTGACTCCAATCTACTCCAAACCTTCGAAATTTAAGCCAGTTCGTTCTTTGAGCAACCCAGCACACCGATATCTGATTCTGAAAATTAAACGATTCCATTCCTTCGATTCTTAGTACATTCTCCAAAATAAAACCTGCATTCGTTTTTCTGGTCAATAATCATCGATATCACAGACTTCATTCTCAATCGACTTCCAATACTTTCGAAATCGATTTCCATATAACATCTTGAACCACAAACAAAAATCGATCGTTCCCTATGCATTGAGCAACCTTCGAAATCAATATCATCGATCATCAACTTAGAGACCCAAGGCTTCGATTTTTGTAACTCAATCCAACTGTTCGTCATCAGTCAACCTTTGACTATCAAAAGTCAATCCAATTTACACATTACGTTTTCAGTATACGAACCAAACCAATTTATTTTGACTCCAAACAACTTCTTTCAACTACATCAAATTCAACTATCAAACCAGAAATCTTGAATCGTCGACCTCAACAATCTCGATTTCAAACGTTCAATTTTGACTATACGACTTTCAATTCCCTGAATCGACAAATTGAAAGTCTGATTTTGACTTTTTGGAAACTCGATTGACTGTTCTTTTCAATCGAATACAAGAGAATGATTCCAAATCAAAATCAGTCAAATATAATCTCGATTGCAAACAATGAAGTTTTTGACATTCAATTTCGATTCCCAGTAACTATCGTTTGATGAAGTGAAATCGGAACTCAAGAACAAAACGATTACCCTGATGTATCAAAAATCGAGGGTACAACTAAGTAAAGCATGGGTACATGTCGAGTGATGAAGTGACGAAAAAAACGAAGTGATATGATCTGAAAACAAATCAGATCAATTTAGATTAAAACTTGGACTTTTTGATGAACAGTATCAGTCAATTATCATTTGGGCTTACGAATTGGTTAAGAACAGTAACAATATTAGTTACTGGGCTCTAACATATGTGTATGATGAACAATATCGAAAGAAAAAAAATTATATTGTGCTTGAATTTTAATTGGATGAACAATAATCGAATTTTAGAAAATGATTGTGATTTTGAAATTTGATAAAAAAAATAATTGGATCAATCAACGGGGTTTGAAACGGATTTGATCAAATGAGGCAAATCGATCAAAAATGATAAACGTAAAGCATGAATCGAAATTATGGACGTTTTGGAATCCATTTGAGAATTTGAGATACCTTTTTGACGAATCGAGTTCCGTTTTCAACGAACGAATCAAATTTAGAAGATCTTGGTTCTTTTGTTGGAACGAGAAAATCTACAATTTGAACATTGTACCACCCATTATGCGAGATGTACAACTCGTTCTTCGTGTTCTTCGTGTTCTTCAACGATCCAAGAACATCTTCAAAAGAACCACCAACACTTTTGGGTTTTGACTTCAAATTCAATGCAACCTTTGGAGATTGTTGCTTTGGAACCCAAATTTGTTTCACGGATTTCAGCTTCACAACATTTGACGATTTTTGTGAGTAAACCCGCTTGTTTTTACGTTTGATCTTCTTCTTCTTTTTCTTTCTCAACTTTTTGCATCTTGAAGACTTGATTTCATGAACAAACCCACTTTCCACAACTTCATTTTTTTGAGTTTGAATCAAATCTTTTGGAGTTTGATACTTGTGAATTTCTTGGATCACCGGCTTCCGATAAGGAATCATTCCTTCAAACGAATCACAAGAACACAAAATATCATCGGTTTGAACTCCAATCGAGCAAAAAACTTTTTCATCTTGAGAATCAACTTGAACTCCTTTTTCTTGAACATCATGATCATCATCAAGAACACCTTCACGAGCTTCACGACAATCTGCATAATATTCAAGTTTATTGCTTCCATATTTGCATTCAGCATGAGGAATTCCTTTTATGACTTCTCCTTCTTTCTTATTTCTTCGTCTCTTTTGATATGTTGTAATCAAACGATCAAAAAAATCTTTGCTTTGATAAATTGGACAACTAATTAATTCTCCAACTTCATTCTTTACTCCATTTACAACGATATCCCTTTCACTTTTCAATCCAACAGTCAAGCTATAAAGAAGATATTCAAAAGTACATTCTCTTTGAAAATCTTCACTCTGTATCATCCATTTCTCCATAATTGCTTCTTTTCTTTTGAATCAAACGATATGAACTTAGATTTTCTAGAGAGAGAAAGTAAAAATCAAGGAGATCTCTAGAGAGAGAAAGTGAATATGAACCAAATTCTAGTGAGAGAAAGTGGTACAAACAAGTATTCTAGAGAGAGAAAATCGAATTATGGATCAAATCAAGGAAAAATTCGATTTTTAGAACACAAACATTCTCTAAACACGAAGATCAATAAGAACATGAAGAATCACCAAATCTAGATTGCCACCATGGATCAATTCTTGATCAAATCAAGAATACCCGCTCTGATACCAACTGTAGTGGTGTTGATTATGATGGCATGTGCGGAATTAGAAAAGATCTAGTGAATCATCATGTAAACTCAAGAACACAAGGAGTAAATAAATCTGTGTAAGCTCATATTAGATCTAGAAAGGATATACAAATGGGTTTGTACAAATTTCTTTCTCTAGTCTAACACTCCAAAATCATCATCCTTAAATATGAGTGTCACTCACTTCCTATTTATAGGAAAGACAACTCATTTACACATACAAAGGAGTAAAGCACCAATACATCCAAGAGTGACTTTGCACCCTAACACTCATAACCTTAGTATTATGAGTATGGGTTACTCTAATCCATATAAGTTGTCCCTTCGGACGTTTTGAAGCATCTAGAAGCATAAAAATATAATCTTGGTTGTTAGATTCCTTCCATGCATGAGTTACAAGGTCTTAGTGGGTTAAGTAGTTAGGCTGTTTGTGTTTGGGTACTTATTGGACATGCAAAACCATAAAGTTGGAAAATTTATGGATAAGGACGACATTTGAGGTCCAAATTTGTAATATGGACGTAAGGGCTTAAGTATTAAGTTCTTAATAGGAAAGGAAAGGGGTCAGGTGCGTACGTTGGGTGTACCAAGTGGTACGCTGCACGTACGCACTCAAACGCCTGTTTTGGTCAATGATCGAGTACGCCCCGCATACAAGCTGAGTATGTCCAACATACTCAGATGTGTTGACCAAGTTTGACTTTTGACTTTTTTGACTTTGACAAAGTTTGACGTAAGGGCATTTTAGGTATTTTGAGTGGTATTTGAGATTAGTCTCTATGTGATGAATATGTGACGGGTAGAGGTGAGATTCGAAGCAGAGACCTATTCAACTATTTGTTCAGACTGAGAGGTGAGTTTTCCTGACCGTACTTGTGGGTCGAAGGCACCAAGGCCGACCAATTCGATTCATATCCTGTTATATACTGATTGATGATATGTTGAGTATTCAGTAGGTCTATATGATTATATGATAGCTGCTGATATGCGTTAGACTGGTAGATCTGTAGGTCCACCTGTGATTACTGGTTGTATGATTATATGTCTACTGAATATGTTTGTTATCTGTTATATGCTGACATGTTATGTTGGGGTTGAGACTACTACTTTGTGCTGTCAGTTAATAGACCGGGGAAATCCAACTGGGAGGTTATGGGCTAGGGTATTCCAACCGGGAGGTTATGGGCCAGAGTAATCCAACCGGAGGGTTATGGACCCAGAACATGATATGTAGGGCAACCCAACTGGGAGGTTGTGGGCCAGGGTAAACAAAATTCTTGAAAATTTTAAACTTTTTAAACAACCACAAAACCATCATTTATTACAACTTGTTTTCAAAATACGTTTCACATCAAAGAAATCCCGAAATCGTAAAATCAAAACATGAGGAGGTGCAGGATCACGCCTTCGCCTTCCCGCGATCCACTGAGGTACCCGAAACATAATCCAAACTGTAAGCCCAAAGCGTAGTGAGTTCCCCCAAAATACCAATACATAACAAATAGTACAGTTATAATAACAAGATACTTTGGGCCCAATCAACCATCTGGTTGGAATACCCCAGGCCCCTCAACCATCAGGTTGGAATGCCAATATACTACGGGTCCAATCATCTTCGGGATGGAATACCCCATGCCCTCAACCATCGGGTTGGAATGCCAACTTACTATGGGTCCCATCATCCTCGGGATGGAATACCCTAGGCCCTCAACCATCGGGTTGGAATGCCTCGGCCTGTTGGCTTACGCACAAACCAGTGAAGCCTCAGCCACTAACAAATCATGTGCACATATAACAGATAATCATATAATAGTCTACATCCATTCACATAGGTATACAGATCACTAAGCATAGCAACATCCTATCTACTAGGATACCAATCTAACAGATCATAACAATATAATAGCATGCATAGAAGGATATCAATCCAATGGGCCGGCATTGGTGCCTTCGACCTAAAAGTACAGTGAGGACAACTCACCTCAATAGTAGTGCATAACTGATAAGTTTTGGCTCCAAATCTCAGCTCCTGAATTAATGCCTACAACCATCATGAACAAAACCTATCAAAACCCCGAAATACCCAAAATGCCCCTAAAAGTCCAACTTGGTTAACCATGATCAAAGTTAAAGTAAACGGTCAAGGTCAACAGTACATGTGGACCCAAATCGTTGAGTGCACCTCTTAGACTCGTCGAGTTCTACAGAACTCAGAAAGTCGGGGAAAACGCTAGCCAACTCGCCGAGTTGGATGGACAACTCGCCGAGTTTTCCCCAGATTAACACATACAACTGATTCTTCGATTCCAGAGACTCTAAGGCTCAGATCTAAACTCCAAATGTTCTAAAAGTATAAAGTCTCCAACATTATCCTTTGGTCTAATCCAAATGCTCAAAAACCCTTCCACAAGGCTTGAAAACTCAAATGCTTAACCAATAAGCACAAAAATCCTTGAGATCTGGACCCAACTTTTCCAGAAGAGATTCTAGCCTCAAAAGGTCCCAAAGGTGGATGCTTTATAGACATGCATGTCCAGTGCATGTCATGAACCAAAAATGAGTCAAAAAAGGGAAATATGACCTAAACTCCATATATGGCATCAAAACTTGGCAAAGGACCAGATCTAACCCACTCTAAGGTCACCTTGACTTGGAGATTCATAAAGTTGCAAACTTTATGAAGTCCATCCATTGCAACATCCAAGAATAAGGAGAAAAAGGGACAAAACTCAAGATCTAGCTACATAGATAGATAAAAATCGGATCTTGAACACTTACAATGGTCCAAAAGAGTGCCAATCATTCTTAGGCACATGCTAGTCACTCCTCAGAAAATATAGTTGATCAGGCTATAGCTATATCCCCCTAGGTTTGACTATACGTCTCTAAGCCTAATTGTGATGTTCAACAATCATAATACTTTTGTTATGTTATAGTATGATACTGACCTTGGTATGAATAGATGTATATATACTTAGTTAAATATTTTATTATTTAAAAGTATAACTTCTTGGTCAGAGTGTTTTAATCCCGTTGCGTTTATAGTTTGTATATCTTTTATGGGTTGATATACTCTATTCACTATAAACAATGCTCTGATACCAATCTGTCACACAGGAAACGTTCTGGGGTGGAGGACGTCATGTACAGTATCATAACAATGCATAATAGTAAAGACAAGCAACAACATCCATTGCATTAATATAATAATTGTAATACAAGCGTGTTCTGTATAGTTTGTAAGACACCAAAATGTATAATCAAAATAAAGATGAGTCTTGTATGTGCTCCATCTTCTCAAAAGCTTCATCTGTACCTGTCTACTGATGACCTGAGAATACAAGTTATTTTGAAAGAGTTTATCAGCATAAAGCTGGTGAGTTCATAAGTATTTAGTGTCATTGCTTGTATGAAAATGTTTGTAACAACTTAATGTAGTAACTGATTTCAAATGTTTATAAATAGTATACTCCCTAGAAAATCCTATGTTTTCCAATAAAAATGTAGTCTTCTACCAAGACCCGATTGTTTGTGTATTTGTTCCTTATGTAGTGTAAGAGTTTTTCCTCAATGAAACTATCATTATAAAAATATAGTTTATTTAAACGTGTTTGTGACAAAATCACAGTGTAATGAAATACAGACTCCGGGTAGTACTAAATGTACAGTACACCTCGAGGAGTCTAAAGTAGTAACATGTAGACTCCAGGTGGTATTAAATGAACAATACGCCTCGAAAAGTCTATTTTTGCCTTTAATTCTTAATTGGTTAATTAAAGGTTTGAATGTGAACTCGTATGTAACCATGCTGATCGACGGCTGAATAACTGATGACCCTCCAGGTCATATGTAGTGAAGTAACATTCTGTCATCCCTTGGCCTTTCGGCTGGGACTGTAGCTAGCAGTTGGGATGTGGGAGTGTATGTCCCGTATAGATCTATACACATAATGCTCGCTCTCCCTCCAGGAGACTCTAGTTACAAGGTTATAGAACAATAAAGTTTCGTATCGAGAAATAGTATGTCACATGCTGTTTATAGTATTCAAATGTTAATGTAGTATCTCATAGTGTAGTAATGTTTTCTATGTACTAGTGTACAGTATGTTCTCTTGTATAGTAGATAGTGTGTTCTCTTGTATAGTGTATAGTATGTACTCTTGTATAGTATATAGCGTGTATTGACTCATAACTGTACCGGCTCTTGTATGTGTCGCTGTAATAGTAGTAGTGAGCAGTAAAAGCTTAACTATACCTATTATGGTTAAATAGTAATGTTGTAGGTATGCCTTTGCTACACAAAGGTACTGACCTAAAGTGAAAGCTTTTATATCCAACATATATATATATATATATATATATATATATATATATATATATATATATATAACTAAGATTTCAACGACATTCAGACAAATAACAGGATACCGTAAGTCCACAACCAAACAAGGAGCAGGAAATATGGTGAGCTATCAGTCCTAAGTCCTTCAAGTCTTACTTATATAAATATATTAGTATAGATATGAGTTTGAAAACAATGCAAGTTTAAAAGAGTTTGGAAACAGTTTTTGTATCTAAAAGTTTAATAAAAGGTTTTAAAATGCTTGAAAACCATAATTTTGATAGTAACTTGAAAGTAGTAGTAAATCCTTCTGTTTGTTCTTGTCATTAATCACATGTAATTGAAGAAATAACTAGAATATTTCAACTTGTATCCCCCCCATAAAAGCATTTAAAATCATTTCAAAGGTTGATTAAGGGGGTATGAACTCACCTGTAGTGAGTGGTTTGGATGGAGGTGCCGGATAGGATGCTAAGTGTCAAGTGGAGACTTGAACACACACACGGATCCTATTTAACATGTAATGACACATATATGTATCCAATTAGTCATTTAACAACTAATTTATCAAGTCAAGACACCCTATTACATGGATAACACTTGATTCTAATGCTAGGAGTACTAAAGGGTTGTATCTAAAGAGAGTATGGCCTCACATTGGCGTTTACTTCCCATATGGTAACAACACATGAGTTTACGGCCCATGGTCATTTCCCCCATGAGTTTACGGCCGTAAACTCATGGTAATTAGTACCATTTTGAGTTTTAAGGTCTTATACCACACAAGGAAGTGATCTATACTTGTATCTAAGGCTTAGGAAGAGACTAGGGCTCAAAATGGCCCTTCATTGGAGTTTACGGTTTTGGGACCAACTCCCATGGAGTTTACGGTCGTAAACCCATGAGTTTACGGCCGTAAACCCATGGTAACTCCTACCATTTCGTGGTTTAAGGTCTTTAGCTCATGCATGCAAGGTTCTAGTCCAATATCCAAGCCTAGAAGGTAATGGTGGCACTTATGCACCACTTGATGGTGTTTACGGTTCAAGGAGATGCCTTGACCGTAAACCCATGTGTTCTTGGCGATTCTTGGTGTTTTTCCATGGTTTAGCAAGTAATCTAAGCACATAACCAGTTAGGAGGAGTGTACTTACTTATAGGAAGCTTGTAAGAGTGTTTAAGGTCCAAGAACACTAGTGTGTGTTCTTGGTGTTCTTGGTGTTTTGAAGAACACTTGAAGATCTATGAAAAAGACAAGATTTCATGGGTGAAATCATGCATAAACACTAGATGAAGTGTTGTAACAACAAATCAAGAGAGAAAACACTTACATTTTTGGAAGATTGGAAGAAATGTGTTATGATACTTGAAAGAGAATTGTGGGTGTTCTTGAGTTTGGAAGTGTAAAGTGAGGAAGTGGGGAGTAAACTCATGCCTTAAGCATGAGTTCAAGGTCAAGAGGAGTTTACGGCTCAAGCTCCCCAAGTTTGGCCGTAAACACCTTGTTATGGTGTTGAAGTGTTTATTTGCTACACATTCCTCCTAGAAGATACTTCCTTTTATTTGTCCGTTTGACGAATTTTAAATAAAAACACCCAAACAGGCTTTAAACCGGCCAAAAATGTACTGAAATGAATTTGACTAATATTTGCAGTGCTTGACTGTAGAGTTTATACAAATGAAAATTTCGGATTGTCACATCATCCCCCCGTTAGAGGGAATTTCGTCCCGAAATTAGAGTTCAAGCAACTAGGTTATTACAAATAACTAAGTAAAAAGATGGGGATATTTAAGTTTCATTTGATCCTCGCGCTCCCATGTGAATTCCGGTCCTCGCTTGGCGTTCCAGCGAACCTTCACGATTGGGATACGGCTTTGTTTCGTTCGCTTGACCTCTCGGTCCATGATCTCTACAGGTTCTTCCATGAAGTTGAGGCTCTCGTTGATCTCGATCTCATCGAGTGGGATTACAAGAGTCTCGTCGGATAGGCACTTTTTCAAGTTCGAGACGTGGAAGGTAGGATGTACGTGTGATAACTGTTGTTGTAAGAGAATTCGAATGGAGCAGCCCTGATGCTCGTGTGATAACTGTTGTTGTAAGAGAATTCGACGAGGGGTAAGTGAGTATCCCATGCCTTCCCAAAGTCGATCACACAGGCTCGCAACATATCTTCCAAGGTCTGGATAGTTCTCTCACTTTGTCCCTCGGTCTGTGGATGGTAAGCTGTACTCATGTCCAGCCTCGTTCCTAAGGAGCTTTGTAGTGACTGCCAGAACCTCGAAGTGAATCTACTATCTCTATCGGAGATAATAGATATAGGAACACCATGCAGTAGTACGATCTCTCTAATGTATGTTCTTGTGAGCTTCTCCATTTTGTCAGTTTCCTTGATGGGCAGGAAGTGTGCGGACTTGGTCAATCTGTCGACGATGACCCAAATGGTATCAAGCCCACCCGTTGTCTTGGGCAGCTTGGTTATGAAGTCCATGGTGATCCTCTCCCACTTCCACTCAGGTATCTCCGGTTGCTGAAGTAGACCTGATGGTTTCTGGTATTCGACCTTAACCTTTGCGCAAGTAAGGCATTTACTCACGAAAGTAGCAATCTCTGCTTTCATGTTAGGCCACCAGTATGACTTTTTAAGATCCAGATACATTTTATCTGAACCCGGGTGGACGGAATATCGAGTATTGTGCGCTTCCTTCATGACCAAGTCTCTGAAGCCACTGTGTCTCGGTGTCCAGATCCGGTCCATGAGATATAAGGCTCCATCACCCTTGACTTCCAAGTTCTTATCCATTCCACGTAGGGATTCTCCCGACACATTTTTAGGTTTTAAGGCTTCGAGTTGAGCCTCCTTAATTTGTGCAGATAGATGCGAATGGATAGTCATTGTTAATGACTTGACTCTTCGACCAGAATATTCTTTCCGACTTAGGGCGTCTGCTACCACGTTGGCTTTACCCGGATGATAACAAATTTTTGCATTCGTAGTCATTGAGTAGTTCGACCCACCGTCGTTGTCTCATATTGAGCTCCTTCTGGTTGAATATGTGTTGTAGGCTTTTGTGTTCTGTAAAGATAGTGCTCTTCGTACCATACATGTAGTGTCTCCAGATCTTCAGGGCGAACACAACTGCTCCCAGTTCAAGATCGTGGGTGGTGTAGTTGACCTCGTGTGTCTTCAGCTGTCTTGAGGCGTAGGCGATGACCTTACCTCGTTGCATCAGGACACAGCCGAGCCCCTGGTTGGATGCATCGCAGTATACCACGAAGTCTTCTATCCCTTCGGGGAGGGATAGTATCGGTGCTGTGCATAAGGCTCGCTTCAGCGTTTGGAACGCCTTCTCTTGTTTCTCTTCCCAGTCAAAGGCCACGCCTTTCTGGGTCAATGTTGTAAGGGGTTTCGTAATTCAAGAGAAGTTCTGTATGAATCTACGGTAGTAGCCAGCGAGGCCTAGAAATTGACGAATTTCCATAGGCGTCTTCGGTGCTGACAAGTTCTCGATGGCTTTAATTCTGGAAGGGTCCATGTGGATTCCTTCTTCGCTAACCACTTGTCCTAAGAATTCGACTCTTCGGATCGAAAATTCGCATTTAGAGAACTTCGCATAAAGCTTCTCTGATCGTAAGGTTCCTAGGACTTGCCGTAAGTGATCGCTATGTTCCTCCTCACTTCGAGAGTAGATAAGTATGTCATCGATGAAAACGATGACGAACTGATCCAAGTAAGGACGACATACCCTATTCATGAAGTCCATGAATACTGCGGGCGCATTGGTAAATCCGAATGGCATCACTACGAACTCGTAGTGTCCGTAACGAGTTCGGAAGGCTGTCTTCGGAACATCCTCCTCAAGCACTCGTAACTGGTGATACCCGGACCTCAAATCAATATTGGAAAAGTAGCTCGCCCCTTGCAGCTGGTCGAATAAATCGTCTATGCGAGGAAGGGGTAACGATTCTTGACTGTAAGCTTGTTGAGTTCCCTGTAATTGATGCACATACGGAACGATCCGTCTTTCTTCTTTACGAACAAGACTGGTGCTCCCCAGGGTGAGAAGCTTGGTCTTATAAAGCCCTTGCTGAGTAGTTCGTTAAGTTGACCGGACAGTTCTTGCATCTCAGCAGGTGCTAGACGATAGGGCGATTTGGCTACGGGAGTCGCTCCTGGAATTAAGTCGATTCGGAACTCGACTTGACGTTGCGGGGGTAATCTTGGGAGTTCTTCCGGAAAGACGTCGGGAAAATCGCGTACTACGGGGAGGTCTTTTAGGTCTTTCGTTTTCCGGTTTGTATCGACAACGTGCGCCAGGAATGCACGATATTCCTTACGCAAGTATTTTTAGGCTTGAATACTTGAGATGATACAAAGGCTCGTACTGGGTTTGTCTCCGTAGATCAATAAGGTTTCGTTATTCGATAGGTTTAGGCGGACTGCTTTCTCGAAACACAGGATGTCAGCGCGATAAAGACTCAGCCAGTCCATGCCTATAATGACGTCGAAACTCTTGATTGCTACTGGTATGAGGTCGATTGGGAATGAATAGTTATCTAGCGTGAGGGTACAACCTATGTAAATCTCGTTAGAACTCTCTGTCTTGCCGTTAGCCATTTCTACGACGAAGGTTTCTTTTAGTGCTTGCGGTGATTGTTTAAGTAAGTGTTTAACTTTGTGGTTTACAAAGCTCCTCTCTGCCCCACTATCAAATAGGATACAAGCATAAGAGTTATCGAGAAGGAACGTACCCGTGACTACTGTGGGGTCTGCCACGGCTTCATTGTGGCCAATAGCAAGTAGTCTTCCTGCTCCTCCCGTACTCCCAGCTTACGGACAATTTCTTTTGAAGTGTCCTGTCTCGCCGCACCCGTAACAGGCCTTGCTTACTCCTGCACCGGGAACCAGATTGATGGGTTTGGGTTGTGTTCTGCAAAACCGGGCGGTATGGCCCTTCCGGTCGCAATTTGTGTAGTGCATTTCACGGCAGGGGCCGTTATGATGGAAGGAGCACTTGGTGCACTTGGGTAGGCTCCCTGCATATGGTTTGGCGGGTACAGGGGCAGCAGGAGTAATGGCAGCATGGACAACCACCGTCTGTTGGTTCTTGGAAGAGGGTTGAGCCGACTTGCCCTTCTTTCGGTCCCAACGCTTCCTCTTGTTGTCAGTGGTTTTGGTTGGTGCGGGGGCAGTCGTTGTAGTTGTTGTTGGAGTAGAAGGAACCTCGTGATCGATGAGTCTTTGGGCCAATTCCTTGGCACTATCAAAGGTCGCAGGGTGTGATGCTAGAACGTTCCCTCGATATGGGGGTACCAGACCACAGATGTATCTTTCGATCTTTTTGTTTTCGGTGGGGACCATGTTAGGACATAGAGCCACCAGGTCGCAGAACCTGGCTGTATAAGCCACTATGTCGGAACCCTGCATTTTAAGGTTTCACAGTTCCTCCTCGAGTTTCTGAATTTCGCCCCTCGGGCAGTACTCCCTTGTCATAAGGTCCTTCAGTGTATCCCAGCCCATGACGTTAGCTGTTACCAGTGAGAGTGATTTGACATGGCCATTCCACCACGTCAGGGCCCTTTGGGTGAAGGTGCAAGCAACGAACTTTATCGTGCTTCCTTCAGGGCATGAGCACATCTCGAAGATTGCTTCTGTTCTCTCGATCCATTGGGACAGTGCAATGATCCCTCCGGTTCCATTGAAGTATGTAGGTTTGCAGCTGATGAAATCTTTATAGGTACACTCTAGTGCACGTGGATGGATTTCACCATGGCTAGAGTTGGTGCCAGTCCCCGTTCCACTAACGCCACCAGAGTTTACTTGGGCCATGGTTGCGGTCACAACTGCCTGAAACATCACCGCATCGAACTGCGGAGGGGGTGGTGGTGGTGGAGTTTGATTCGCAGGCGTGTTTCTGGTCGGACGCTTTCGAGGCGGCATCTTTTACTGAAAGTTCATAAAGATGATGATAATAGTAAGAATCGATTGTAAGTATGATGAGCGTGTTTCATGGACTAAATCGCCATAGTCCAACTATCAGATAGAGTCATAACAATAGAGTAGGGAAACACAAAAGTACACACTTTCCCATAGATTAGACAACTGCCAATATTACTGGTATTAATGATGTAAAATGAGTTCAGGAAAAATGACCTAACAGTAGGTCTTACATCAAACCATAAGGGAAAATGTTGGCGGCTTAGAAGTCTAGTTAGAGTACTTCCAAAGTTAGGAATGTTTACAGACAAGTGCTCCATAGGGCACAGAAAAGAAAGGCTACTCCTTAACCAAAAGAGAAAGATGAGTCGTCATCTTCTATCGGCGATGGGTATCCGTTGGGCGAACCCTAAGGTCTGCCAGTTGACGTACAACTTCCTGAAGATGTCGTTCTTGCGCCCTCTGACGCACTCGGAGTTCCATGACTTCGACTCGGGATGCAGCTAGCTGTTGCTGCAGAGCCTCGTTGGTTCTCCTGCTTCTTTCCATAGCCTCTTCGAGTTGGCGAATGCGGACCGTGTTAAGGCCAGAGTTGGCGTCAATTTCCACTACTCGGTCGATGGCTGCATGACCTTGCTCGACGTTCCGAGCAATCCTACGGACCATGATGGGTAGGACTCGGTCAGCTGATCCCCCCTCTCTTAGATTGTAAAAACTCCGGTCTCCATTGTAAGGCAAAGACTGACCCTGCTCATCACTCCAATGAATTAAGGTTGTCGCCCACAAGGGAGTGGGACCTTGAAATGTCGGGCGAGGGTTGAGGTTTGGAATTTGGCCTTCTTGGGGTAGGTAGTTGACCTCTGGTTCAGAGTCGGATCCATCCGAAAAGCCTTCTGCTAGGTGATCATCCAAAGGGATTGGGTGATCATCTTCTGGCTCCTCATCAAGCCATCCCCCAATGCCTTGATTGGGGTAATACGAATCGCCGGGGAGATGGAAACCAGCCATGCTATGTACGCGAGAATAGGGGGAAAAGAATAGTTAATGGACGCACTAATTAAGATAATTATAAGATGATCGTTATTAGTTAATTCAATACTTGCATAGTGCATACCAATTACATGCAACCAAAACAAGATATACCTTCAAATAAGTGACCCTAACTCTAAATCCACAACCAAACAAGGAACATGAAATAAAGCAAAGATCACAGATTCTAAGTCTATAGCGCCTTAGTCACATGTAACCTTAGAGTATCCACCTAGTAACTATTGCCTTACTAGTAACGACCTTTTTAGTTCTCACATATGTAATTTATAGTAACACAGAATACTCCTATAGTATTCTGTTCTAATGTTCTCGTTGTAGTAGTGTTGGTAAGTTTTTAGACTTGTTGCAACACTACAATCATTCTTAGGCACATGCTAGTCACTCCTCAAAAAATATAGTTGATCAGGATATATCCCCCTAGGTTTGACAATATGTCTCTAAGCAAAATTGTGATGTTCAACAATCATAATACTTTTGTTATGTTCTAGTATGATACTGACCTTGGTATGAATAGATGTATATATACTTAGTTAAATATTTTATTATTTAAAAGTATAACTTCTTGGTCAGAGTGTTTTAATCCCGTTGCGTTTATAGTTTGTATATCTTTTATGGGTTGATATACTCGATTCACTATAAACAATGCTCTGATACCAATCTGTCACACCCCAAAACCGGAACGGCGGAAACGTTCTGGGGTGGAGGACGTCATGTACAGTATCATAACAATGCATAATAGTAAAGACAAGCAACAACATCCATTGCATTAATATAATAATTGTAATACAAGCGTGTTCTGTATAGTTTGTATGACACCAAAATGTATAATCAAAATAAAGATGAGTCTTGTATGTGCTCCATCTTCTCAAAAGCTTCATCTGTACCTGTCTACTGATGACCTGAGAATACAAGTTATTTTGAAAGAGTTTATCAGCATAAAGCTGGTGAGTTCATAGGTATTTAGTGTCATTGCTTGTATGAAAATGTTTGTAACAACTTAATGTAGTAACTGATTTCAAATGTTTGTAAATAGTATACTCCCTAGAAAATCCTATATTTTCCAGTAAAAATGTAGTCTTCTACCAAGACCCGATTGTTTGTGTATTTGTTCCTTATGTAGTTTAAGAGTTTTTCCTCAGTGAAACTATCATTATAAAAATATAGTTTATTTAAACGTGTATGTGACAAAATCACAGTGTAATGAAATACAGACTCCGGGTAGTACTAAATGTACAGTACACCTCGAGGAGTCTAAAGTAGTAACATGTAGACTCCAGGTGGTATTAAATGAACAATACGCCTCGAAAAGTCTATTTTTGCCTTTAATTCTTAATTAGTAAATTAAAGATTTGAATGTGAACTCGTATGTAACCATGCTGATCGACGGCTGAATAATTGATGACCCTCCAAGTCATATGTAGTGAAGTAACATTCTGTCATCCCTTGACCTTTCGGCTGGGACTGTAGCTAGCAGTCGGGATGTGGGAGTGTCTGTCCCGTATAGATCTATACACATAATGCCCGCTCTCCCTCCAGGAGACTCTGGTTACAAGGTGATAGCACAATAAAGTGTCGTATCGAGAAGTAGTATGTCACATTCTGTTTATAGTATTCAAATGTTTATGTAGTATGTCATAGTGTAGTAATGTTTTCTCTGTACTAGTGTATAGTATGTTCTCTTGTATAGTAGATAGTGTGTTCTCTTGTATAGTGTATAGTATGTACTCTTGTATAGTATATAGCGTGTATTGACTCATAACTGTACCGGCTCTTGTATGTGTCGCTGTAATAGTAGTAGTGAGCAGTAAAAGCTTAACTATACCTATTATGGTTAAATAGTAATGTTGTAGGTATGCCTTTGCTACACAAAGGTACTGACCTAAAGTGAAAGCTTTTATATCCAACATATATATATATATATATATATATATATATATATATATATATATATATATATATATATATAACTAAGATTTCAACGACATTCAGACAAATAACAGGATACCGTAAGTCCACAACCAAACAAGGAGCAGGAAATATGGTGAGCTATCAGTCCTAAGTCCTTCAAGTCTTACTTATATAAATATATTAGTATAGATATGAGTTTGAAAACAATGCAAGTTTAAAAGAGTTTGGAAACAGTTTTTGTATCTAAAAGTTTAATAAAAGGTTTTAAAACGCTTGAAAACCATAATTTTGATAGTAACTTGAAAGTAGTAGTAAATCCTTCTGTTTGTTCTTGTCATTAATCACATGTAATTGAAGAAATAACTAGAATATTTCAACTTGTATCCCCCCCCATAAAAGCATTTAAAATCATTTCAAAGGTTGATTAAGGGGGTATGAACTCACCTGTAGTGAGTGGTTTGGATGGAGGTGCCGGATAGGATGCTAAGTGTCAAGTGGAGACTTGAACACACACACGGATCCTATTTAACATGTAATGACACATATATGTATCCAATTAGTCATTTAACAACTAATTTATCAAGTAAAGACACCCTATTACATGGATAACACTTGATTCTAATGCTAGGAGTACTAAAGGGTTGTATCTAAAGAGAGTATGGCCTCACATTGGAGTTTACTTCCCATATGGTAACAACACATGAGTTTACGGCCCATGGTCATTTCCCCCATGAGTTTACGGCCGTAAACTCATGGTAATTAGTACCATTTTGAGTTTTAAGGTCTTATACCACACAAGGAAGTGATCTATACTTGTATCCAAGGCTTAGGAAGAGACTAGGGCTCAAAATGGCCCTTCATTGGAGTTTACGGTTTTGGGACCAACTCCCATGGAGTTTACGGTCGTAAACCCATGAGTTTACGGCCGTAAACCCATGGTAACTCCTACCATTTCGTGGTTTAAGGTCTTTAGCTCATGCATGCAAGGTTCTAGTCCAATATCCAAGCCTAGAAGGTAATGGTGGCACTTATGCACCACTTGATGGTGTTTACGGTTCAAGGAGATGCCTTGACCGTAAACCCATGTGTTCTTGGCGATTATTGGTGTTTTTCCATGGTTTAGCAAGTAATCTAAGCACATAACCAGTTAGGAGGAGTGTACTTACTTATAGGAAGCTTGTAAGAGTGTTTAAGGTCCAAGAACACTAGTGTGTGTTCTTGGTGTTCTTGGTGTTTTGAAGAACACTTGAAGATCTATGAAAAAGACAAGATTTCATGGGTGAAATCATGCATAAACACTAGATGAAGTGTTGTAACAACAAATCAAGAGAGAAAACACTTACATTTTTGGAAGATTGGAAGAAATGTGTTATGATACTTGAGAGAGAATTGTGGGTGTTCTTGAGTTTGGAAGTGTAAAGTGAGGAAGTGGGGAGTAAACTCATGCCTTAAGCATGAGTTCAAGGTCAAGAGGAGTTTACGGCTCAAACTCCCCAAGTTTGGCCGTAAACACCTTGTTATGGTGTTGAAGTGTTTATTTGCTACACATTCCTCCTAGAAGATACTTCCTTTTATTTGTCCGTTTGATGAATTTTAAATAAAAACACCCAAACAGGCTTTAAACCGGCCAAAAATGTACTGAAATGAATTTGACTAATATTTGCAGTGCTTGACTGTAGAGTTTATACAAATGAAAATTTCGGATTGTCACATCATCCCCCCGTTAGAGGGAATTTCGTCCCGAAATTAGAGTTCAAGCAACTAGGTTATTACAAATAACTAAGTAAAAAGATGGGGATATTTAAGTTTCATTTGATCCTCGCGCTCCCATGTGAATTCCGGTCCTCGCTTGGCGTTCCAGCGAACCTTCACGATTGGGATACGGCTTTGTTTCGTTCGCTTGACCTCTCGGTCCATGATCTCTACAGGTTCTTCCATGAAGTTGAGGCTCTCGTTGATCTCGATCTCATCGAGTGGGATTACAAGAGTCTCGTCGGATAGGCACTTTTTCAAGTTCGAGACGTGGAAGGTAGGATGTACGTTACTAAGCTCGCGAGGTAAGTTGAGTTTGTAAACTACGAGTCCGATTCTAGCGAGAACCTAGAAAGGCCCTATATATCTTGGATTTAGCTTTCCACGCTTTCCGAAGTGTATCATGCCCTTCCAGGGTGAGACTTTCAAAAGGACTCGGTCTCCCACCTGGAATTCCAAAGGTTTCCTCTGTTTGTCTGCGTAGCTTTTCTATCGGTCTCTAGAGGCTTTCAATCGTTCACGAATCTGAACGATCTTCTCTGTCGTTTCCCGAATGATCTCCGGACCTGTGAGAGCGATGTCAGGAACTCGTCCTTTAGCTAACTGAGTGTCACCCACCTCAGCCCATCACAGAGGGGATCTGCACTTCCGGCCATAGAGGGCTTCAAATGGAGCAGCCTTGATGCTCGTATGATAACTGTTGTTGTAAGAGAATTCGACGAAGGGTAAATGAGTATCCCATGCCTTCCCAAAGTTGATCACACAGGCTCGCAACATATCTTCCAAGGTCTGGATAGTTCTCTCACTTTGTCCGTCGGTCTGTGGATGGTAGGCTGTACTCATGTCCAGCCTCGTTCCTAAGAAGCTTTGTGGTGACTGCCAGAACCTCGAAGTGAATCTACTACCTCTATCATAGATAATAGATATAGGAACACCATGCAGTCGTACGATCTCTCTAATGTATGATCTTGTGAGCTTCTCCATTTTGTCAGTTTCCTTGATGGGCAGGAAGTGTGCGGACTTGGTCAATCTGTCGACGATGACCCAAATGGTATCAAGCCCACCCGTTGTCTTGGGCAGCTTGGTTATGAAGTCCATGGTGATCCTCTCCCACTTCCACTCAGGTATCTCCGGTTGCTGAAGTAGACCTGATGGTTTCTGGTATTCGACCTTAACCTTTGCGCAAGTAAGGCATTTATTCATGAAAGTAGCAATCTCTGCTTTCATGTTAGGCCACCAGTATGACTTTTTAAGATCCAGATGCATTTTATCTGAACCCGGGTGGACGGAATATCGAGTATTGTGCGCTTCCTTCATGACCAAGTCTCTGAAGCCACCGTGTCTCGGTGTCCAGATCCGGTCCGTGAGATATAAGGCTCCGTCACCCTTGACTTCCAAGTTCTTATCCATTCCACGCAGGGATTCTCCCGCCACATTTTCAGGTTTTAAGGATTCGAGTTGAGCCTCCTTAATTTGTGCGGATAGATGCGAATGGATAGTCATTGTTAATGACTTAACTCTTCGACCAGAATATTCTTTCCGACTTAGGGTGTCTGCTACCACGTTGGCTTTACCCGGATGATAACGAATTTCGCATTCGTAGTCATTGAGTAGTTCGACCCACCGTCGTTGTCTCATATTGAGCTCCTTCTGGTTGAATATGTGTTGTAGGCTTTTGTGGTCTGTAAAGATAGTGCTCTTCGTACCATACAAGTAGTGTCTCCAGATCTTCAGGGCGAACACAACTGCTCCCAGTTCAAGATCGTGGGTGGTGTAGTTAACCTCGTGTGTCTTCAGCTGTCATGAAACACAAACATGAAGCATTTTATATATTCAAGGTGTTACAAAATGAAGTACATAATCAGCTAGGGAAAAAGATTAAAACCATATGATCAGATCGTGGTGGTGAATATCTAAGCTATGAGTTTGATGAACATCTTAAGAATTGTGCCATAGTGTCACAACTCACTCCATCGGGAACACCACAACATAGTGGCATCTTGGAAAGGAGAAATCATACCGTACTTGATATGGTACAATCGAAGATGAGTCATACTTCCCTTCCTCATTTGTTTTGTGGTTATGCTCTCCATATCGTAGCTCGAGTTGTAAACATGGTCCCAACTAAAATGGTTAGTAAGACTCCCTACGAGTTATGGCATGGAAAAGTTCCATTAATGTCTTACTTAAAGATTTGGGGTTGTGAAGCATATGTTAAAAGATAGATTTCTAACAAGCTTGACCCTATATCTCAAAAGTGTATCTTTGTGGGATACCAAAAAGAAACCATGGGCTCTTACTTCTTTCGTAAAGAAGAGATCTGTGTGTTCATAGCATGTAAAGCAGTGTTTCTTGAAAATGACTTTATCTTGTATAAAGAAAGTGGGAGCCCCATTGATGTAACGCCCTGTTATGAATCGTTACCTCTTTTGGGGTGGTGACCAAAGATCGGATCTTATCAGGCTTAAGACCTTTGAGGAAATTGTGACAACCCGAAAATTTTTAAATTTTTGCCTTGTAAAGCTTCGCCAGTCAACTAAACTAAGTGTGAAACTCATTTCTGCTATCATTTAGACTCGTTTAGAGTCCGTTTAAAGGTCCAAAGGTCAGTACATTCAAGCATTGAGCATAGGAATGGATCGCGTACACTTCTAGCATCAAAACCGAGCCTTACACTCCAACACAAGGAGTGTATGGCCGTACACATGGGTGTGCGGCCGCACACCCCTCTCCTGGCAGCACACTCACGTGTATAAAGGTGGAACTCAGCCTCCATTCATCTCTTTTCACCCTCCTCAGTCTAGAACTCGAATTCTCTCTCAACTATCATCCAATTTTCAGCCTAGATCTTCAAGAATGTAAGTGTTCTTCCTTTGATTTGTTGTTAATATTCTTAAACTAGTTACATCCTTTGATTTCATCCATTTGAAATCATGTTTTGGCTAGATCTTCAAATCTTCATCCATTTCACCAAGAACACCAAGAACACACACTTGTTCTTGGTGATTTTGAGCCTTCTCGAGCCTCCGGATCGTAAGTACTCTTTCCCTACACTTGAATCTTGTTTAGAACACTAGTTTAAGTCCTTGAAACTGCCCAAAACTAAAGAACATATGGTGTGTGAGGCCGCACACACTCATGTGGCCGTACACCCCACAAAAACCCTCAAAACACCCTCAAAACACCCCTAAAGGCTTCCATATTGTAAGTACCATTCCCTAAGCTTGTTACTTACTAGATATGGGCCTTAGAAAACGTCCAAACCATATTCATCAAGGAGTGTGCGGCCGTACACACTCCATGTGGCCGTACACCCCTTTGTTTAGTGCTTAAGGGCCTCTAAAGTGCCTTTCTAGCTTCAACACGTGATGAGCATTAGTTCTACAAGCTTCCCTATCATTAGAATAGAATTTTGTGCACTCATTACCATGAGTGTGCGGCCGCACACTCCCTGGTCGCACACCCATGGCCGCACACTCCTCAAAGTGGCCGTACACTCCCTTTAGATGAATCACATGTGATTCCAACACTTGGTCAAAGTGTTTCCTAGTCCCGTAAGGTGTTTCCTTGCATTTGGTTGCTTCTAAACACTATATTTATGTCAATATATGCCATTATATGTCATTTAGGACTTGTTAAGTCTCGGGACTTCATTCGTGGAACTTCTCATCCTTACGGGCATATTCGTTTGAATCACCCACATAAGGTGAGTTTATACCCCGTAATCAATCTTTTAAACTGTTTTAAATGCTTTTAAGGGGGGGGGGGAATACAAGTTGAACACAATGATAATTGTTTAATTGTTTGTTATAAACATTTTCAAAGGATTTCTTATGTCATTTATAAGTAGTCAAAACATTTCAAAAACTCTTTTAAAGTTATGTTACTTTATAGTTTAACAAAACTCCGTTTTTAAAGTACAATCATAACTTAGTAGAAAAATGAGTCTTTTCAACAACCGTTCAAGTAAATTACTAGTAAACTATAAGGGGTATAGTTTAGGGGTTCAATTCATACTATAACTAGAAGATACTAAGATGCTAGATACTAGAGGATACTATGATACTATAACAAGAGAAGATACTAAGATACTATAACAAGAACATACTAAGATACTATAACGGAACGAACATAATAAGGTGCTGCAGCATGGGACAACTACAGGATCCAGTAATACCAATGAATCACTAACTCAATCTTCTAAGCAATTAGTGATAGTTATATTGGGTATACCGGATCAAATAACTTTGATGTGAATATACACGGCCTAGCAACTGGTTTGCGGAAGTCGTGTTTGGTTCCCAGAATCTCTTGCAGGGAGAGCGTATAGTATGGGTACTAGCTTTCTCATTATGACCTTAATAAAACAAACATGTTTTAAGGTAATCAGTACGTCAGGATGTCAATTTAAAAGACAACTGTGTACTTATATTTTTCCAAATACTTTCATTTTGTGACAGTTCCACTTGAAAGTTAATACAAACTATTTTCGAGTCAAAATAGTTATAAACTAGGGAAAAACTTACATTTTACAACCGACACACAGAATAGTCGAGTCTAGTACATTCACTAGAAGGGGGCCTATAATGCTAACTTTATGATTCCTTAGTGTAGGCATTCAGGGATATATATTAATCGGATCTGACAGGTAGTAGGATGCGTGCTTTCCGCTTCATTTCCTGTTCCTTGTTTGGTTGTGGGCTTAGAGCAGATACACCCAGCCTACTATCTCTCCGATCTTATATATATATATGTTCCCGTATACACCAAGTAATCATAAGGGGTACCAGGTATGGGCTAGGTCATAGGACACTAATTCAATGCACAATTTTCTAGTACAAAACATACTTTTCAAGTAAAGAACTTTTGATATACAAACTAGAAACTTACCAGTAAAGGGTTTAATCCATTTTATTAAACCAGTATAACTTAAAGGACCTTAGGTGGTTAATCCTATAATACCTTAGTTTATACATCAGAGTTATGTATAATTAATACTCGATAGGTAGTTAGATGTGTGCTTTCCGCCTCATTCCATGTTCCTTGTTTGGTTGTGGGATTAGGGCAGATTCATATAATTAACTATCTGTTCGATATTAGATTATATATAGCTAGTATAAACTAAGTGATTATAGAAGAAACTACTGTGGTTACCATGTTATTATAAGAAATAAGGGTTTTCTTCAAGAATCTTTTCGTCAAATATAAAGGAACTATTACAGTTAACTCCGTGAGTACCGAGTGAATACGCCAGGGTTATATACAACAATGATCTAACAAACAATGGGTTGTGTGCCTTCACCCTCATTTCCTGTTCCTTGTTTGGTTGTGGGCTTTGGGCAGATACACACAACCGATTGTTTGTTTACTCTGAGTTTTATATAACTTGTATCCATTTAATACTCATAGAAAGGACTGTTGAGTCATTTTTACTTATCTTTCATCAAGGCAGGAAATATAGGATTTTCTGGAGGAACAGACAAACTTTTCTAAACAGAACTTACCACAACTTACTATAACTTTCTACAACTTTTTTACTACTCACTTACATCACCTAAATCTTATGAACTCACCAGCTTAAATGCTGATCTACACTTTCAAAATAACTTGTATTCTCAGGAGACCAGTAGACAGGTACGCGCACTGGGATTCAGAGGATGGAGCAGTATAGCTTCATGTCTTTTTGTTATTTGCTGTGTATTCTATATTATGTGAAAACATACTTTGTAAACACTTTCTTTCTAATGAAATGGTTGTTTATTACTTTCTTACTATGATGAATGTCTTGTGATACTAAACATGACGTCCTCCACCCAGAACGTTTCCGCCGTTCCGGTTTTGGGGTGTGACAGATTGGTATCAGAGCATTGTTTATAGTGAACTAAGTATATCAACCGATAAAAGATATACAACTATAAATACAATGGGGCCGAAGTGCTCTGGATAATTATATATTCTAAATATATAAGTATACCTTATAAAAGTATACATACTTGCTTATACATATATACATACTAGAACAAGTATCACAACAAGAACAGAACAGAAGAAGTTAAAGGTTGAACACTATGGTCAAACCTGGACAGTTATGTAATCATAGCTAGGTGATCAACTATATTCATTCGAGATGTGACCGACATGTGTTTGGGAGTGATGTGGTGTTGCAACTGTTATAAAACTTACCTAATACTAGTCAAGAGAATACTAGATCAAGTACATAGAGTTAGAATACTATAGGAGTATTCTATGATACTATAGCGCGATAACAAGTTTTAAACATACCAAGTACATTACATTAAAATACTATAGGAGTATTTTAGGCACTATACAAACAACTTATGTGATAACTTAAAAGACCCTTACGGATAGGTCTATAGTTTTGCAATGTATACTCCCAAGGTTATATATAATTGAGATTTTATAGACTTAGAATTTGTGATCTACGCTTCACTACCTGTTCCTTGTTTGGTTGTGGTTTTGGAGTAGGATCACTTATTCGAAGGTCTATCTCATCTTAAATTATATACAACTTGTATACATTGTGCAATTATAGAAGGACTCTGTAAGGATCACCCCATAATGTTTCACTTAAATCTCATAGATTCTTTAGTCACATCCATTCTCGCACGACAAACCCAGATAGATGTAACCACTTCCACATAGTAGCCAACAGATGAGTCAAGGAGGAACAAGAGCAAGTTCATGAGAAGCTTTCAAAGAAGGATCAGCCGAAGTAGCCGAAACGTCTTATGCGTCACACTAATAAATAATAATCTTGTTTAACTTAATGAGTTAGTGGAAACACTGCTCACATTATGTGTTAGGATTATTTTCTTACATGCAGCTGGTAACAGTTATTCAGGTCACATATATTCATTCGAGGATAGCCATTTCTAATTCATAAAGTTTATTTGGTATATACTTTTTTTATGAATTGTTTCCAGAACCCTGTGGAAGTCAGGACCCGATACACTTAGAACTAGGATAACCTTGTCTTTCAGCTTTCGACTTATGTCCACTACTTTAGACTTATTCCATCTCGTCTTTGTATTCTTCTAGCAAAGATGCCTCCTCGTAGATCAATCAGGCGCACTACTCCGAATACTCCAACTCCACCACCACAATTCGATCATGCTGCTC
This sequence comes from Lactuca virosa, assembly GCF_052849685.1. Classification (NCBI taxonomy): domain Eukaryota; kingdom Viridiplantae; phylum Streptophyta; class Magnoliopsida; order Asterales; family Asteraceae; genus Lactuca; species Lactuca virosa. The sequence continues at coordinate 387,630,422 of NC_136429.1, forward strand.
TCCAAGCAGCGATATCCTCCGCAGTGGCAACTGCTCTAGCTCACTTCGGTGAAAGTGGTACCCTCGGATCTGGTAGCGGTACCTACTTAGCCAACCTAGGAGATTCTCACGAACACCCAGGGGAGTGTTCGTATAAAGACTTCATGAACTGCAAACCCAATTCCTTCGATGGAAATGGTGGAGTCATCGCTTTGATGCGATGGTTCGAGAAAACAGATTCGGTCTTCGAAATCTGTTCGTGCCCAGAAGGGAGCAAAGTGAAGTTTGCTGCCTACACCTTCTCCGACAGAGCCCTGACATGGTGGAACAGCCATGTTAAGTCACTGGCCCTATGAGTAGCTAACTCAATAGGTTGGGAGAACCTGAAAGAGTTAATGATGGAAGAATACTGCCCCTTGGGCAAAGTTCAATAGCTGGAACAAGAACTATGGGAGCTCAAGATGGTCGGCTCAGACATAGTGACCTACACTGACCGGTTCAGCGACCTATCAGCTCTATACCCCGGGATGGTTACCCCGGAGAGCAAGAAGATAGAAAGATACATCTGGGTTCTAACTGCCCCGACCCAAGGAGATGTGCTGTCTTCTAACCCAGCCACATTCGATAGTGCTAAATGCCTGGCACAGCGACTCATTGTCCATGGAGTCCGCCATGGTGTGGAAGTCCCCGTTCCCGAGCCATCGAGGGAAGAGGACAATAGCAAGAAGTCGGGGAACAAGAGGAAGAAGAAGCGAACAACACAGGAACCCCCACAGGAGCAACAAACGAGTACTATGTACGCCGCCACGGCGCCTGCTACTCCAGCACCTGCCAGTCGATATGCAGGAACCCTTCCAAAGTGTGGAAAGTGCAACTATCACCAAACCGGAGTATGCCGGGAAATGCAGTGTCTGAACTGCCACAGAAAGGGACACACAATCCGTTTCTGCAGGGCACCGGCTCAACCGATCTCCCAAGTCCCCGGAGTTGAAGAAAACCAAGCTTGCTATGGCTGTGGTGAGAGTCGACACTACCAGAAGGACTTCCCGATAGCAAAGAACTCAGGAGCGGATGGACGAATTCTGATGATGTCACAACTAGCATTCTAGCTAGGAAATTCTGTACTCTTGTAAACATTATCTTCTGTAAACTCGTAAACCCTAATTCATGTTATGCTTGAAATTCAACCCACTTTCATGAAACTTAACTTTTTGGGCCATAATGGGCCTAAAATGGATTGGTTTACCTAAATGGGCCTTGTTGAGCCATAACAAAACCAATAAGCCCAAATGGGCCGTAAAACTCATTCTTTTATGCAATTTGGGCCGTAAACTACCCTAAGGGTCCAATGGGCCGAAAAACCATTAATTTGGGCTCTATATTATGGACTCTAGCACAAAAGGCCCAAGCCTTTCCTTCCCTTCTCTCTCTCTCTCTCTCTCTTGGCCCAACTACAAAAAAAGGGGGAGAAGAGTTGACTTTTAATGGTGCCACCTCATAATTGTACATAGGGTATCCATGCATCCTTCTCATGTTCCCATGCATGTCAACTCATCTCTCTCTCTCCCCTCTCCCCTCTTCTTGATTCGGCTGAAGATACACAACACACACACATTACACAAAAATTCTCTCCATTTTCTCTCTAAAGCCATCTCCTTCCTTCCTTCAAGGAAATCTCTAAAATTTAGCTTGGATTCAAGGGTTTTCATCAAGTGTTGTCAATCTTTGGTAAGTCTTTACACATCCAAGCTTCATAACTTCACTCTCTTGTTAGATCATTCCTTTACACAAAGTTTTTGGTGTTTATACTCTTAGAAATCTTCTTGAGTTCAAGATCTACTTAAGGAAGTTGCTAGGACCAAACTCTTCCATTTTCTTTCTTCAAAACCGAAGCAACAAACCTAAGGTGAGTTCATACCCCTCTATTTTTGGTTTTCATATGTTTTATGGGGGAGAATGCAAGTAAAATGTGAAGATCTATGTGTATTTGTATGATATGTGTGATTTCTTGTGTTTTTGTGATATATATGTGCTAAAAATGAAAGATATTTTGAGATCTATAGTTCAAGAAGGAAAAATATGTGATCTAGGTCATATTTCACTTAACATGTCAAGATAAACTAATATACAAGCTTTAAAATAACATACTACACCATAAAACTCATTATTGGACTATTTTTGTCAAATAAACAAAAGTTTGGGAAAAAGTTGTCATTCACGGTTTTTACAAGGTTCAAAATGCCAAAACAGTTAAAATGGAAATTTCTATGAACATTATGTTTTTCAAAGGACTAAAAATGAAATTTGTGGCTTATTGGGCTAAATTTTGGGCTTTTCCGCCCATAGGCCCAAAGTTGCGAAAATATGGATTTAAGGGGCTGGAATGGTAAATTTCTCAAAACAGTGGGTAGAAAAGTAAATAAATCTATTTCTGGGGTTTAAAATGATCTTATTTGTTAAAAAGAATTGAAAATGCAAAGATTTTCGATTTTGGATTTTGGGTAAAAAGTGTAAAAATTGCGAAAAAGGTGGACTAAAACGCAAATCTTTTAACTAAAGGGTTGAAACTTTCTAAAATTTACTTTTGGACTTAAAACATTATTTAAATAAGTGTTTGGGTCAAAGATGTCAAGAAAAATGGTTCAAGGACCTAAAATGTCATTTTTATAAAAAGGGCAAAAATTGTCAGCTTTACAAAATAAGGGGTTGAATAGGTCAAACTAATGTTTTTGGTCAATTATGTTGATAATAATAATAATTGGGTCAAAATATACAAAACTTTATAACTTATGGGCTGTAAATAGAAAAATAACTATTTTATAAATCTATAAATCGTTATAAAAGAAATTCGTGATTTAAACGACATATCGATTAAACAACTCACGACATTAACTCTATGCAAAACAAGTAAACGTTCTAATGGTTGGGCTTGAAAGATTCTAATCATGCTTAATGGGCCTTCGTGACTCATTAACATGGCTTTTGGGCCCAACATAAATAATACATGTTATTGGGCCTCCTGTGACCCAATTATATGCTTAAGGGACCCTCAATGGTTTTTACATGCTATTGGGCCTCAGTGGCCCATTAGCATTACTAGTATGGTCCAAATAAATCATATGCGAAATGGGCCAACGCGCTTTCGTATACTCGACAGCCTTAAATAACATACGAAATTAGTAGGGCCTAGTAGTCCTCTTCTCCTCGTCTGTTAGGCTTACCTTCTCTTCAAGTAAAGTAAAATTAGATCATTAATCAAGGATAATCAAATTCATGTGGATTGAGTGAGTAATAACGGGTGACACCAATAAGTGTCGGTCGTAGTCTGTAGTTGTAATCAAAGTCTCCTGGAGGGAGAGCGAGAGTTTGTGTATAGATCTATACGGGGGTGACTCCCCCACACCTAAGCTGTTCGCTACAGTTAGACTCGGCCAGTCTAGGGTGACAAAGTCTTAAGATCAAATTTCGGTGTTCATTAGAATACCAAGACAGACGAACTAGTCATTATCATGCATGGTTATAACGACTCACGTAGAAATCCGACATCATTAATCAAGGGAAATCATATTCATTCGATGTAACGATTCAACAAAGCAAAACAATCATAACTTTTTATCGGAAAACATCGGGTTTTCCGGGGAAACCAATCTTACTCATTTGTACTTTCAAAAACTATAGTGCAAAACTTCTCATTTATTCACGTATTGAAATCACTCACGCACATACTTACAGGATCATCACCATATTTTCAAGAAAAGTTTTAATACAGAAAATATCGGATTTTTTGGGTTTTTCAAATGACATAAACTGTTTCACATCAAACACACTTATGAACTCACCAACATTATATATGTTGACCATTTTCAAAATAACTTGTATTCTCAGGTAATCGTTAGACAAGGAGGCATCCAGTGTGTTGAAAGTTTCTTTTGTGGTTGCTAATCACCAAACATTTTATATTTTGAAATCATGTAATGTAAACCTTGTACTTGATGTAAACAATGCCAGTTGTACTATGTAATGGTTGGTGATGCATGTGTTATGTTTTATATATATTCATTGTGATGATATTTCAATTTAAGTCACGCGAGCCCTCGGACGTTTCCGCCGTCTGGTTCGGGGGTGTGACAGGTTGGTATCAGAGCTCTGTTTATAGTGAACTAGCATATCTAACCACACATTGATATGCAACTATAAACCCATAGAGGTACTAAACAACTCTGAACAAAACAAATAAAATATACCAATAAACACTCTTATTTGTGCGACTTAGAAAAATGAACACAATAACGAATCGAATAAAACGATTGGGAGAAACTGACATCCTGGTTAACCCAGGACTGTTCACAGATGTATTAGGGATGAATGTAGCGTGATCAACTACATTTCTTCATAATACAATTATCACATGCCCTGGAACGATCGCGATGGTCAGTAAACCCAAGGCATACCCTATTGTTAATCAAGAAGAATGCATTAACTCAATTTTATAACAACTAAGAATATTTTAGGATTAATAATAGCTTATCCATATACCTCATTACGTGTTCCCCCTCACAGTCACCATGGAAGAGGAGCATCAGGGCATCCAGTTTCATCAGGTCTTGGTGGCCCATGGGATGATTGAGGACGACCTGGGGGAAGAGCAAGGGAGAGCACACAGCGTTGGACCCGACGAGTACACAGACACAGACTACGAGTTTGATGGGACCGATGACGATACGGAGGAAGAAGGAGGCACAGACGAAGCCTCTGTCACACCACCTACTGGCGAGACACCACAGAACCACCCCGCCCCACCAGGAAATCCCGTAAGAGAGAATCGTTCTCCGGAGGCTGAGGCTGCCGCACTATGACAACAGATATTCGCCATGGAAGCACGAGCGCTGCAGGCGGAACAGGAAAGAGATGAAGTCATTGGAGAAATGACTGAGATGGCCCAGTTGTTGGCACAACACTTCGGCATATGATCTCACTACCACCCTTGGGCGCTTCCTAGTGTGTTAGGACCAGCTTTACCCTACTAGTGTTATGTTCTCTATGTTCGCTATATTATGTACTACCGACTCCATGTTTAAGTGATTACACTACTCATAGAGTCGTTATGCTGTCGAAATTTGTACCTCTATGTATGCTCTTTCGAGCAAATTTTCATGTATCAAAATACGGATATTATCAGTGAAAAATCTTATGTGTTTTATGGTGATGTTGTGACCTGCTATGTGTCTATACTATTATTGTTTGGTGTGAATTTATGGGAACAATTAGATAAAAAAAAATCGATTCACGAAATTCTCAACTTAAAAACAATACATACTCAACATCTTTCTGTTCCGTAACAGCAAGATGCCTCAGAGACCAAACCGTGGAAATAACCAACCACCGACACCACCGGAAGTCAACTCAGATGCGTTTCAAGCCGCTGTATCTGCTGCGGTCACAACAGCCATGGCGCAAATCCACCAGGGGAACAATGGCGGAGGAAACGGGCAGGGAGCTGGAAGTTCAAACAACGGAGTAAATCAAGGACCTACCAAAACATGCTCTTACAAAGACTTCACCAACGCCAGGTCACGAACCTTTAATGGAACGGGAGGCGTCATAGCCCTAAAGAGGTGGATTGAGAAAATTGAATCTGTTTTTGAAATTTGCGGGTGTCCAGATGGGTGCAAGGTCAAGTTCGCAGCATGTACCTTTGTTGATCAAGCCCTTTCATGGTGGAATGGTCACATTGAAGCCATGACCCTTCCAGTGGAAAACGCGATGCCCTGGGAAGAATTGAAGGAAATGATGTTGGCAGAGTACTGCCCTAGGGGCGAGATACAAAAGATGGAACAAGAATTGTGGAACTTGACAGTTCAGAACTCCAACATCGAAGCATACATATCCAGGTTTAGCGAGCTATCCCTTCTGTGTCCGGGTATGATCACCTCAGAAGGGAAAAAGATTGAGAGGTTCATCTAGGGATTGACTGCACCTATCTAAGGGAATGTCATTGCGGCAAACCCTGAGACGTTTGATAGCGCCAAAAGATTGGCCAAGAAACTATATGATCATGGCAACAAGAATAGTGTTAAGATCGTGGAAGCGGATGTTAAGAAGGAAAAAGAGAATAAGAAAGGAAAGAGTAACAAGAGAAGCTTTGTGAGTAACAAATTCAAACACTTGCTAAAACAACAACCCCAAAAGCTTAATGAAACCTTTACGGTGGAAATGGCTAATGGGAAAACAGAACTAGCCAAGGAAATCTATGTAGGATGTACCCTAACTTTAAATCAACATACCTTTCAAATAAACTTGATACCTGTAACTATTAGGAGTTTTGATGTGATTATCGGCATGGACTGGTTGAGCCCCCATCATGACGAAATTTTGTGTCGCGAGAAGGTCGTTCGCCTTCATCTCCCTAATCACAAAACCCTAATAATATACGAAGACAAACCCAGTACAAACCTTCGTCTTATCTCGTGCATTAAGGCACAAAAGTGTCTACAAAAGAAGGACTTGGCGTTTCTGGCACACATAATGGATAAGTCCAAGGAAGAGGTCAATATTCGAGACATCCCAGTGGCTTGCGACTTCCCGGACGTCTTTCCCGAAGATCTTCCGGGGATACCCCCAGAAAGACAAGTCGAGTTCTGAATTGACCTGGTACCGGGAGCTACGCCAATGGACAAATCACCCTATAGGTTGGCTCCTGCGGAGATGCAAGAACTGTTAAGCCAACTCAGCGAGCTCTTGAGTAAAGGATTCATCCGACCTAGCTTCTCACCCTGGGGAGCTCCGGTCCTATTTGTTAAGAAGAAGGACGGATCCTTTAGGATGTGTATCGATTATAGAGAGCTGAATAAGCTCACTATCAAGAATCGCTACCCACTTCCACGAATCCTGTTCGACCAGCTCCAGGGAGCAAATTACTTCTCTAAGATAGATCTAAGGTCCGGCTACGACCAGCTCAAGGTCCGGGAAGAGGATATTCCCAAAACCGCTTTCCGAACCCGCTATGGACATTATGAATTCGTTGTAATGCCCTTTGGCCTAACGAATGCCCCTGCCGCATTCATGGACCTGATGAATCGAGTCTGCCGACTCGTCCTCGACAACTTTGTCATCGTTTTCATCGAAGATATTCTAGTCTATTCTCGAAGCGAAGAGGAGCATGGCCGACACCTCCGACAAATCTTGGAAACCCTACGAACTGAAAAGTTATACGCAAAACTCTCTAAATGCGAGTTCTGGCTCCGAAGCGTAAACTTTTTAGGTCATGTTGTCAGCCAAGAAGGGATACATGTGGACCCTTCTAAGATCAAAGCCATTGAAGGATGGGCAGTCCCAGCGACACCCACAGAAATTCGTCAATTTTTAGGTCTCGCAGGCTATTATAGGAGATTCATTCAGAACTTCTCCAAAATAGCCAAGCCACTTACCATGCTTACACAAAAGGGCGTGCCATTTGAATGGACAGAAAAGCAGGAGGTTGCCTTCCGAACTCTGAAGCGAGCTCTCTGTAGTGCCCCAGTACTATCACTACCAGAGGGAACAGAGGACTTCGTAGTTTACTGCGATGCTTCGAATCAGGGTTTAGGCTGTGTACTCATGCAGCGTGGTAAGGTGATAGCTTCTGCATCCTGACAACTAAAGGCACATGAGGTGAATTATACCACCCATGATCTCGAATTGGTAGTTATGGTCTTCGCCTTGAAAATTTGGAGGCACTACCTTTATGGTACCAAGTGCACCATTTTCACTGACCACAAGAGTCTCCAGCACATTTTAAATCAAAAAGAGTTAAACATGAGGCAGCGAAGATGGGTTGAGCTGCTAAACGATTATGAGTGTGAAATCAAGTACCACCCAGGCAAGGCTAATGTGGTAGCTGATGCCTTGAGTCGGAAAGAATACTCCAATCGTCCTGTGAAGACTCTTTCAATAACCATCCAATCACATATGTCCTCACAAATCAAAGCAGTCCAGTTCGACGCCATGAAGACAGAAAACAGAACGAGCGAAGCGTTACGTGGAATGGAAAAGAACTTCGAAGTCAAGGAGGATGGAACATATTATTTCATGAACCGAATTTGGGTCCCTAGACTTGGAGGATTCAGAGGAGTAGTCATGAATGAAGCTCATAAGACACGATACTCCATCCATCCAGGGTCAGATAAAATGTACCTGGATGTGAAGCAATGTTATTGGTGGCCTAACATGAAGGCAGAGATTGCCACTTACGTTAGCAAATGTCTCACTTGTGCTAAAGTGAAGGTAGAGTATCAAAATTCCTAGGGACTATTGCAACAGCCGGTAATACCCGAGTGGAAATGGGAAAGGATTACTATGGACTTTGTGACCAAATTACCCAAGACAACAGATGGATTGGATACCATATGGGTGACAGTCGACAAGTTGACAAAATCCGCTCATTTCCTGCCAATAAAGGAGACATACAAGATGGAGCGACTAACAAGAATCTACATCAAGGAAATTGTGAGACTCCATGGAGTACCAATATCTATCATCTCATATCGAGATAGTAGGTTCACTTCACGCTTTTGGCAATCGCTACAGAAGGTTATGGGGACATAACTCGACATGAGCACTGCTTACCACCCACAGACGGATGGTGAAAGTGAGCGAACCATTCAAACGCTTGAGGATATGCTTCGAGAATGTGTGATAGACTTTGGAAGGTCGTGGGATACCCACTTACCTTTAATTGAGTTTTCATACAACAACAGTTATCACACAAGCATCAAAGTTGCTCCTTTCGAAGCATTATATGGTCGTAAATGTAGATCACCGTTGTGTTGGACAGAGGTAGGCGACACTCAGCTGGCAAGATGGCAGACACCAAGCAATGCATTAACAGGACCAGAAATCATACGCGAAACGACAGAGAAAATAGTTCAAATCAAAGCTCGACTTCAAGCATCACGCGACCGACAGAAGAGCTACGCCGATAAGCGGCGAAATCCCTTGGAATTTCAAGTCGGGGATCGAGTGTTGTTAAAGGTCTCCCCCTGTAAAGGAGTGATCCGTTTTGGGAAACGGGGAAAACTAAACCCACGGTACATTGGACCCTTTGAGATTCTGGCCCGAATCGGTCCGGTGCCCTATAGACTGCAACTACCTGCCGAACTCAGCAGTGTACACCCCGTGTTTCATGTTTCCAATTTGAAGAAGTGCTTATCCGACGAAACTCTCGTCATTCCGTTAGAAGAAATCGAAATCAACGAGAATCTCCTATTCATCGAGGAACCCGTCGAGATCATGGACAGGGAGGTGAAGCGTACTAAGCGAAGTCGCATTCTAATTGTGAAGGTTCGGTGGAACGCAAAGCGTGGACCGGAATTCACTTGGGAACGCGAAGACCAGATGAAGCAAAAGTACCCTCACTTATTCTCGCATTCTCAAATCTAGCTTCAAAAAGAATTTTGGGACGAAATTCCCTCTAACGGGGGGATGATGTCACAACTAGCATTCTAGCTAGGAAATTCTGTACTCTTGTAAACATTATCTTCTGTAAACTCGTAAACCCTAATTCATGTTATGCTTGAAATTCAACCCACTTTCATGAAACTTAACTTTTTGGGCCATAATGGGCCTAAAATGGATTGGTTTACCTTAATGGGCCGTAAAACTCATTCTTTTATGCAATTTGGGCCGTAAACTACCCTAAGGGTCTAATGGGCCGAAAAACTATTAATTTGGGCTCCATATTATGGACTCTAGCACAAAAGGCCAAAGCCTTTCCTTCCCTTCTCTCTCTCTCGGCCCAACTACAAAAAAGGGGGAGAAGAGTTGACTTTTAATGGTGCAACCTCATAATTGTACATAGGGTATCCATGCATCCTTCTCATGTTCCCATGCATGTGAACTCATCTCTCTATCCCCTCTCCCCTCTTCTTGTTTCGGCCGAAGACACACAACACACACACATTACACAAAAATTCTCTCCTTTTTCTCTCTAAAGCCACCTCCTTCCTTCCTTCAAGGAAATCTCGAAAATTTGGCTTGGATTCAAGGGTTTTCATCAAGTGTTGTCAATCTTTGGTAAGTCTTTACACATCCAAGCTTCATAACTTCACTCTCTTGTTAGATCATTCCTTTACACAAAGTTTTTGGTGTTTATACTCTTAGAAATCTTCTTGAGTTCGAGATCTACTCAAGGAAGTTGCTAGGACCAAACTCTTCCATTTTCTTTCTTCAAAACCGAAGCAACAAACCTAAGGTGAGTTCATACCCCTCTATTTTTGGTTTTCATATGTTTTATGGGGGAGAATGCAAGTAAAATGTGAAGATCTATGTGTATTTGTATGATATGTGTGATTTCTTGTGTTTTTGTGATATATATGTGCTAAAAATGAAAGATATTTCGAGATCTATAGCTCAAGAAGGAAACATATGTGATCTAGGTCATATTTCACTTAACATGTCAAGATAAACTAATATACAAGCTTCAAAATAACACACTACACCATAAAACTCATTATTGGACTATTTTTGTCAAATAAAGAAAAGTTTGGGAAAACGTTGTCATTCACGGTTTTTACAAGGTTCAAAATGCCAAAACAGTTAAAATGGAAATTTCTATGAACATTATGTTTTTCAAAGGACTAAAAATGAAATTTGTGGCTTATTGGGCTAAATTTTGGGCTTTTCGGCCCATAGGCCCAAAGTTGCGAAAATATGGATTTAAGGGGTTGGAATGCTAAATTTCTCAAAACAGTGGGTAGAAAAGTAAATAAATCTATTTCTGGGGTTTAAAATGATCTTATTTGTTAAAAAGGATTGAAAATGCAAAGATTTTGGATTTTGGGTAAAAAGTGTAAAAATTGCGAAAAAGGTGGACTAAAACGCAAATCTTTTAACTAAAGGGTTGAAACTTTCTAAAATTTACTTTTGGGCTTAAACCATTATTTACATAAGTGTTTGGGTCAAAGATGTCAAGAAAAATGGTTCAAGGACCTAAAATGTCATTTTTATAAAAAGGGCAAAAATTGCCAACTTTACAAAATAAGGGGCTGAATAGGTCAAACTAATGTTTTTGGTCAATTATGTTGATAATAATAATAATTGGGTCCAAATATACAAAACTTTATAACTTATGAGTCGTAAATAGAAAAATAACTATTTTATAAATCTATAAATCGTTATAAAACAAATTCGTGATTTATACGACATATCGATTAAACAACTCACAACATTAATTCTATGCAAAACAAGTAAACGTTCAAATGGTTGGGCTTGAAAGATTCTAATCATGCTTAATGGGCCTTCGTGACTCATTAACATGGCTTTTGGGCCCAACATAAATAGTACATGTTATTGGGCCTCCTGTGACCCAATTACATGCTTAAGGGACCCTCAATGGTTTTTACATGCTATTGGGCCTCAGTGGCCCATTAGCATTACTAGTATGGTCCAAATAAATCATATGTGAAATGGGCCAACGCGCTTTCGTATACTCGACAGCCTTAAATAACATATGAAATTAGTAGGGCCTAGTAGTCCTCTTCTCCTCGTCTGTTAGGCTTACCTTCTCTTCAAGTAAAGTAAAATTAGATCATTAATCAAGGATAATCAAATTCATGTGGATTGAGTGAGTAATAACGGGTGACACCAATAAGTGTCGGTCGTAGTCTGTAGTTGTAATCAAAGTCTCCTGGAGGGAGAGCGAGAGTTTGTGTATAGATCTATATGGGGGTGACTCCCCCACACCTAAGCTGTTCGCTACAGTTAGACTCGGCCAGTCTAGGGTGACAAAGTCTTAAGATCAAATTTCGGTGTTCATTAGAATACCAAGACAGACGAACTAGTCATTATCATGCATGGTTATAACGAATCACGTAGAAATACGACATCCTTAATCAAGGGAAATCATATTCATTCGATGTAACGATTCAACAAAGCAAAACAATCATAACTTTTTATCGGAAAACATCGGGTTTTCCGGGGAAACCAATCTTACTCATTTGTACTTTCAAAAACTATAGTGCAAAACTTCTCATTTATTCACGTATTGAAATCACTCATGCACATACTTACAGGATCATCACCACATTTTCAAGAAAAGTTTTAATACAGAAAATATCGGATTTTCTGGGTTTTTCAAATGACATAAACTGTTTCACATCAAACACACTTATGAACTCACCAACATTATATATGTTGACCGTTTTCAAAATAACTTGTATTCTCAGGTAATCGTTAGACAAGGAGGCATCCAGTGTGTTGAAAGTTTCTTTTGTAGTTGCTAATCACCAAACACTTTATATTTTGAAATCATGTAATGTAAACCTTGTACTTGATGTAAACAATGCCAGTTGTACTATGTAATGGTTGGTGATGCATGTGTTATGTTTCATATATATTCATTGTGATGATATTTCAATTTAAGTCACGCGAGCCCTCGGACGTTTCCGCCGTCTGGTTCGGGGGTGTGACAGATGATCTGTGACATCCCCTAATTTCTCGACCAGAAAAGACCGATTTAATTTATGTTTTTTAAAATAAAATCAGAGAAATATTTTTATAAGATGTTGCGGAATTGGTCCCCAAAACAAAACATGATAAAAGTTTGTCAAAAGCTTTCTTTAAGAAATATATAATTTCCTTTTATATCAAAACCTCGGGATGTCATGTTCCGATACAGATCAAAAGCATAAACAAGACATTATAAGCCTTACAACAGTTATTTATAACTACTGGCTTATAATCCAAAATCACTCATCATCATCATCCGACTATACTCGGGGTCCACTACCTGTAGTCATAAAAAGATGAGTGGGTCAGGCTAGGAAGCCTGGTGAGCATATAGGGTTTTCAACCCACAATACATAAATTTATTATGCTTAAACATCAATCAGTCAACCAAATTACCCCAACCCCATTATCTTATTTATTTCTTAAGGGTTTACCCTAAAATTCAACTATCACTCCTTCCTAAGGATTCATCCTAAGGAATAGGCACAAGGTCACACCATCACCAGGGTTTATACAACAGGTGCTAAATTCATAGCTCTTATTTATTGACAGTATTATTGACAGTATTCACCCCTGTCATACATGTCAATGGGTTTTTAGAGTACGCCTGATGAACGTATAGTTCATACACCTACAGGTTGCAAGCCTGCTAGTGTTCCACAGATCGTCTAGAATAGTCCATGGTTGTCATCCATACTCTGTTGAATGACGTGGGTCACCGTTTGGGCAAGGGCTTATCTCATATTTCACCACTCACCCTCAACTAATGATCTCCTTTCACCACTCACCCTCAACTTATGATCTCCTTTCACCACTCACCCTCAACTTATGATCTATATCATTGATCATCTCATTTATCCAACTCACCTTTCATCACACACCCACTACTTCATCTACCCATGTTTTACCCAACATTTTTGTAGATAAAAATACATATACAGTTTAAATTATTTAAAACATGTTAAATCACTCCTTTAACATCAAACTCAAATAAACAAACAATAAATATTCACACAGCACGTATTTTATATAAAATACTTCATATCTATGTGTAAGGTGAAAGTAACTACACACTTACCTGATTTAATGAAAATCGGGCAGCAATTCGTTTCCTAAAACGATCGTTTCTAATAAAACTGGGAGTTTTATTGAGAAATCGGGCTCTGCGAGGGTCGGGCTTCGAAACCGAAAAGATAAATTTTCCGGGCATCTCGGGCACTTCGTGCCGTATTCCGGGGGTTATAATTGATACCGGGGCTTCGAGGGAAGTTGGAATGAAAGAAGTATTGAAAAAGGGCTAAAATTGACATTTTCCAAAATATACCCAGGAGGTCTCGCACCCTCCTATTTATAGGTGCGAGCCTCCTGATCCAACGGTTGAGAATAAGCCATGCGTCAGCAGATCCGAAGAGGAGCTCACGTGGGTTGCGCATGCGAGGCCTCGCTGGCAGCTTCTGATTGGACCACGGTCTAGTCCGAAGTAGGGAGGGTTCGTGGCACCTGCGAGGCTCGGACAGCTGGTGCGACACGCGTCGGTGCGAGGTAAGGCGGCTTCGGATGGAGGAGTCACCTGGCACGCGTCGGACTCTCGGCTGCACACGCGTCACTCCTCGGATGCTTCCACGACTTCGGTGACTCAGCAGAATTTCGGACACGTGTCGGATGCGAAGCGAGGACATGTGGCCGAAGTCTACGTGTGCGAAAATTCCCGATTTTGGCATTATTCCTCGATTTTCGCGCCAAAACTTCTAAAATCCATAACTTTCGCATACGAGCTCCGTTTTTGACGTTCTTTATATGCACGCGTAGGTATAATTACGTTCTACAACTTTCGTTTACACTTCGTTGGCTAATTTTGAATTTAATTTTTATATTATTATTTTTAACAGACCGGGACAGGAAATCCGTTAAAAATTCATAACTTCTTCATCCGACGTCCGTTTTCGTCAGACTTTTTACCGTTGTGCTACTAATGATGAGACCTTCGATTCTCGTTTAGGTCGTGTTGGCTAAAAATCACTCGATCTAAAATTCGAGTTTTTAGCTGTCTACTGGTAAGCTGAAACTTCGAAAAATCATAACTTCCTCATACGAAGTCAGATTTGGGCGTTCCTTTTATACCTACTCTCGGTTTAACGAACACTACGAGTTTCGTTTAGATCACTAAGGCTAAAAATTAGTTTATCAAAAACTTACTTTTTACGACATTCGGCACCGAGCCGGTTTTGTCGTGAAACTTCGACAGGTCATAACTTCTTCGTTATAATTCGGATTTCGGCATTCTTTATATATCCGTAATCCTTGTCACGACCACTACAACTTTCTTAATAGATATCGACTTTATCTAAAATTTATTTTTGACGCTAATTTTTATTCTTAATTAATTAACTCCTAGTAATTAAGCATAAAACACATAGAATTCACATAATTCCTTTTTCATTTCTTCAAAATGAGTTACAAAGGTTAACCTAGACTATCACCTTAATATTAATTCCTAGGCTAAAAACACGAGTGTTACATGATCACCGCAGGAGAATCGACCTCGGAGTCGCCAGCGAGCAGCGGTACGTTTTCGATTTAGTAATTACTTTGAAAAATTAATTTATATTTATATAAGATTAAAACTCGGGGATAGCACTTAAAAATATTTATAATAACTCACTTATTGAAATAAGTCACAGTATTCAAGAGAATTAAGAGATCCGTTTTGAGAAGCTATGATGACTTAGTATGTACATTAAGGGTTGTGCATAGCTAAGATTTTGCAGACTTAGAGTGAGTGATTCCGCCTTAATTCCTATTCCTTGTTTGGTTGTGGATTTGAGGCAGAGTTACTTAGTCGACCGTCTAATTCATCTTAATTATTCATAACTTGTATATTCCAGGCGATCGTAGTGGTACCAAGGAGGATCGTAGTTAAAGTATCGATACTAGATAACAAAGCACTTTTGCGGTATGTACGCGCACATCGCGGTACGATACGTAGAAGTGTTAACAACAAGAGGAAAACATAAAGCACTAGAACATTAACAAAGAGTACATTTCCGAGCACACTAGAGGAGTACCTCATCGTATAACAAAGGTTTCTTTCAAATCGGCCAAAACTTTGTTCAGTAAATAGTCCGTTACTATCATTCGTCATGAGTTGGCGTGGTCCTCACCATACTAAGTTTATATGTTCCTATCGCCTCGACAGTCAAGTTCACGAAACCTTCGTCATTCGTAACAACAGTCCGATCTAAACCTCAGTTTTGTCTTTCGTATTCTAAACCCCGAAGTACTTGTGTGAAGAGTACTTTGTCCTCCGAAGCCTTGCCGTCGTATGTTCCACAGACCTTTCCGAAATACCACTCGTCCAACAGACCAAGTTCGAGCACAGAGGCTAAGGACGAATACAGCCCACCTATCACTATTTAGTATATATGCATGGGTGATATATGATTATGATTACGCAGATCAAGTATGTGTGTTTCCGCTCTATCTCCTGTTCCTTGTTTGGTTGTGGACCTGGGGCAGAGTCGCACATCCGATTGTCTTACTAATCCTAATTACATACGACTTGTATACATGAGTTAATGATAGATGGACCGAGTATGAGTCCTATCATGAACAGTAGGGCAAAGTTGACGGGTCTACGAGTGGGTATTCTACAAATCAGAGGAGCGCAACCCCAGTAGTACGGCTAAGAAAGCTAATTTCGGGACGAAATTCCATCTAACGGGGGGATGATGTGACAATCCGAAAATTTTTAAATTTTTGCCTTGTAAAGCTCCGCCAGTCAACTCAACTGAGTGTCAAACTCATTTCTGCTATCATTTAGCCTCGTTTAGAGTCCGTTTAAAGGTCCAAAGGTCAGTACATTCAAGCATTAAGCATAGGAATGGATCGCGTACACTTCTAGCATCAAAACCGGGCCTTACACTCCAACACAAGGAGTGTACGGCCGCACACATGGGTGTGCGGCCGTACACCCCTCTCCTGGCAGCACACTTACGTGTACAAAGGTGGAACTCAGCCTCCATTCATCTCTTTTCACCCTCCTCAGTCTAGAACTCGAATTCTGTCTCAACTATCATCCGATTTTCAGCCTAGTTCTTCAAGAATGTAAGTGTTCTTCCTTTGATATGTTGTTCATCTTCATAAAATAGTTACATCCTTTGATTTCATCCATTTGAAATCATGTTTTGGCTAGATCTTCAAATCTTCATCCATTTCACCAAGAACACCAAGAACACACACTTATTCTTGGTGATTTTGAGCCTTCTCGAGCCTCCGGATCGTAAGTGCTCTTTCCCTACACTTGAATCTTGTTTAGAACACTAGTTTAGGTCCTTGAAACTGCCCAGAACTCAAGAACATATGGTGTGTGCGGCCGCACACACTCATGTGGCCGTACACCCCTAAAAAACCCTCAAAACACCCCTAAAGGCTTCCATATTGTAAGTACCATTCCCTAAGCTTGTTACTTACTACATATGGGCCTTAGAAAACGTCCAAACCATATTCATCAAGGAGTGTGCGGCCGCACACACTCCATGTGGCCGTACACACTCCATGTGGCCGTACACCCCTTTGTTTAGTGCTTAAGGGCCTCTAAAGTGCCTTTCTAGCTTCAACACTTGATGATCATTAGTCCTACAAGCTTCCCTATCATTAGAATAGACTTTTGTGCACTCATTACCATGAGTGTGCGGCCGCACACTCCCTGGCCGCACACCCATGGCCGCACACTCCTCAAAGTGGCCGTACACTCCCTTTAGATGAATCACATGTGATTCTAACACTTGGTCAAAGTGTTTCCTAGTCCCGTAAGGAGTTTCCTTGCATTTGGTTGCTTCTAAACACTATATTTATGTCAATATATGCCATTATATGTCATTTTAGGACTCGTTAAGTCTCAGGACTTCATTCGTGGAACTTCTCATCCTTAAGCACATATTCGTTTGAATCACCCACATAAGGTGAGTTCATACCCCTTAATCAATCTTTTAAACTGTTTTAAATGCTTTTAAGGGGGGGGGGGAATACAAGTTGAACATAATGATAATTGTGTAATTGTTTGTCATAAATATTTTCAAAGGATTGCTTATGTCATTTATAAGTAGTCAAAACATTTAAAAAACTCTTTTAAAGTTATGTTACTTTATAGTTTAACAAAACTCCGTTTTTAAAGTACAATCATAACTTAGTAGAAAAATGAGTCTTTTCAACAACAGTTCAAGTAAATTACTAGTAAACTATAAGGGGTATAGTTTAGGGGTTCAGTTCATACTATAACTAGAAGATACTAAGATGCTAGATACTAGAGGATACTAAGATACTATAACAAGAGAAGATACTAAGATACTATAACGAGAACATACTAAGATACTATAACAGAACGAACATAATAAGGTGCTGCAGCATGGGACAACTACAGGATCCAATAATAACAATGAATCACTAACTCAATGTTCTAGGCAATTAGTGATAGTTATATTGGGTATACCGGATCAAATAACTTTAATGTGAATTTACACGGCGTAGCAACTGGTTTGCGGAAGTCGTGTTTGGTTCCCAGAATCTCTTGCAGGGAGAGCGTATAGTATGGGTACTAGCTTTCTCATTATGACCTTAATAAAACAAACATGTTTTAAGGTAATCAGTACGTCAGGATGTCAATTTAAAAGACAACTGTGTACTTATATTTTTCCAAATACTTTCATTTTGTGACTGTTCCACTTGAAAGTTAATACAAACTATTTTCGAGTCAAAATAGTTATAAACTAGGGAAAAACTTACATTTTACAACCGACACACAGAAAAGTCGAGTCTAGTACATTCAGTAGAAGGGGGCCTATAATGCTAACTTTATGATTCCTTAGTGTATGCATTCAGGGAAATATATTAATCGGATTTGACAGGTAGTAGGATACGTGCTTTCCGCTTCATTTCCTGTTCCTTGTTTGGTTGTGGGCTTAGAACAGATACACCCAGCCTACTATCTATCCGATCTTAGATATTTATATGTTTCCGTATACACCAAGTAATCGTAAGGGGTACCAGGTATGGGCCAGGTCATAGGACACTAATTCAATGCACAGTTTTCTAGTACAAAACATACTTTCGAAGTAAAGAACTTTTGATATACAAACTAGAAACTTACCAGTAAAGGGTTTAATCCATTTTGTTAAACCAGTATAACTTAAAGGACCTTAGGTGGTTAATCCTATAATACATTAGTTTATACATCAGAGTTATATATAATTAATACCCGATAGGTAGTTAGATGTGTGCTTTCTGCCTCATTCCCTGTTCCTTGTTTGGTTGTGGGATTAGGGCAGATTCACACAATTAACTATTTGTTCGATATTAGATTATATATAGCTAGTATAAACTAAGTGATTATAGAGGGAACTACTGTTGTTACCATGTTATTATAAGAAATAAGGGTTTTCTTGAAGAATCTTTTCGTCAAATATAAAGGAACTATTACAGTTAACTCCGTGAGTACCGAGTGAATACACCAGGGTTATATACAACAATGACCTAACAAACAATGGCATGTGTGCCTTCCGCCTCATTTCCTGTTCCTTGTTTGGTTGTGGGCTTAGGGCAGATACACACAACCAATTGTTTGTTTACTCTGAGTTTTATATAACTTGTATCCATTTAATACTCATAGAAAGGACTGTCGAGTCCTTTTTACTTATCTTTCATCAAGGCAGGAAATATAGGATTTTCTGGAGGAACAGGCAAACTTTTCTAAACATAACTTACTACAACTTACTATAACTTTCTACAACTTTCTTACTACTCACTTACATCACCTAAATCTTATGAACTCACCAGCTTAAATGCTGATCTACACTTTCAAAATAAATTGTATTCTCAGGAGACCAGTAGACAGGTACGCGCACTGGGATTTAGAGGATGGAGCAGTATAGCTTCATGTATTTTTGTTATTTGCTGTGTATTCTTTATTATGTGAACAAATACTTTGTAAACACTTTCTTTCTAATGAAATGGTTGTTTATTACTTGCTTACTATGATGGATGTCTTGTGATACTAAACATGATGCCCTCCACCCCAGAACGTTTCCGCCGTTCCGGTTTTGGGGTGTGACAGAAATGATATCTGGACCTATTTGGATGTGGGCGATGTAAATTTAGATGATCCGGGGGTTCAGTTTGTGTTTTGGAGCCAAGGGGTATTTTGGTTAAGTGTCAGCTCAGACTTTTATGGAAATCGGATTTTGTTCGGGAAATTCTAAGGCGATTATGAGATGATAAAAGCGTAAAGCTTCTCGTTACCTTTTCATGGATATAAAGATTGTCAAAATTCAGATTTATAATGAAGATGTTATGGCCTTCGGAAGAATTTAGGGTTTAGGGAAAACCCTAGTACGCGGGGCGTACATAGGGGATACGCAGGGCGTACTTGTACGACGACCATTACGCGAGGCGTACACTGAGCATAGTCAGCAGATTGATCATGAAACCTCAACTTCGTACGTTGGGCGTACGAGGAGTACACTGGGTGTACGGGGAGTGCAAGGAACCCTAATTTAAGTGTGTTGTACCCAATTTAAGCACCTTAAGCCTTTAGGGCTGGCCTTTTTTCCAGCCCCCAAGCCTCCTAAACCCTTTAATCAACCCTTAAGCCTTCCTTGTGGTATTCTTGTGCTCTTGAGAAGATTTTGGTGGTTATTTTGCCCTTTCTAAAGGAAGTAAAGAAGATTGAGGGTGCTTTGCTTGGTAAGAAGGTTATAGATTTAGAATCATCACCCTTGTTGCAAGCTTATTGAGGTATCAAGTTCAAACCTTGTCTTCTCCATGCTTAGATCTCTTCATATATTAGTTTTCATGCTTTTGGTCCCTTTTTGGGTTGGTTTGAGGAGTTGGGACATTTTAAGGACTTATTCTTTTATATCTGAGCTTATTATGGATTCCTTAAGCATAAAGGTGCAAGGTTTATGGGATTTTTGGTCACATGCATGCATTAAGTCACCTATTAAGTCCTTTTGAGCTTTAAGAGCTTCATTTAGCCATGCATGAATGTAAAGTTAGCAACTTTACGTGATGATCCAGGTTAAGGATGTCAGATCTACGTTTTGGAGCAATGTCTTAAGGGATTAAGGGCTAAATGCGGAAGATGGGTGAATGGGAGGAGTACGTACAAGCCAGTACATGCAATGTACAAGCCCTAAAGCATGTATACTTAGTGTACAGCTGAGTACGCCCCGCGTACTCATTCAGTGGGCTTCAGACGTTTTGGGCTTCGGTTTGTGCCATTCTTTTGGGCTTTGATGCTTAGGGATTTGTGGGCCATCTGAATGTAGTTGTTTTGGACTAGGAATGTTGTTGGGCCTTGGGGAAAGGCCCATGTAGGGGTTTTGGCCCAATTTGGAAAATTGGGCCATGAATGGGCCTTGAGTGTTTATTTGGATTTTAGGCCTTTGGATTGTTGGTTTGGACCTAGGTTTGGATCATGTTGAGTAAAGGATAAAAAGGCCTTTTACTTAGTTTGGGCACTTAGTGTGGACCAGATCCAATTATTGATGGATGATTATTTTTGTGATTGTAGCGCGGGGATTTTAGTGGGGCAAAAGCCAGAGATTCTTTATGTGAGATTCGGCAGTGCGAGGTGAGTTTTCCTCACTGTACTTTTGGGTCGAAGGCACCAAGGTCGGCCCTGTGCATGGTTATCCTAGTTTATCGCATGATTGTATGATGTAGTGATCTGTTAGATCTATGTTCTAGTATTGAGTATGCTGCTATGCGATAGTGATCTGTTAGATCTGTGTTCTGGTATCGAGTATGCTGCTATGTTGTAGTGATCAGTTAGATTTGTATTCTATAGTGATATGTTAGATCTGTGTTCTGGTATTAAGTATGCTGCTATGCATTAGTGATCTGTTAGATCTGTATGACTGCCTGTATATGCTAGCTAGGGTTTGATATGGTATATGTTGATACATGATGGTGTGTTAGGTTGAGGCGGTCCTACTGTGTGCTGAAGGCCAAGAGACCCAAGGCGTCCCAGATAGACTGCAGGCTAGGGGGCGTAACAGTCAGGCCGAAGGCTAGGAGAACGTTCCAGATAGGCTGAAGGCCGGTGAGGTGTACCAATCATGCTGAAGGTTCTGTGAGCGTACCAGATAGGTTGTAGGCCGGTGGGACGTTCCAGTCAGACTGAAGGCTCTGTGTGCAAGTTTTTGCTGTTGTTATTATGATTATGTGTTGTGTTGGTACTTTGGGGGAAACTCACTAAGATTTGGCTTAAAGTTTTGCGTTATGTTTCAGGTACTTCAGATGATTGTGGGAAGGCGAAGGCATGACCGTTCACATCATCATATTTTGGACTTATGATCTTGGGAAAACTCTAATATTGAACATGTTTTGAAAGCTATGTTGTAAACAAATTATGAATTTGGGTCGGTTTTAAAAGTTTAAAATTTTCATGATTTTTATGGATGTTACATTACAATTGATCTCAAATAAATTTGAGAAACACAACCTTCAGTTGAGAATGATAACCAACAAAACATTGTTGAACCTGGAATTATCGTTTAGATACCGGAAAACACGTCATTTGTATGACGCTCAAGTAGACCTCGTTAGGAACCTGACAAATTTGGATTTTTCTTTCCTGAAGAAGAATTCTTCTTAATGGATCAATATGAGCCCATCAATTTCAAGGCAACCACTATAGATCCAAAATATGATAAATGGCTTGAAACCATGAGAGCTGAAATTCAGTCCATGAATGACAATCAAGTATGGGACTTGATTGACTTACCTCCTAACAATTGGGCTATTGGAAGAAAGTGGATCTTCAAGAAGAAGATTGACATGGACGGAAATGTTCAAACATTCAAGGCATGACTTGTTGTAAAATTGTATACTCAAATTCAAGGCGTTGACTATGCAGATACCTGCTTGCCAGTTTCTAAGATTAAATCTATTATGATTATCATGGCCATAGTTGCATATTTCGACTATACAATATGGAAAATGGATGTCAAAAATGCTTTCCTTAAGGGATATATTGAGGAATATGTCTATATGGAACAATTTGATGGTTTTGTCAACCCAGATAGCCTAAAGAAGGTTTTGACAACCCGAATTTTTTTTTCTTTGAAAGCTCAGTCAGTCAACTCAACTGAGTGTCCGACTCATTTCTAAAGAATTCAAATCTTGTTAAAGGTCATTCTAAGGAGTTTTAGCCTAGTACACTTAAGGAATAAGTGTTGGGAAGTACCTGCTAGAGACACTGTGCAACATTCGAGCCTTAGTCCTCATCAAAAAGGAGTTCACGGCCACAACACTTGAGTTTACGGCCATAAACTCAAGGTGGGCCGTAAACTCCCTCCTTATAGGCTCATATTCTTCAACTTTCTTCATTCTTCCACTTTCAAACTCAAGAACTACCAATTCTCTCTCACGTATCATCGAGTTCATCATCTTAGATCATCAAAAACTTAAGTGCTCTTTCCTTGATTTGTTGTTACACTTCATCTCCTAGTTACACTCTTTGATTTCATCCATGAAAACATTCATTTCAACTAGATCTTTAAATCTTCAAGTTTCACCAAGAACACACACTAGTGTTCTTGGCTAAAATCGACCATTTCAAGCCTCCATATCGTAAGTTCTCTTCCCTATACTTGATATCTAGTTAAGACTCATGCTTAGAACTTTGAAATCATCAAAAATGCAAGACCAAAAGGAGTTTACGGCCAAGCAATCTCCCTTGGCCGTAAACCCCTATAAAGGTGCCATTTGAGCCCTAAACTCTTCCTAAGGCTTGGTTTTGAGGCTAGAACACTCCCATGTGCTTTGTAAGACCTTGAACCATCACCAAACTCATCATTTAGAGAGTTTACGGCCCAAGAGTAAACACCCTTGGCCGTAAACTCCAATTAAGGTCAAGTCTTGGACCTTAAACACATCTAGGCTCTTGCTAAACCTTAGAACACTTGAACCCTTGAGACTCCCTACGTTTAAGACCCTAAATGTGACCATTTAGAGAGTTTACGGCCAGGAGTAAACTCCCTTGGCCGTAAACACCTCAACACTCTCCATTGAGTTGGTCTTTCTCATCCTTGTGTAGAGCAAAATTCCCTCAAACTTCCCTAGCCTTCAAACACCCTCATATGCATCTTTGACCATGAGTTTACGGCCGTAAACTCCCTTGGCCATAAACACATGGCTGTGAACACCAAACCATGGCTATAAACACCCTTTAGGTCAATCACATGTGATTCCAACACTTGGTCAAAGTGTTTCCTAGTCCCGTGAGGTGTTTCCTTGCATTTGGTTGCTTCCAAGCACTATATTTATGTCAATATATGCCAATGTATGTCATTTAGGACTTGTTGTGTCTCGGGACTTCATTCGTGGAACTTCTCGTCCTTACACGCATATTCGTTGAATCACCCACATCATGTGAGTTCATACCCCGTAATCAATCTTTTAAACTGTTTTAAATGTTTTAAAGGGGGGAATAAAAGTTGAACACAATGATAATTGTGTATATGTTTGTTATAAACATCTTTTAAATTATTGCTTATGCCTTTTATAAGTGATCAAAACATTTCAAAAGCTCTTTCAAGTTATGTTACTTTATAGTTTAACAAAACTCCATTTTTAAAGTACAGGTATAACTTAGTAGTAAAACAAGTCTTTCTATAACAGTTCAAGTATATTACTAGTAAACTATAATAGGTATAGTTTAAGGGGTTCAGCTCATACTATAACAAGTACATGGAGAATCACACCACACTAAGTACCAGAAAAAGCACGTAAAATATATCTTTCCGGTTTGCGTTAACTTTAGTACGATTACACGTATCTGGGTTAGCAGACATGAGGTGATAAAATATAATAATATATATTTCCGGTTTGCGTTAACTTTAGTACGATTACACGTATCTGGGTTTGCAGACACGAGGTGATAAAATATAATAATATATCTTTCCGGTTTGCGTTAACTTTAGTACGATTACACGTATCTGGGTTAGTAGACACGAGGTGATAAAATATAATAATATATCTTTCCGGTTTGTATTAACTTTAGCACGATTACACATATCTGGGTTAGCAGGCACGAGGTGATAATAATATTCAACCTAAGTTAATTATAAAGGATACATCTGTAAAATACCCGACGATAATAAACAAGATACATAACTTCGTCGTAACATGAACATTCAGTAGGAATGGACTTATAATGCTATTCCGTATACACCCAATAATCGTACGGAGTACTATGTATGGGTCAGGTCATAGGACACTAATTCAATGCACAGTTTTCTAGTACAACACATTCTATACGAATCATAACCTTTGGGTTACAAAACTAGAAACTCACCAGTAAAGGGTTTTAATCCATTTTATTAAACCAATATAAACTTAAAGGACCTTAGGTGATTAACTTTATAATACTTTAGTTTATACATCATGGTTATATATCATTAGTACCCAATAGGTAGTTGGATGTGTGCTTTCCGCCTTACTTCCTGTTCCTTGTTTGGTTGTGGGCTTAGGGCAGATTCACCCAATTAACTATCTATTCGATATTAGATCATATATAGTCAGTATAAACTAAGTGATTATAGAAGTAATCACTGTGGTCACCATTTTATTATAACGAATAAGGGTTTTCTTAAAGAATCTTTTCATTAAATATAAAGGAACCATTACAATTAACTCCATGAGTAACAAGTGAATACGCCAGAGTTATATACAACAATGATCTAACAAACAATGGGATGTGTGCTATCCCCCTTACTTCCTGTTCCTTGTTTGGTTGTGAGCTTAGGGCAGATGCGCACATTCGATTGTTTGTTTACTCTGAGTTTTATATCACTTGTATCCATTTAGTACTCATAGAAAGGATTGTAGAATCATTTTTACGTATCCTTCATCAAAGTAGGAAATATAGGATTTTCTAAGAGCAACATGCGAACTTTTCTAAACAGAACTTACAACGTACAACATTTTTCAACTACATTTTCAACAACATTTTACAACAACTTTCTACAACTTACTACATTACTAAAATCTTATGAACTCACCAGCTTAATTGCTGACCAACTCTTTCAAAATAACTTGTATTCTCAGGTAACTAGTAGACAGGTACTCGTGCTGGGAATTCAGAAGATGGAGCAGTATAGCTCTAAGTCTTGTTTTGTTATTTGATTATGTATTATATGTTTTGTGAACACATACTTTGTAAACACTTTCTTTCTAATGAAATGGTTGTTTATTTCTTTGCTTACTATGATGCATGTCTTGTGATACTAAACATGACGTCCTCCACCCCAGAACATTTCCGCCATTCCGGTTTTGGGGCTTAAGTGCTCTGTATAGTGAACTAAGTATATCAACCAATAAAAGATATACAACTATAAATACAATGGGGCTTAAGTGCTCTGTATAATGATATATTTTAAGAGTATAACGATAAGTTATAAAAATATACCTACTTCCTTATACATGTACATACTAGACCAAGTATCACAAGAAGAACAGAACTAAAGTATTTAAAGGTTGAACACTGTCGTCAAACCTGAACAGTTATGTAATCATAGCTAGGATCAATATAGCCTGATCAACTATATTTATTCGAGATGTGACCGACATGTGTTTGGGAGTGATGTGGTGTTGCAACAGTCTTAACACTTACCTAAACACCATTCAAGAGAATACTAGATCAAGCACATTAGAGTTAGAATACTATAGGAGTATTCTATGATACTATAACGCGATAACAAGTTTAAAACATACCAAGTAGATTACATTAAAATACTATAGGAGTATTTTAGGCACTATACAAATAACTTATGTGATAACTTAAAAGACTCATACGGATAGATCTATAATCTTACAATGTATACTCCCAAGGTTTTATATAATTGAGATCTTATAGACTTAGAATTTGTGATCTACGCTTCACTACCCATTCCTTATTTGGTTGTGGTTTTGGAGTAGGATCACTTATTCGAAGGTCTATTTTATATTGAATTATATACAACTTGTATACATTGTACAATTATAGCAGGACTCTGTAAGGATCACCCCATAAAGTTACCATAAATCTCATAGATTCTTTAGTCACATCCATTCTCGCACGACAAACCCATATAGATGTAACCAGTTCCTCATAGGAGTCAACAGAAGAGTCAAGGAGGAACAAGAGCAAGTTCATGAGGAGTTTTCAAAGAAGGATCAACCGAAGTAACCAAAACGTCTTATGTGTCACACTAATAAATAATAATTTTGTTTAACTTAATGAGCGAGTGGAAACACTGCTCACATTATGTGTTAGGATTATTTTCTTACATGCAGCTGGTAACAGTTATTCACGTAACAGATATTCATTCGAGGATAGCCATTTCAAATTCATAGAGTTTATTAGGTATAGACTCTTTTGTGAATTGTTCCTATAACCCTGTGGAAGTCACGACCAGATACACTCAGACCAGAGTTAACTTAGTTTAAATATCACTCGTACCATACCTACTTCTACCCACCAACATGGGCATATCTCAGGAGTGTTGTCTAAAACATTGAGAATAGTCCAGCAAAGCGTGAAACTAATTAGTACATTTGAAATGTTGGAATACTACTAGCGATGAGCATCATTTCTCACGAGATCATTTTTCGCCATGCAACAGAATCATGTCCGCACCAGGAAGAAACCAACCAACAGGCGAGGCACCAACTCTGCAGATAGACACTGCTACCTTCCAGGCTGCGGTCATAGCTGTTGTGACAGCTGTCATGGCACAACTCAATGCTAATAACATCAGCGGAAGCAGAAGCAGTTCCGGCAATGCTAATCACAATAACAATCAAGGGAACTCGTTAGTGTCTGGTGACAAGGACGCCCCCGATAACAAACCTAAGAACAGGAAGCGAAAGTCCGGGAATAACAGGGCAAAGAGGTCGGCTCAAGGATCCAACAAGAGACGACAACCCATGACTACTCCTGTGGCCACAACAGCAGTCACAACATCTGGCACTTCAGCTACCACTACAACCCCCGGCAAGCAATATGCTGGAAATCTCCCAAAGTGTGACAGATGCACTTACCACCACAACGGAGCTTTCCGAGAGTTGCAATGCACTAATTGCAGCAGAAAGGGGCACACTGCCCGCTTCTACAGGGAGCCGACACGGCAAATTCCCCAAGTGAACTTGGCTTGCTTCAAGTGCGGCAAATCGGGACACTTTAAGAGGAACTGTTCAATGGAGAGGGAAGACGCAGAAGCTCGTTCATGTGAAACCCCAACTCAACACATCACTTCAACCACCGATGCGGGTATAGTTCAGGTATGCCATGCATGTGGTGAAATGGGTCATGCCAAGAGAGACTGCCCAACAGAGGGAGGCGACGGAGGAGGAGGAAGAAACTAACAAAAAGACATAAAGGAGCAGCGAGGAACCCCGCTTTTGAGATTGTGGTACGTCTTAGAAACAAGTATTGGTTTAAAACTTAATTTATAATAATATAAGACTAAAACTTGGGGGAAAACTTTAAAAGTAATTATGATAACTCACTTATATGATCAAATCACAGTATCAGAGAGAACTAAGAGATCCGTTCAGAGAAGCTATAATGGCTTGGCATATGCATCAGGGTTGTGCATAGCTAAGAGGTTACAGATTTAGAGTGAGTGATTCTGCCTTAATTCTTGTTCCTTGTTTGGTGATGGATTTGAGGCAGAGCTACTCAGTTGACCGTCTTATGCATCTTAAGTATTCATAACTTGTATATGACAGGCGATCGTAGTGGTACCAACGAGGATCGTAGTATAAAGCATCGACACTATTTATCAAAACACTTTCAACGTATGTACTCGCTCATCGCGGTACGATACGTAGAAGTGTTAGCAACAAAGGGGAAAACAGAAAGCACTAGAACACTTACAAAGAGTACATTGTCGAACACACTAGGAGTACATCATTGTATAACAGACGTTTCTTTCAAACCGGCCAAAACTTTGTTCAATAAAGGGTCCGTTACTATCATTCATCATGAATTGGCATGGTCCTCACCATACTAAGTTCATATGTTTCTATCGCTTCGACCGTCAAGTTCTCGAAACCTCCGTCATTCGTATCGACAGTCTGACCTAAACCTCCGTTTTGTCTTTCGCATTCTAAACCCCAAAGTACTCGTGCGAAGGATACTTTTTCCTCCGAAGCCTTGCCGCCGTATGTTCCATAGACCGTCTCGAAATACCACTCGTCCAGCAGACCAAGTTCGAGCACAGAGACTAAGGACGAATACAACCCACCTATTACTAGTTAGAGTAAACGCAAGGGTGGTATATGATTATGATTACGCAGATTTAGTATGTGTGCTTCCGCCCTATCTCCTGTTCCTTGTTTGGTTGTGGACCTGGGGCACAGCCGCACATCCGAATGTCTTACTAATCTTAATTATATACGACTCGTATACACGAGGTAATGGTAGGTGAGCCATGTATGAATCCTATCAGAATCTTAAGGGCAAAGTTGCCTAGGTCTACGAGTGGGTATACTGCCAATCAGAGGCAGCAGATTGCGTTGAGCTTCATAGTCAAGCTTCCCAAGACAACAGGCGGATACGATATCATTTTGAGTGACCGTTGACGGATTAAAACTACATGTTCCTTGCAAATCGAAGAAAACATAAACATTAGTTAAGCTGATGGAACGCATGTCCGGGGGATTTGTTAGACTGCTTGGTGTTTAAATGTCTGTTATCTCTATATGAGATAATGGAATCACCTTCCAAATTAGGCGGTTACTTTAGAAAATCCTCGAGGGCTAGGCTAGTCATGAGCATAGCCTACCATCCATGAAATGACAGACGGGATGATAGGACAAATTCAATCATTGAGAATTTTATGGGAAAATGTATTTCGACTGACCTTAGAGAGGTTTGGGATACCCAAATTGCCAACTAATCAGGTCCCTTACCATATTAGCATTTGGAGTTGCTCCATTCGAAAACCCTCATTGGTCGTAAGCGCAGAGCCTTTTTGCGCTGGACTAAATTAAGTGTCACGCGACTAGTTAGTTGCCAAATATCAGACAACATATTCGCCGATTCAGAAACCAATCGAGGAAACTACCAAGCAGAAAGCACGAATCCACAAACGACCTAGAACATCTAGAAACAACCAGGAAAGCTACGCCATCCGTAAGAGCGAAACCTTTGAAACTCTAGGATGATGATCACGTTGATTGGGGATCTCACCATAGAATGGCATCATGTGTTCCAGATGCATGGAATGCTAAACCCAAGGTGCTCAAGACCATGAGAGATTCTCAATAGAATCGGCCTAACAGCGTACAGGTCCCATCTATTTAGGGAATTCGATACATCTCACATCCTGCCATGTATATAGAGATTTGAAAAAGCGGTTGTCGGTCGGAACTTTTATCATTCCACTTAAGTAGATCGATGCAAGCAAAAGCCTCGTCCTGGAAAAGAAATCTGTAGAAATCCAGTTCGGTGAAGGAAACCTTCGGAAACCCTAGTTAGTAGAGTCCAGCGAACGAAAACGACACAGTACCACGTGGCGAAATTCTTCTAACGCATATTCAGAGGACCTGATTTCCCTAGAGATCGGGAGAACCAGATGAATCATGAGTATCCGTACCTTCCAACTCATTCATAAATATTGCTTAAGCTCTAATTTCGGGACGAAATTCCCTCTAACGGGGGGATGATGTGACAACCCGAAATTTTTTTGCTTTGAAAGCTCAGTCAGTCAACTCAACTGAGTGTCCGACTCATTTCTAATGAATTCAAGTCTTGTTAAAGGTCATTCTAAGAAGTTTTAGCCTAGTACACTTAAGGAATAAGTGTTGGGAAGTACCTGCTAGAGACACTGTGCAACATTCGAGCCTTAATCCTCATCAAAAAGGAGTTCACGGCCACAACACTTGAGTTTACGGACGTAAACTCAAGGTGGGCCGTAAACTCCCTCCTTATAGGCTCATATCCTTCAACTTTCTTCATTCTTCCACTTTCAAACTCAAGAACTCCGAATTCTCTCTCAAGTATCATTGAGTTCATCATCTTAGATCATCAAAAATGTAAGTGCTCTTTCCTTGATTTGTTGTTACACTTCATCTCCTAGTTACACTCTTTGATTTCATCCATGAAAACATTCATTTCAACTAGATCTTCAAATCTTCAAGTTTCACCAAGAACACACACTAGTGTTCTTGGCTAAAATCGAACATTTCAAGCCTCCATATCGTAAGTACTCTTCCCTATACTTGATATCTAGTTAAGACTCATGCTTAGAACTTTGAAATCATCAAAAATGCAAGACCAAAAGGAGTTTACGGCCAAGCAATCTCCCTTGGCCGTAAACCCCTATAAAGGTGCCATTTGAGCCCTAAACTCTTCCTAAGGCTTGGTTTTGAGGCTAGAACACTCCCATGTGCTTTGTAAGACCTTGAACCATCACCAAACTCATCATTTAGAGAGTTTACGGCCCAAGAGTAAACACCCTTGGCCGTAAACTCCAATTAAGGTCAAGTCTTGGACCTTAAACACATCTAGGCTCTTGCTAAACCTTAGAACACTTGAACCCTTGAGACTCCCTACGTTTAAGACCCTAAATGTGACCATTTAGAGAGTTTACGGCTAGGAGTAAACTCCCTTGGCCGTAAACACCTCAACACTCTCCATTGAGTTGGTCTTTCTCATCCTTGTGTAAAGCAAAATTCCCTCAAGCTTCCCTAGCCTTCAAACACCCTCATATGCATCTTTGACCATGAGTTTACGGCCATAAACTCCCTTGGCCATAAACACATGGCCGTGAACACCAAACCATGGCCATAAACACCCTTTAGGTCAATCACATGTGATTCCAACACTTGGTCAAAGTGTTTCCTAGTCCCGTGAGGTGTTTCCTTGCATTTGGTTGCTTCCAACCACTATATTTATGTCAATATATGCCAATGTATGTCATTTAGGACTTGTTGTGTCTCGGGACTTCATTTGTGGAACTTCTCATCCTTACACGCGTATTCGTTGAATCACGCACATCAGGTGAGTTCATACCCCGTAATCAATCTTTTAGACTGTTTTAAATGTTTTAAGGGGGGAATACAAGTTGAACACAATGATAATTGTGTATATGTTTGTCATAAACATCTTTCAAATTATTTCTTATGTCTTTTATAAGTGATCAAAACATTTCAAAAGCTCTTTCAAGTTATGTTACTTTATAGTTTAACAAAACTCCATTTTTAAAGTACAGGTATAACTTAGTAGTAAAACAAGTCTTTCTATAACAGTTCAAGTATATTACTAGTAAACAATAATAGGTATAGTTTAAGGGGTTCAGCTCATACTATAACAAGTACATGGAGAATCACTCCACACTAAGTACCGGGAAAAGCACGTAAAATATATCTTTCCGGTTTGTGTTAACTTTAGTACGATTACATGTATATGGGTTAGCAGACACGAGGTGATAAAATAATAATAATATAAACACACCACACTAAGTACCGGGAAAAGCACGTAAAATATATCTTTCCGGTTTGCGTTCACTTTAGTACGATTACACGTATCTGGGTTAGCAGACACGAGGTGATAAAATATAATAATATATCTTTCCGGTTTGCGTTAACTTTAGTACGATTACACGTATCTGGGTTAGCAGACACGAGGTGATAAAATATAATAATATATCTTTCCGGATTGCATTAACTTTAGTACGATTACGTGTATCTGGGTTAGCAGGCACCAGGTGATAATAATATTCAACCTAAGTTAATTATAAAGGATACATCTGTAAAGTACCCGACAATAATAAACAAGATACATAACTTCGTCTTAACATGAACATTCAATAGGAAGGGACTTATAATGTTATTCCGTATACACCAGTAATCGTAAGGAGTACAATGTATGGGTCAGGTCATAGGACACTAATTCAATGCACAGTTTTCTAATACAACACATTCTATACGAATCATAATCTTTGGGTTACAAAACTAGAAACTCACCAGTAAAGGGGTTTAATCCATTTTATTAACCCAGTATAAACTTAAAGGACCTTAGGTGATTAACTCAATAATACTTTAGTTTATACATCATGGTTATATATCCTTAATACCCAATAGGTAGTTGGATGTGTGCTTTCCGCCTTACTTCCTGTTCCTTGTTTGGTTGTGGGCTTAGGGCAGATTCACCCAATTAATTATCTATTCGATATTAGATCATATATAGTCAGTATAAACTAAGTGATTATAGAAGTAATCACTGTGGTCACCATTTTATTATAAGGAATAAGGGTTTTCTTAAAGAATCTTTTCATTAAATATAAAGGAACAATTACAATTAACTCCATGAGTAACAAGTGAATACGCCAGAGTTATATACAACAATGATCTAACAAACAATGGGATGTGTGCTATCCGCCTTACTTCTTGTTCCTTGTTTGGTTGTAAGCTTAGGGCAGATGCGCACAGTCGATTGTTTGTTTACTCTGAGTTTTATATCACTGGTATCCATTTAGTACTCATAGAAAGGATTGTAGAATCATTTTTACGTATCCTTCATCAAAGTAGGAAATATAGGATTTTCTAAGAGGAACAGGCGAACTTTTCTAAACAGAACTTACAATTTACTACATTTTTCAACTACATTTTCAACAACATTTTACAACAACTTTCTACAACTTACTACATCACTAAAATCTTATGAACTCACCAGCTTAATTGCTGACCAACTCTTTCAAAATAACTTGTATTCTCAGGTAACTAGTAGACAGGTACTCGCGCTGGGAATTCAGAAGATGGAGCAGTATAGCTCCAAGTCTTGTTTTGTTATTTGATTATGTATTCTATGTTTTGTGAACACATACTTTGTAAACACTTTCTTTCTAATGAAATGGTTGTTTATTTCTTTGCTTACTATGATGCATGTCTTGTGATACTAAACATGACGTCCTCCACCCCAGAACATTTCTGCCGTTCCGGTTTTAGGGTGTGACAAAGGTGTGCAATTTGAAGAAGTCCAAATATGGATTGAAACAAGCATCTTGGGCCTGGTATCATCGTTTTGATGAAAACATCAAAAAGTTTGGTTTCTCAGAAAGCCCCGATAAACCATGTGTATACATCAAAACAAGTAGGAGCCAAATTGTTTTTCAAATTCTATATGTTGATAACATATTATTGATCGGGACACATTGAAAGAGACTAACGTTTATCTCTGTAAGTCATTTTAAATAAAAGATCTAGGGATGTTGCACACATACTTGGTATAAGGATCTGTAGCAATAGATCCCAAAGACTCATTGGCCTGATTTAGAGTACATACATTGACAAAGTATCAAAACACTTTTCAATGGATAACTCAAAACGTGGAATTGTACCCATACTGCTTTGCATCATTCTTTCTAAGGCAAACTGCCCTAGTACTAACGATGAGATCAAAAGAATGAGTCGCATAGGGTTGTTCACAATTTGGATAAAACCGAGTTATCCAATTGGGCTATTTGGATTGGACTATTTGGTTCGGATATTCATATTTTTTGATTGGTTTTCAACAAAACCGAATTATTATTTTGGATTTCGGATTGATTTTAAGAATCAAATAGTCCAAGCAAAGTGAATAACAATTTATTATTTATGTATTTGTAATATATATATATATATATATATATATATATATATATATTGATTAATTTATTTTTAAAAATATAGTCAAAAAGTTTCACCTAATATAAAACCTAAATATAGATTTTATCTCAAAAAAAATTATCTATAAAATATTAAACTATAATATATTTATTTAGTACTTGTTTATAAATTTTAAAACACAACTAAATAATTTGTTTTTGTTTTTTTCTATAAAGTTGGCTAATATTCTAATTATATATGGTTTTAAAATGTTTCGATTTTTGAAAATCGAATTATAAAAACCTATCCAATCGAATTGTAATTTGGTTGGATCGGATCGGATTTGAATGTAGTTTTGACTATTCAGATCCATGTTTTGAAAAACAAAATCAATTTGGATTCACTTGATTGGATCGGATTGAACAGATCCATCCAAACGAACACCCCTAGAGTTGCATATCATATGCTTAAGCAGTAGGTTCAACTATGTATGCTATGACATGTACATGGTAGTGTGTAACTTATGTTACTAGTTTAACTGGTAGATATCAATCTAATTTTGGCGAAAAACATTGGATGGATGTAAACAACATACTTAAGTACCTAAGAAAGACTAAATATACGTTTCTAGTTTTTAGAGGAGTTGATGAAGAGCTTGTTTTATGATGTTACACTGATGCTAGCTACAACACTGTCACACCCCCGACCGAGGCAGCGGAACACGTCGGGCTGTGCGACTTAGTTCACGGATCACAAGCAAATGGAATATACATCGCAAGTACAACAATAACAATACAATGTTATATCCCACTCTCAAGTTTGAATACATGGTTCTTATAGATAATAATAAATAAGTATGTATGTGAATTGCCTTAACAGATAGGCCGAAATAATAAAAACTAGAGAAAGCTAGGTTGCCTGAAATCCGTGACAATTCCTTCTGCTAAATGATGGTTCAGTGATCTCCTGAGAATACATGTAGTTTGAGAGTCAACACAAAGGTTGGTGAGAGTTACAAGTTTTCTACTAAGCACAGTAATAATATTTTTAAAAGTCAGAAAGTATTTCTTTTGTAGTTAAACCATGTTTGAAAATGTTGATAAAAAGAGAAACCGAATCCATTTTTTCTAGGTAAAGAATCCAATTAATGCTTATAATGTTTTGTAAGGAGAGAAAACGAATTCGTAGTTTCTAGATAAATAGATCCAGTTAATGCTTATAATGTTTTGTAAAGAGAGAAACCAAATCCGTGGTTTCTAGATAAATAGATCCAACTAATACTTATAATGTTTTGTAAAGAGAGAAACCGAATCCATGGTTTCTAGATAAATAGATCAAATTAATGCTTATAATGTTTTCTAAAGAGAGAAACCGAATCCATGGTTTCTAGATAAATAGGTCCAATTAATGCTTATAATGTTTTGTAAAGAGAGAAACTGAATAAGTGGTTTTTAGATAAATAGATCCATTTAATGCTTATAATGAGTCCTGTAAAAACACTATATGACTAGATATAACAACACTTCATTGTATGTCGTGGATAAATAGTTAAGATATTTATCACCCGCTTCAATTGATCCGTTGAGGTTGTGGGTGTCAACTCGTATAGATTTCTATACATACGTATCTTGCTCTGAGGATTAACGGTTATAGCCGAGAGGGTATACTAAGTAGTTAAACTTAGGTAGTGAATGGTGTCTCACTATAAAGGCCACTAATTAAGTTATACGATAAAGTTTCATTATAAAAGCCGAGTAAGTTCGATATATCTGTAAAAGTATATTTTACTCGCTTAAATTGGTGCTAAGTTTCTCAAGTGCATGTATAAATTCCAAGATATAAATGTTATAACTTATACATACATTTTTAACATATACATAAATGCATGCATGATATAGGTATAATAAAACGAAGTTGATAAACATTTGTAGCATAGGTTTTATGACATGTATTATCGCGTAAAATCATAACATCATATAGTAAAACGATAAGTTATTTTTTCTAGTTTGCAACATGTTTAAACAACTATAAAATATGTATGTCAAGATAAACTAATTATGATATAAAACTTTGATAAAATATCAATTATAACTAGATATGAGCTTAGCATGCATTCTTCATAACAAAATAACATATTTAACTAGATATGATTTTAGCATGCGTTTTTCATATTTGATATACGTTTTTCATATGCATTCTCCCCAAAATTAGTAAAAACATCAAAAGGGGTCGTAAGCACTCACTTTTGTAGTGTGAACTAGGTTCGTCGGTATGCGACTTGTCATGAGAAACCGCTACGTGACGTTCTCTGCGTTTAAAACGAACCACTGGGGTTATCTTTGTTACCTAATAAACCAAAGGGGAGTTTTGTATTATTTAACAAGTATGGGGTTATTTTGTAATTTAACTAAACCATAAGGATTGATTTGTTAAAATATCTCAATAAGGGATTGTTTTTGTTAAACTTAACCAACGGAGGGGCTGAAATGGTATAACTCAAATCAAGTTTGAGAAGGGGACTAATCTTGTAAAACATTTCCAAGAGAGGGGATAAAGTAATTATTTTAAATCCAAGTTTTGGGAGGGACTCATTTGTAAATCCAATATAACTTTAGGGTTGGTTTTAAATAAAGGAAGTCTGAACAGTTCCTACTTCTCCAACTTCATTCGTAGGTTTAAAAAAAACAAGAAACCCATCAAGACAAAAACTATAAGGTCTCTTGGTTTAATCATGAACGAAGGAAGCGGAAATAAAACCAAAGTATACGATAGTGGTGGTCGGAACTCACTGTCGCAGCAGGATAGTGGTGGTCAGAATTACACAACACCGACGACGGTGGGAGGTGGCGGATGACAGGGGATGTGGGAGGATCCAGGGATGGTAGTAACGAGGTAACGGAGCACTGGGGTGCTCTGGAATGGCGTTGCACTGGCGGAGTAGAAAGTGGCAGCTAGTATGTGATGGTGGGTAGTAGTGACAATTTTCCCATATTTCTTCTTTCGTAGTCGACAACGTTAGGACGGAGAGAGAGGGTCGTAGTGGCGTTGGGTAGTGAAGGAGGTTGTGCAAGGTGGTGGAGTGAAACCGGACCAGAGGAGGGTGCCATGGAGGGTGATGGCAGGTGGCGATGAGGGTGGCAGTCGACGAGCTTACGCTTGTCTTTTCCTCTCAGCGTTGTTACATATTTGAAGGGGGGATGGCACTGTAGGTAGTGAGAGCTGGTGGAGCATGAATGGGGAAAGTTTTGACCGGAGAGAAGGCTGGTATGGCCTTGTTCCTTTGCCGATGGAGTTACGAACGAGAGGGAGAAAGATTGTTAGAGAGAGAAGTACACATCCCTATTCTAATAATTGAATAAGTTTATTCTCCTATTGACAAGTGTCACAATATTAGAAATCTTCATTAATATTATATGCCACATGTCAACATATTAATTCTCCATTTCAAATTTTAAATTTGAAATTTTCCACTCTAATTACATTAAATTAATAATTATATATATATATATATATATATATATATATATGTATATATATATATATTAATTTACAAACGGGTTCGTTAACTGTAAAGTTTGTACAATCACTTTTTGGCCACCAAATTACCTTGGATTTGTAATTTTACCCACCGTCTTTACCTTGCGTTCCTTATTTGTTTTCCCCACAAAGGTCGAACTTTCCTTCACCTTCGGTCAAACCTTCCTTCTACTTCTCAACTCGTCTTGCTCCTTCTGCTGCCTATCGCTTCTTCAGGTTTGTGTTATGTCGCTGTTTTTTTGTGCTTTCTTTCTTGTCGGTTGTTTGTTATTTCCGTTCTTCCTTGTATATTGTGCGTTTTTCGTTTTCCCTTTGCGTCATGGCTCTTCCCTCCACTTCCCGTTCCGATTTCCAATGGGGGGCTTCCTCGTCGGATTTATCTTCTTCTAAACGGGGATATTCTCCTCGCCTGGCTATGCTACTTCCGGTTAATTTACCCTCACCTTTTGCCTGTTTATGATGATTTGGGTGATTGCTCTTTCGTCTGTCAATTTTGTGTTTCGTTTTTTTGGTATGCTGAAAGGGTTTTGTATTTATCAGAAAAGGATCGTTCGTGTTATACACGATGCTGCAAGTCTGGTTCCGTTATATTTCCTTACCCTCTTTTGCCTCCTCCACAGTTATCTTCTTTGTATAGTTGTGCTTCTTTTAGGCAAAATGTTAGAGCTTACAATAGCATGTTTTCTATGACATCTTTTGGGGCTGTGGTCGATGACGATATTAACAGGGGTGGGAGGCCTTATGTGTTTAAGGTATCTGGTAACCTCTCACATTCTATAAGTTGTTTTTTCCCTAATGATGGTAAGCCTCCGAGGTTTTTGCAGTTATATATGGCTGACACGCAGCATGTGTTGTCTAATAGGCTGGCAGCTTTCCAGGACCCTACTAAGCAACCTTTGGATCCAAGAATTGTTGGGGTGTTGATGGCTATACTTACACCACATAACGAATATGTACGTACCTTTAAAACAGCCAAACAAATTGCTGAAGAAATAAATTTAGATGAATATGTGGTTTGCCTTTTCAATGATGTTCCGGATAGACGCTATGCTCCTCCTGCACCTGGTACTTTGGGATGCATTGTTTTTGGTAATGACTATGCCAGTAGTAGATACGATATACTTGTACATTCAGAGGGTGGTCGGGCACAGCGGGTTAGTAAGCTCCATCCAAGTTACATGCCACTGCAATACCCTCTGCTTTTCCCGTATGGTGAGGACGGGTGGTCACCACGGCTGAAACTTTTCAATGAATCGGGTTTGAAAGTTAGAAACTTAACAGTGAACATGTACTATAGTTATCAAATACACACACGTTGTAATATACACTCTCTTATACTTAATTTATGTAGATTGTTTCAGTAATTTTTAGTCGATGCTTATACATGTATCGAACAGTCTCGTCTTGAATACTATCAAAATAATCAGGAACATCTTAGATCTGACTTCATCAGTGCGATCTATGATGCACTTTGCAATGGAGATACTGAAAGCCGTTCTATTGGTATACGTGCGCTTTTGCCACCATCTTTTGTCGGTGGACTCTGATACATGTACAACCACTATCAAGATGCCCTCTCCATTTGTAGAGAACATGGGAATCCACAATATTTTATCACATTTACATGCAATGTGAAGTGGTCAGAAATTAAACGATTCATGTTGGTCAATAATCAAAACGATGTACATAGTAGAGCCGATATCATTTCATGTGTTTTCCACATGAAAGTAAAGGCGTTTATAAGATTTCTTAAAGAAGACAAAACATTTGGACCTGTCGTAGCACGTAAGTCGTATATATTATTCTTGGTTTAATATATATATATATATATATATATATATATATATATATATATATATATATATATATATATAGATTTTGTAGTTTTCTCTGTTTCACTTTTGTATTACTTCGCAATAATTTCAATTTTTTTGTGGACCTGTACACAATTGAATTCCAGAAGCGAGGCTTACCTCATTGTCATATGCTGTTGTGGGTCGCTGCATGACATAAAATACAAGACCCTTCTGACATTGATGCATTTGTTACTGCTGAGCTGCCAAATCCATCATCAGAACCATTGTTATACCACACCGTTATAACGTGTATGATCCATGGTCCATGTGGTTTGCTAAATATTAATGCTCCATGTATGAAAGATGACAAATGTAAAAAAATATATCCGAAACCGTTCCAACACTGTACAGTCTTTGACAAAGAGGGTTACGCACATTATAAGAGAGATTGTGTTGCACGCCATACACTACAGAATGGGATCTAGGTAGATAACAAATATGTCATTCCATACAACAAAAGGTTATGCAGTCGTTTTGACACGCATATTAATGTGGAGTACTGTGGTTGGAATATGATGATAAAATATTTGTTCAAATTTGTTTCCAAAGGAATGGAACGGGTGAAGTTTGTTGTTCAGAAAAATGTGCCGGTTGGTCAATGTACCACCTCTTTGCAACATGTTGTTGTTGACGAAATATGAAATTTTGTTGACGGTCGTTACCTTTGCCCTCATGAGGCCGCCTGGTGTATTTTTGATTTTCCTATTCATGAGCGGGAACCATCCGTCACAATACTCCCAGTTCATCTACCAAATAAGCAGACAGTTTACTCCAAAGAAAACACTCGCATCCGCGACGTTAATGAACATCCAACTTTCGGTTACAGTCTACTATTAGGATGGTTTGAAAATAATAGGTGGGATTCATCAGGAACAGATCCGACGTAAGTTGCGTTTCCCTCAAAGTATTGGTGGGATAAGCAAGCAAAAATGTGGAAACGAAGAAAACATGTGACAAGCAGTGCGATAGGTAGACTTATATTTATACATCCTTATGCAGGAGAATTATTCTATCTGCGAGTGTTGCTTTGTCATCAGGTTGGTTGCACATCTTATGAGGATGTCTGTACCGTTTACAAAAAGATCTATCCAAATTTTCGTGCTGCGTGTGATGCGTTGGGCTTGATTGGAAAAGACAAAGAATGGATGACCGCATTTACTGAAGCATCTGAATGGGAAACTTCATTCCAACTAAGATCACTTTTCTGTCGCTTTCTTCTTCACTGTGATGTTAGCGATCCTATGTCCCTGTGGGAAATTGGATGGAGAAAAATGAGTGACGACTTGCTGTATAACATGAATTTACAGAATTTCGGATCGAATTTACATATAAGTGATGCTCATTTACAACAACTAGTTCTTTTTGAGCTGGAAGGAATACTTTAGTCCTCGACTCCTTCCAAATCGGTCACTGACTTGCATTTGCCGAAACCAACGGAAGAGACAATTAGATTGCTGCAAAATCGACTGCTTCTAGAAGAGACATCATATGACACATAAACACTCAAAACAGACCACCAACGCATGTTATCACAATTAAATAGTGAACAACTCCACATTTATAAGTTAGTTGTTTCATCTGAAAAAGACGAAAAACTGGTTCTCTTGTTTATTTACGGACACGGCGGGACAGGCAAGACATTTCTTTGGACTACATTACTTGCATACTTCCGCTCTATTGGGAAAATTGCACTTGATGTGGCTGCCTCGGGCATAGCATCATTGTTGCTACCATCAGGTAGAACTGCTCATTCCGGGTTTAGTATACCGATTGACTTTTCGCAAAAAGCCACATGCAACATTTCAAAGAAAACCTTACTTGCAGAGTTATTGAAACGTACGTCTATCATTATATGGGATGAGGCCCCAATGAATGACAGACGTTGATTTGAATGCATGAACTGTTGTCTAAGAGATATTCTAGATTGTGATGCTAAGGTGTTTGGTGGAATGTCCGTACTGTTATGAGGTGATTTTCGTCAAACATTACCTGTTTCCCCAAAAAGTACAGTCTCACACATCATTAGTTTGACTTTACCCAAATCATACCTGTGGCCATGTTTTATAGTTCATAAGCTAAATCTTAATATGCGTCTAATGAATACAAGCACCTATTCAGAATCAGGGCTAGGGCTATCTATATCAGAATTTGCAATGTGGTTACTAAACGTTAGAGATGGTGTTTTAGGAGACTCATATCCTATTGATAGAAAAGACACAAAATGTATTGAAATACCCTCTTCCCTCACTATATCACCAGGAGAAAACGTGTTGCAAAATCTTATAAATTTTATATATGGTGCCGGGATTCTTCTCAATCCTTCTCCATCTATATTGGCAGGTAGGGCGATTGTATGTCCAAAGAACGATACAACGCACATAATAAACGAGCTTGTCCTAGAACTTACCCCTAACGAGACAACATCTTATAGGAGTGTTGACACAATAGAATCTAATGGAAACCAATCCTCAGAATTTAACACTTTTCTATCCAGTGGAATACCTAAATGGCCTCACATTTCCTGCTATCCCGCCCCACAAACTATCACTGAAAATTAACACTCCTATTATGCTAATAAGAAATATTAACCAAAGAGAAGGTTTATGCAACGATACATGGTTGATTGTTTCACAGTTATTGCCAAACGTGATACAAGCAACAATAATTACTAGCACATCCATCGGAAAACAAGTGTACCTGCCTCGGATAAAATTTATACACAAAAGCCCTGAAATCCCTTTTACCTTCATTAGAAAGCAATTCCTAGTGAAGGTCTGTTATGCCATGACAATTAACAAAAGTCAAGGTCAATCACTATCAAAAATCGGAGTTTTTTTTTGCCAGAACCATTTTCACACATGGACAACTTTATGTTGCCCTCTATCGTGCTACGTCTCCACAGTCTATTAAAGTACTGATACACTCTGATGCTAGTGATACACATAACAGAACAACAAATGTCGTCTTCAAAGATTTCTTGCGCACAATTACTGTTTATGAGGTCAAATACATATCCATATTTTGTAAACAGAAATCATGTGACACCACATTCTTATTGCCTTTTCGTATTGCAATAACCAGTAAAATATGAATATATTTTCTTATACAACATATTGCAATCCCTACCTGTTTTCTAAGTCTTGTATCATATATATACACTGATCATATCATATTCCATCTCTAAACATACACAATTTTCCTTGCACAAAACGTCTAATTTCCAGTTTTTTTCTCAAACCTTGTGTCAGCCACATGTCTGAAATATTCACTGCAATCTCAGAGCTAGGGTATGCATCCCCAGGAACAGCCCTGTAGGTACGCATTCTCCGTACATGGACGCCACAAGTACGGGCTCAGGAAACATGGTTTTTAGCAGTTGACAAATATGTAAGTTTCCGAACCATCTTATTAATATTCATCTATTCAATGCATTTACTCACTTCCACATGGCTCCTATTAATATATCAGGGTGATGCAATCCAAATTCTTGGCCAATGAAAGGATCAAGGATTTGTACAATCTTCTCTTGCTCTTTCCAAATGCTACACACTGATAAAATATGGATGTGGAGAACCAGACCAATACCAGAAATGGTTAAACAATCCGGTATACATTGCAGTTGGCACGGCGTCGTCTATCACCTCTATCCCAGACACGGTTACTATTCCAACACACTGGTTTAACTTCATACCAAAAAGCCAAATACCAGACTATATAAACCCATACCCAGGTATTAGCTTACAAAAATGGACCACAAAATGTTGATAAAACAATACATGCTCTTTTACAAACTACTTTCAATATCATTCTGTCGTACATACCTCTTACATAACATGTATGTAAACAGATTATTTGTCGTTTATTATGCGGATTTCTTAGGAGTTTTCGTCAAACTGGTGGCCTGCACTAAGAAAAACGATGAGCCTTGCCTGCTCCTCATTCTAAGGAATGAATCGTAAGTATTGCAGCTTTTGAAAAATACCTATACACTAATTACTGTACTTAAAACATGCAAACAACAGTGGTGAAGATATTGTGATAAGCTTGTGGAAAGAATGCAGTGACGCACCTTCAAAATTTAATTGATACGCAATCAAGAATGCACTTGCTCCCACTGTAATTGCTGTCACAAACGTTCGAATCATGGATTATGCTGGTATGTTTAATGAAAAACCAATGTACATTATTGCTGGTGCAACTACCAAAAAAGCAAAAATCTAAAATAATTACAAATACTTCATTTGAAGGTTCGTTAAGGTTAGGAACCAGTAGTGCAACCCACGTATACGTAAATCCACCCATTAAAGAAACGTATACACTTCTGGACATGTACTATCCTAAAAACAATATATTTTAATCACGTTTGCATCTATACTAACAGTCTCTAAAAATCACATCTACAAGATAAATGCTGCTTCAACACCTCTATTTGGACCTCCGATGCCACTTACACAGATAAATGAGAAAAAACACTTAGATCACTTGGTACACTCATACTCCGCCAATGTTCTTACCACCTATCCTTTATCGATATTATCAGATATATTATAGACTTGTCATTCTTTAACAGGAAAAAACTTTCACTGCCGAGACATCCATAATAGAGTACCTTCTTTCAGACTAAGGGTACCAAGTTTTCTGTCCACATTGCAAGATATCAACACTGAA
This sequence comes from Lactuca virosa, assembly GCF_052849685.1. Lineage (NCBI taxonomy): Eukaryota > Viridiplantae > Streptophyta > Magnoliopsida > Asterales > Asteraceae > Lactuca > Lactuca virosa. The sequence goes on from NC_136429.1 coordinate 387,674,578, forward strand.
ACAAGGAAAGGACTGGTTCTGTCCATCACACGGAACCGTCATCTCTCCAACTCCCGTGTAAGTGACAACACCTTCAAAACAAAAATTGACATATATAAACACTTTCTATGAACTCATATCACTCACTCACACAGCTACAAGCTTATGGCAACAATTACAGACCTAAGTTGCTCAATGACGGTTACCTTATCCAACAACGTTGCCCAAAAAATATTCGGAACAACAGCAGATAAAATGATAGTAGAGGACGACCCAAACCACAGGAAAAAATTGCCCACTATCATAAAAGAGACCAAGGGTATCATGAAAAAGATGAAATTACGGATCACAAACACGTCAAATGAAAGGAACATATGTTTCATAATAATTGATATCGAAGACAACTCTTCTGAATCATCATCAATAACAACCCCACCTCCTCAAAACACATCCTCCTCCAATATTCCTCATAAAACACATACGTCTTCACCGAGACAAGATCACCCCAAAGTCAGGAAGGCATTGACTTTTGAAAATCCAGGTAATACTCATTACACATTAAACAAGTATGCCCAAAAAATTTAACTAATTGTTTACATTAAATCACAGGTATGGACAAATTTGATACAGGCCCGAAACGACCACGCCGGTCGCAATAAAAACAATGGCTTTGTGCAACAGCTCTATACTGCCAACTCTTTGTTTATTTCCACCCCCTATTACCTCTGTAGTACCAACCCTTTTTTTAACTACTATTCGTACTAAGTTAAAAACTATATCATCTTTTGCATATGTAATATTGCCTTACAAAATTACCATGGATATATCACTAGCAAAACACTGACTCCTACAAAAAATTAAGCTATTAAAAAAAATCACAACAATATCGCACATGTACTATTCCCTTACAAAAATGACCATGCATATATGAGTACAAAAACATTATCCACTGCAACATACCTACATTTTAAAGAAAAACACAACAAAAAATACACACGCTAACATAAAATCATTGTCTAAAAAGTAATAGCTACCATCCTTGCTTATACTAAAAAATGGCAGCCATTAAAAAAAATTAACAGTAACACATATTTCAGCAAACAAAAATCCAATTGGTTCCAAAGTAGTTATTATTAAAAAATAAGAAGAACAACATTCAATACTATCCAAACACCTGCCTACTAACATTATATATACATAATTAAAAAAAACAAATAAAAAGGAAGCTCCACATTCTGGACACCGTCTTCATCCTTCTTTTAGACCATATCTAGTATAGGAAAATATAGCATGCATTACTAAGACCACCAAAACAGGACACCTCATATCCTAAATACAATTCCATACAATGACTTATCTAACCTACTATAACAGCAATGCCACGCAGCCCCCCTGCTCCTTTAGTAAGTTTTGTAAAAAAAACCCAACATCTGAAACACGTACAATAACCATATTACTTATCTCAAGACAAAAACCTAAAAGATGAACAACCAACAACTCCAAAACGTGCTTCACTCACTCATTTCTTACATATGGGAAGTAGCAGATCTTATTAAAGCAGCTCAGACGAAATTACAAGAAGGCTTCACCATGGAAGAAACCTCTCACATCACTCTCTCAACAAATGTTGAACACCCCAACTCCAGAATCCTAAAAACAATCCTGCAAGATGCCAAAGACGAGGACCAATCCATGGAGGACAACATCTCCTTCATGCTCGGATCAGTTCATAAATGAATTGGAAAATACAAACGCACAATCAAAGATACAACTGATGACTAAACGTCGACGTTGTTTTTATGTTTCTGTATGTCTATTTCCTTTACGTTTATGTTGCATTCGTTTCTATGCTTTCCTCCAAAGAAATTTATCCAGGTCTTATGATATGGAATAGCTATCATATGGGTATATAAATAAATACTATATTACAAAGTAACATACGACACATAAACAGTTGACCCACGACCCTCTAATCCACAAAACATCGAACTATCCATTGACAATTTACATAGAAATATTTATAATTATTTAGATGCAAGACAGTGCCAAAGGCGCACACTTGATTCCTGCTAGTTGATAATTGATTTTTCATTTCAAATTTTAAATTTCACACTCTAATTACATTAAATTAATAACATTAGAATAAAAAATAAAATAAAATTAAGATCTATTATAAGGTGATATAATTTCATGTATTTATTTAATCCAACGATTATAATTTTATATAAATAAAAAAATCTCTTAATTAATAATTTATTTAATATTATAACCGTGGTTCTCACGGGTTATAAACTAGTTATTTCGAAAGTGCCTGGAAAGTGTCACGGTCGTGGTGATTTCAAATATTCAAACAAAATTCAAATCCGATATACGCATCTCCGCGAAATGACGTTCGAAGTTTCGAGTCAACCGAGATCCGATTCGTCGATTTTCGCAAATCTGATTTTGGCCTGGGCTAAAAATACTGGAATACTAAAATCAAATACTAGACCGAAGTCTGAGTTCAGAAACATGATCAAAATTAATTTACGAGATGTTTAGCTACCTCAGAGTAGTGTAGTGTCCGGTACCGAGTAAAATCAAGTATATACCTGCTTAAAAGCTTAAAACATGCATAACTTTCTCATACGATCTCCGTTTTGGACATTCTTTATATCTATGAAATCTTGAGAATATGTTCTATCCAATTTAATCATCCATGGCCTCCATGTATTTCAAATGCGATAATTTGATTTTTAGGACATCAAATCTCACCGATTTTTGAACTGCTTCCTGTTTGATGATGATGGTCAACGTTTCGAGCGTTTTGAGGTATCCCGAAGGCACTTATGTGTGACATGATCATTGTACTTAAAATCATTAAGGTACTATGTCGTAGGTCCTACTACAGTGTGGTTCGCGGTAAATTGATTGTCTCTAGTTTTAGACCTAAATTCCGAGATGTCAGAAACATTGATCGAGATAACTCACGATCACATTCGGGATACTTGTTCACACTTAATGGAGGATCCATTTCCTGGAAAATTTCAAAGAAAGAAGTGGTTGCACTTTCTATAGTAGAATCAGAGTATATAGCCACGTCTAAGGCAACTCAAGAAGTTGATTGGATGAAGAAATTAATTATTGATCTGAATGTTGTTCCAAGCATCAATAATGCTATTGAGATGCTTTGTGACAACAATGTTGATATCGCTAGTGCAAGAGAGTCGATGGTTACCAACAAGACTAGATACATTCAACGGAAATTCCATTTCATTTGTCAAGAATTGAAATTAGGAAATATATGCATTGACAAGGTTCATACGAATGTTAATCTAGCAGATCCGTTCACGAAGTCTCTTTCTGAAAAAAAAGAGGGCCACGCAAAAGGAATCGGTCTTCGATTAGCTAGTGATTGGATTTAAATATGTACTTTACTAACATCTGGATATTTAGAACTATGTAGCAAGGATATGTAATCTATTTTGATATATGAGATATCTCTTTTTTGTTAAATATTGTTGTGTTCTATATTAGCATGTTATTTAGTCCTTGAATAATGTCACTATTCATTATTATCCATAGTCCTTCAGTGTTGTGGGAGCAACTGTAAATTAATACTAATATGAATCAGATTGGTTGATTTCAAGTGGTGAAATGGTAAAGTGTTGCATCCAAATTCATATGTACTTTTTCGAGAACAATTATTGGATATGATCCACGTCAAGAACCACTCGATGGATCATTTTCATAAGTGAATCTTGAACAATGGTAAATATCTTTATGTCTTTTGACCTGAGATACATAACAGAGACTCAAGTATAAGAATTGTTATACTTTGACATGGTTAAATGATGTTCGTAACCGTGCAGTCATAAAAGTCTTCAATAGGTATTGCATGAACTATATGAGAGTGTGTATATAGTCAAGATGGGAATTGTTCCTCTTATCTATTTCAAGTTAGACATCTAAGGCACCTTACTTAGAGTTGGATGTCAAATGAGAATGATTATGTTCCACGTCTCATATCCAACATGATGTATGAAACAAAGAGAACGTTGATACATTTAGCTTATACTTCAATTGTAGCTTATAACCTCCTGATATTGAATATTGATTGATGACACCCTTTTATGTATTGTTAGGAGTAGTAGCCCGTTGATAGACGTCAGCTACTGTCACACACACCCCCGACGGCCGGCAGAAACTCCGAGGTGTGCGACGTAAAACAAAAATCATAGTTCTTGAACATACATTGAACAATACAGATATAATCTTCTATTATTACCAAAATAGAAATTACATTGATAATGACTATTGCTAAATCATGACACACGCCTAAAAATCTGGCGATTACGAAGGTATGGTAAAATAACGGAAAGTCTTCTATGCAAATTCTTCCAACCTATTAATAAACCTGAGAATACACGCACTAAGATACATCAACAAAATTGTTGGTGAGTTCTACAGGTTTTGACACAAAATATTTTTATAAACACGTACTTTTCTATCAAAAGTATAAAATAATTGAGTTATAAAAATGTATTTGGACTCATTCATAAATATCATTTGTTCAAATCCAAAAGTACAAAATTTGGAAAAATACACATAAGTAATTCAGACTTATATCAAAATTATACGGTTCTCATGACCCAAATGCTTTTTATATAAGGATTTTGAGTGTCAATTTATATAAAATAAACTCATATCTGTGAAAACATAAAATGTCCAACTTTACTCTAGAAACCTTGTACAAGCGTTTATATAGTTTATATGTAAAACTCACAAGTTTCGAATTTGTAAACTTTGTAAAAATCGTGTTTCGGTATTATTTAAGTATTACGTTACTTAATTTGGGAACCGACACTTAACCAGTGGTGCAAACTCCTTCCACATACATATTGTGTTTTCGTACAAGGACAAAGGGTTTATATAAATAAGTTATTAGTTGTAAGTTATTAAACCTTAATAAATCGTTTCATGATATTAATTAAGTGATATATGATTTAATTTATGGTATTGACACTTATCGTTTTGGGACACAAACTATTCCACTACCTACAGTCTTTCAACTAGTATAAGTGAAAAAAAACCTCGTATAAACCCAATATTGATTCTATACGGTAACGAAACAAAACTAGGATTTTAATGAACCCATAACCGAACTTGTGACGCTGCACTTTTTGCACCGGCTCCATAGCAGGGCATGCGTAAGTCATTTACCCCGTAATAACACGTGATAATGTTTAATGGTACTAATGTCAACACCAAAATTTGTCTCGTCAGACGTAGTTTTAGCTAGCAACTCCAGGCGAGTGGTCTAACCGTATAAGATCAATAGCATGACACTTATACATGTCGTTAGTTGTTCTCTGCGGATTAACGGTTATGAAAATAAAGAGTTTTCCACCAAGACACACAGTCTTAGTATACTCAACAACATAGCCCAAATGACTTAGGAAATGAACCTAACTCATATAGCTTTAGTGTAACGACCCAAATTTTTATTATTTAAAATATAATATTAAATCCTCATAAAATAAAACCAGTCGTTACCCTTTGAAAAATACAATTAAGGTATCAAAAACTTCCAACCATACTTATAAAATGTTATTTGAAAGAAAACATTAGCGGAAGCAAAAACATCCCAGCTTTAAATACATAACATTTTTTTTATATAAGCCTTCGAGTGAATGTCGCCTGCAGTCACACCGGTCTCTTTCCTTTACTAATAGCTGATGATCCTGAAAAATGTTAAATAACAACGGGTAAGCATAATGCTTAGTGAGTATACACATTACTCTACCATTATCCAGATCACTTACTTACACATAGCATAACATATCACATACAACATAACATAACATAAACATTCCTAGCACATACTGTTGGTACCAACTATAACCTTGTTCCCCCTTTCGGGATCTACCCCCCCCCCCCCTAAATAGGGAATAAGATATAATAATGTAGTTTACCTCACTAGAGGACAAACCACATTCTGCGTTACCTTGTTCACTCTATCGGATTAGGGTATCCGTGAACAAAACATGAAACAAGTAATACCTACATAGTAGGAGAGTTAGTGTAACTCACCTCTCTTCGTAACTTGAAATACTCTAGTTGCAATAGCCAAGTGAAATTTCTTCTTTTTGAGCACCTACACAACAATTATAACACTTATTTAACTTGTGCTTCATAACTACACATTAAAATACTTTCCTTTGCATTACTTTAACTTTTCTTTGATTTTAGTGTTCTGTTCGGGGCCTGATTTATTAACTTTAAGTACATATTTAGGTTCTTATAAAATTGTATTCATATAGCCCCCTCTTTTAGCTTTTCGGGAATATAAGGATCTCGTCCTAACAATTTTTGGTTGATTTTATATAAATATTACAAGTTAACCATCTTGAGTTGTTACTTTCTGGACTCACATGCAAATGCGGTAACTTTTACTCTAGGAGGGTTAAGATTTAAATCATAGGAAAAATTCATGGTATACAAGACATTATGATCTAACCATAACCTCTGACTTTTCATGAATCGGAGTTTTGAAGAATTAATTATGCACATCACAAGTTGATGTATAATTTCTGTAGCTTTCCTGACCATGCAGTATTCTTTTAATAAACTGTACAATCCTACTAAGAATTAAATCAATAAATTGATATGGAGGAAACTAGACATCCATATCTAACTACAGGCTTTGGAATTTTAGCATTTGGAGTTCTGAGGAATTTATTATGATTTTTAGAAGACAACACATGAAATCTGTGACAGCATAGACCCTTCTGAGAAAACTGACCATTTTACCCCTCAAGGGTTTGGAATTTTGAAAAGTGATTCAAAGTTTGAACAAACCAGACATACTAAGATTTCTAGAAAAGTAAGTCTCATGATTTTTAGATGTTCGGATTGCCTCAAACAGATTTTAGAAGTTGAAGGGTAAAATTGGAAAAATAGGTCATTTTAGCTTTTCATTCACTTTTGGTGTTTTATTAAGGACTTAATGGTTAAACTTTAACCTTAGGATTTTAGACATCATAATTGATTACATATTGGTTTAAAAAGATGTATTAATGAAGTTTTCCGAAAGGACTTAATGCTTGGCCTAATAACATCTCAAAGTTATAGATTTTCAATAATATATCATTTTCTTCTCATATTAGGGTTAAGTTACCAACTTAACCCATTAAGCTCTTAAAATACCACATGGCTGGAAATTCGAGTCCTTCACAGATTTATCATTAAATGGTGGTCTAATGGTGGAGTTGTGGTGGTTAATGGTGGTCAACCACCACAAACGAAAATAGAATGTTATAAAGGGGATTAAATGGGACAATACTTGAATGCATGGCATATGGCCTTAAAACTCATTTACAACAAAGGGAAAACCCACAGCTACCTATCCATGGTGGCCTGTGGTGGCAGGTGGGGCCACTCACCGGCGGCAGGAGGTGGCCGGTGGTGGTCTTAGGGTGGTTGAGTTCGCTCACAATAATAGAGCAAAAGAAGAGGATAAAGAACAAGTTCTAAATAGAGCTGTTGATACCTGGAATATAGACGTGACTACCACCACCACTCCCGTCACTTCCTTCCCTCTCCGACAGTTCTCCCTCCGGCAGTGACTTCCGGCGATGGCTGCAAAAACGAATCCCGCTTTCCTCTTTTGACCCCGCAAAAAAAAAAAACTCGAGGGCTACTAGTTGATCAGTTAGGGTTCGATTGAGAGATGGGATACGATCAAAATAGAGAAGTTCAGCCCCAAGAAACGAGCCCACAACAGAATCCCGTCGATTGCCATTGGATTTAAGCGATTTTTCATTTCAGCCCCTGATCTTTCGGAGAATGACAATTCCTACCCTCTATATGAAATTCTTGACAAAGGCAGTTTTGGTTCTTGACACTTTTAGCCCATAATTCTTTGTTATCTTTCAAAATTATTAATTCTTGGATGTTATTTCATCTTATTTGTTATTATTATTAATATTATTGTTTATTTTCTTAATTTATTATTTAACCACTTCGATAAATTTCTTTTCTTGAGTATTCATCGATGTAATTCTTTAGAATATAAATCTCTTATCATATAATTATTCTTATAAATTAACAAAATCAGTTTTTGAAATTACTAATGAGGAATAGGGCGCTACACTTAGGAACAACGTGACACCTACAGCGAGACCCTGGAGTGTTGGATCCTAACAATGTGTCTAGGCATCCTCGTCCAAAACTTCCCGTTAAAAGATTGTTGAATATTTATGATTTTTTTGTTTAGGAATAATATTTGAATGAAGTCTTTTAGTATTTGAGATACATATGACTTAATGGATTTCTAAATTCCTATTGTCTCTTATGACGAAATTTGGGCGGCATAACAGCTGTTTTTATAACATTTTCCAGGTTTCAACTAACATGAAACCAACGATTTCCAAAATATTTATAATTCATGTGATTGATACAATATAATATTTAGCAAATAACGACTCTTAAGTCCTGAAGTTCATCATGTTATTTATTGCAATAAAAATCTATAACTTAATAACATGAGTTATATTATTATAATTAACATAAAATATATTAATAAATTATGCATTCCTTTTTACATAACTTATATATATATATATATATATATATATATATATATATATATATATATATATATATATTATATATATTTAAAAGTTAAAGTTCGATAATTTTAAGTATTAATTATGCGATTTCATAAATTTGACTTTTCTACCAAATATGACAATGTACTTTCATTTTAAACACATGTAATATTTTTGGTGTCACAACTTGAAAAAAAAAATTCTAGATCAAACAAAGTCTAACATTTAACCGTGTACAAGTGATTTCACATCGTAGCATTGATACAACAGAACGTTGAATGCCAAGAGTACATGTTTATATAAGTTAACATATATATATATATATACATATATATATATATATATATATATATATATATATATATATATATACTTTGGAAAACCATGTTAAAATGAACCTTTGAAGTCAATACAAGTTAACAAGACATTAAGGAGTCAAAGGGGTCAACAAAAATTAAATGAATTACATTGTTTTAGTGATTTCGACTACTAGGCCCTATACCTTTGAGTTTTCGGTCACATAGGACCGAAATCAACTTCATAGCCTCGCCATAAGACCGAAATCACTTCAAGGAATCACACTCAGACCGAAATCTCTAAGTTAAGGCCCATAAAGGCCGAAAACACCACAAGTGAGGACCGAAATCATTTGTTTGAAGCCATTTAGGCTGAAATCATCAAGTGTGGTTGTGTACCAAGGGATTTCGGTCATGCTAGGACCGAAATATACTTCTTTAAGGCCGAAAACTCCTTAAATCTTAGATATTATATGCAATTTGGTTGGTTATTTACCTTCCCAAAGTGATATATTACACTTACCAACGTAAGTGTCACTTCTCTTACACTCTTATCTCTTATTTCCCATATATAAAAACCCACAAATAGAACTCCTTCACCATTTCTCATTCACAGTTAACATTTCACAAAACAAATCCTCTCAACTATTCAAATCCTTCCAAGATCATCAATAAGACATTCCCTGGAACTATATTCTTCAAGTTATTTCCATAGGATTATTGTAAGTGTTTCTCATCTAATCTAGCGTTCTTGCAAACACTTTCTTGTTACTTCATATATTCACACATTATTATGTGTTACAAACAATTAGGATCTCGACTACCTTCAAGTGTTCTAACTTAAAGATCGTCACCGTCACCTTGTTATCGAACCGCAACTACACATATGGTGAGTTCATACCCCTATATTTTTCAAGATTTTTTCTATGTTTTAGGGGGGGGGGGGGGGGTAAAAGTAACACGCAAGAAAATTTACGTTAAAACGCAAACATTTAAATACGTTATTTTACCATTTTTACGAAAAGCGTTAAATACGTGAAACGACTTTACTACCAACTGCGTATATTTTTACATATAACATTTTGATAATAACGTAAATATATGAAAAACGGTTACAAAATACATTAGATTATTCTTATATATATATATATATATATATATATATATATATATATATATATATATATATATATATATATATATATATTTGAGTACAAAACGTTAATTCCATTAAAACTTTATAAATATAGTTTACGAAACTTTACCCCCTTTGTAACCCGTTGAGCAAAGGGTAAAATTATGTAAAATGCATATATAATTGTTTTACGGTATTTTCAATATTATCCTGGAAAAAGGGGATAATTTCATATACAAATGTTTTCATTTCAAAAACACGTACACTCGTTGAATAAATTTGTGAGACATTTTCTTCATCGTACCTAACTGAGGTATACACAAAAGACTTGTTTTATAACCGGAATCTCCGATACGAGAGCGTGATACTTGTGTATAGATCTATACGAGACTGATGATCTCACACCCTGACTGCTAGCTACAGTCAGACCGACAGGTTATCGGTGACAAATGTCATAAATAAGTCGACGCCTGAAGAATGTCGAGGCAGACAGTTCATTGTTAGCACGGTTATGAAAACTCACATAGGGAAACAACTATACGTATATTTTACACGAAAACACATTTCTTCAAACGGTTTTATACATCAATAAAACTACATATTACTACTTAAGTATGGAAAACACTGGAACATTTCGTTCATGGAAAATTTAAGACTACAACTCATTTCTACGGAAAATATTAGATTTTCTGGAATAAACACTATCATTTTACAAGTGAACGACTACATCTCATTTATTAGAAAATATTGGATTTTCTGGAAATAACACAATATCTTTTCACAAAAAGGATTACTATTTTTCATACAAACTCTTATGAATTCACTAACTTAATTGTTGACACTTTTTCAAACAACTTGTATTTTCAGGGAATCAGTAAAACAGGTAACTAACAGCTTTTGAGGATGGGGCGCTAAGGCGTTAGACAAATCTTTTTGTCATCATATTGTAATTGACTTTTAGAAACATGTAACACTTAAAATGATGTAACTTTTTCAATTATATATGATGGTTATGTTTGCTTTCTTTACTATTACTCAATTGTTATGATACAATACTTGAAAGTCATCCACCCCCGGACGTTTCCGCCATCCTGGTTTGGGGGTGTGACAGTTTGGTATCAGAGCATTGTTTATAGTGAACTAAGTATATCAAACCACATAAGATATACAAACTATAAATACAATGGGACAAAAACTCTCCGACGTACATTTTCGTACAAGTATACTTTAAAATATTGTGATATTTTTATAAAAGTATAAGTACAATCATACTTACTAGTTCGGTGTCATAACAGTAACAAAACAAAAAGTATTAAGATAAGTTGAACACTACGAGTAGGTCTCGGGGTATGTAATCAGATCGGGGATGAATATAGCCTGATTAACTATATTTATCCAGGATACGACTAACGTATTCCGAGGAATGTTCGTAGTGAATAACGAGTCTAAAACTTACCAACAAACCATACTGAGAACCTTTAAACATACAAATTTAAAATACTATATGAGTATTTTGTGATACGATAAAACCACACACTTAGATTCTTTATGTACCTCTTACCCTTATTCTCGAATAAACTCTATGATAGGATTCCACCTACCCGGAGATCCCTACCCTCCTAACCAAGGAAACGAAGGTTGGATCGTGGAAGATCCAGAGGAGGATTCTGAAGAGATTTTAGAAGAAGTCGAGGAAGACACCGACTCAGAACCCGATGTTTACAACCCACCACAAGTCGTCCAAAACCCCAGATGGAACTTCCAGGGCCCGGCGCCCCGATGGGCAGTAGACTTGAAGAGATGGAGCCAAGAGCAAGGACATCGCCCACCCTATGGTATGGAATGAGGTTTCTACAACCTCGATAGAGGGGGTTCAGCAGACATGGCTCTTCCTGTCATGGTCCGTCGCATCGCCCGTCATGGCGAGCAAGCAAGGGGATCCGCTAACCATATCATGGAGATTGGCACCAACAACGAGGTCACCGCAGTCCGTCTTCATCGCCTGGACGAAGATCATGATCGGACCCGGGATCATACTGAGACCCTTCATAGGGAAGTTACCGCAACTCGGGCTGAGATGAGAGAATATCAAAAACGTCAGGCCATAATGGAGAGGCGTGTATTCGAGGCTGAGTACCAAGTGAAGGAAATGCAAACCTTCATGAGTTCATCTCATGGCCCATAGAAGATCAACTGTCACGAGTAGTTTCCTATACTACTCATGTTTAATTATAAGATTAGGTGTTTTTTTCCGTATGTGAGTACGGCCCTTCGAATAAGTGATTACACTATTCCATGGAGTCAGTATGCTGTCAAAATTTTCCCTTACATTGATGTATTGTAGGCCTGCTTAAAAGGCCAAATTTTCCCAATATTATGTACTAAAATATATCAATGAAATTGACATGCATTTTATTCCATTGGAAAGTATCTAGTAAACTCATAAATTGATTGTAATCATTTAATTAACTATGGTCGATTTCCATCATGAAGCACTTACAAAATACACAAAAATCGTAACGCAAAACACATGGAACTAAAATAATCTAGTCCGTTAGCATTCGACTTGTAACCATTATTGAAAACTCATCATCGTTTCATCTTTAAACTTTATGGCAGAAAATGCCACCGCACAAATCTAACAAACGTTTCAGCAATACAACCACCCACCGCCACCACCACCGATGGATATTGGCGTCTTTCAAGCTGCTGTGACAGCCGCTGTAACCGCTGCCATAGCACAGATTAGCTCCAACGGTGCCACTGGGACTGGAATTGTTACTAATAGTTTTAACCAAGGCGACATCCATGGTAGACCAAGAGGATGCTCCTATAAGGACTTCTCGAATTGCAAACCCAAATCATTTTGTGGCGACGGAGGTGTCATCGCCCTGACAAGGTGGTTCGAGAAGATTGAGTCAGTGTTTGAAATATGTGCCTGTCCGGAAGAGAGTAAAGTCAAATTTGCAGTCTTCACATTCACCGACAAGTCAAATACTTAACACTCCCCGTGGCCAACGCTTTGAGCTGGGAGGACCTAAAAATTATGATGCTAGCAGAATATTGCCCAAGGGGGGAAGTAAAAAAATTGGAGCAAGAACTCTGGAACCTCACAATGGAGGGTTCCGATATAACAGCATATACCACTAGGTTCAGTGACTTGGCAGTGCTTTGTCCCGGGATGGTCACCCCGGAAAGCAAAAAGGTGGAACTCTTGTCACCTTTTTCCCTCTCCGACAGTTCTCCCTCCAAACGGAGTAGTGCATAGTTCGTTTCAGGAAGATCAGATAAACACTGATTTTTATAACTTTAGAAAAGACGTAACTTTCTCATACGATCTCTGTTTTGAAGCGTGACTACCACCACCACTCCTGTCACCTCTTTCCCTCTCCGACAGTTCTCCCTCTGGCAGCGACTTTCGGCAATGGCAGCAAAAACGAACCCCGCTTTCCTCTTTTGACGCTGCAAGAAAAAAAGCTCGAGGGCTACTAGTTGATCAGTTAGGGTTCGATTTGATGGGTTTTATGTACTCTAACATTCCTATGGTGCACATACAATTGTAATGCTTTGGATCTAAGTTTTCTCTAATTATACATGCAACATTGTTTTTCCAAAGCATAAAGCCTAAACTAGCATGCAAGACAATATTTGAATCATAAAAGCATCTAGAAGATTACGTTGTGTAGTAGCTTGCTTGTCTTTGACCTTTAGGAGCCTAGCACCTCAAGTGTGATGCCTCAAATGTCTTATAATAAACCAAGAATAGGAGAATGGACTTGAGAGAAAGGTTAGGGAGATCAAAATCGGCTAGCCACTACTATAGTGTGCATGGGTGCCGATTTTAGGTGTTAGGGACTTCTTTTATAGCTTAGGATAACAACCATGAAAACCCTAATGACTTTATATTTCTTAGTTTTTTAGGCTAAACCTTCTTGGACTTTCACATAGGTTTAGTCCAACTCTAATCAGCATGAGTCATGAGTCCAACTAGAAGTATTACTGATTTACTTAATCAGTCCCTATATCTTTAATTAGTTTCTTTTGATCACTAAATTAATATCAAATTAATTCTTGATCAATACTAATTAAATAATGTGATTTCTCAATTAATATATTATAATTATAATATATTAATAAACCACAATAACCTCTTCCTCAAGTATCTATCCTATCAAATTGTTCCATAGTATTACAACCCAAATGGACCATGCTATTATCGGGTCTAGTACATACCAATTATAGTTATGGGCTTAGACACCTAATCCAATAGTCTCCCACTTGGATAAGTCTAATAACTATAATTTCCAATGTCCTTCAAAACCCGAGTAGCAATCGTAGCTCTCTAAAAGCCAATGTCGAATCCTGACGCGCCATTTAGATAAGGGATCATATAACCCTATGTTCTTCAAGATATCATGTGGACAAATACATGGAACATAGTCATACTTATTGTCCATCGGTTTGTTTCCCGATTTCTGATTTGTTTGACATAGAACTTAATTGAACACATCAATTTAGTCTTGACCGGGCCCGACACATAAGTCAAAACAAAATTATCGAGGGGCCCCAGATATCGCTTTTAATCCTCTTAGGATAAAAGGAACATAAAAACTTTGACTTATATGCTTGTACTAACTATTAGTTAAATCATACACAACAGCACGTTTTATAACATCGAGTTACTGATGCGTTTTCGCACTGTCAATGTACAACCAACTAATAATTGCCAACTCATATATCTTGGTTTGAAGATTATACGATATTATCATCTCACAATCACTTGTGATAAATTCCATGAAGTGATTCATGTGAGTGTGGGCTGATCCAATACTCAAATCTTATTTCAAGAGTACTCATGAATGTTGTAGCAAACTTTTGCAATGTCTAACTCTTAGACAATCTTACAAAACCCATTCATGATAGTCTACTTACATAACCTACTTCCAAATTATGATAGACTGTGGATAGTTTGAATAATCTTATTATTCTGGAAGTCAAAACATGCAAAATGAAACAATAGTAAATAATTGACACAAGACAATAAATTTACTTATAAATAAAACTCCTTTTATTCAATCATCAAATGTCAATTACATTTTAGCTATTACAAGTTTCTAAATATCTATCTAATCATTAACACTAATATCGTCCTTTAGCCCAACGCTCCTTGCATGCAGTAACTGCTTATCCCTGCTGAGTCCCTTTGTAAGGGGATCTGTTGGGTTCTTCTCTGACGATATCCTATTCACTACGAGTTGTCCTTCTTCTACCTGATGTCTTATAAAGTGATATTTTCTATCGATGTGCCTGGATCTGCCATGATCCCTTGGTTCCTTGGCTAAGGCAACTGCACTTTCATTGTCACAGAAAACATCCACATGCTCCTTTACAGCTGGTACAACTCCAAGGTCTCTAATAAAGTTCTTCAGCCATATTGCCTCCTTTACTGCTTTGCTTGCTGCTATGTACTCTGATTCGCACGTTGAATCAGCCATAGTTTCCTGTTTGGAACTTTTCCATGTTATTGCTCCTCCATTAAGGGTAAATACCGAGCCCGACTGGGAGCGGAAATTATCTCTGTCGGTATGAAAGTCGGCGTCACTATACCCTGTCACTCTCAAGTCATCACTCCCACTGAGAGTAAGGACCCAGTCCTTAGTCCTCCGCAGGTACTTAAGAATGTTCTTTACCGCATTCCAGTGAGCTTTACCAAGGTTCCCTTGATATCTGCTGACCATGCTCAAAGCAAAGGCCACATCAGGGCGAGTACATGTCATAGCATACATCATCGAGCCAACTACAGAAGCATATGGTACTCGACTCATCTCTGTTATCTCAACCTTTGTACTCGGGCTCTGAGTCTTACTACGTTTGATATTGCTCTGTATTGGTAAGTATCCTCTCTTGGAATTCTCCATGCTGAAACGCTTCAACACCTTGTCCAAGTAGGTACTTTGACTAAGTCCTATTAGTCTTTTACTCATGTTTCTCAATATCCTTATCCCTAGAATGTAAGCAGCTTCTCCGAGGTCCTTCATAGCGAAACACTTCCCAAGCTAGGACTTAACCTCCTGCAAGGTTGGAATGTCGTTTCCTATGAGTAGTATGTCATCCACATACAACACGAGAAAGCTAACTATACTCCCACTAGCTTTGACATATACACAGGACTCATCCTCGCTTCTCGAAAATCCAATATCTTTGACTTTATCATCGAAACAAAGATTCCATCTGCGAGATGCTTGTTTCAATCCATAAATGGATTTCTCAATCTTACACGCTCTATTAGGGTACTTTGCATTGACAAAACCCTCTGGCTGATTCATGTAAACATCTTCAGCCAACTTCCTATTAAGGAAAGCGGTTTTGACATCCATTTGCCATATTTCATAATCATGAAATGCAGCTATGGCTTTATAGATTTAATCTTAGCCACTGGTGAGAAGGTCTCATAATAGTCAACTCCAGGAGTTTGAGTAAAGCCCTTCGCAACCAATCGCGTCTTATAATTGTGTACTTTCCCATCCATGTCGGTCTTCTTCTTGAAGATCCATATGCACCCGACTGTCTTACTACCCAGTAGATTGTCAACCAAGTTCCAGACTTGATTGTCATACATGGACTGAATCTCGCTGTCCATAGCCTCTTTTCATTTCGCAGACTCGGAGCCTGTTATGGCTTCCTTGTAGTTGTTAGGTTCATCCAAGTTTACCGGTGTACTATCATAGATAAATGTGTCACCTTCAGTAGTAATATGGAAATCATAAAACTCAGGTGCCTGCCTAACTCTACTGGAACGCCTCAGAGGTAAGGACTCGTCAGTCAGTTCAACGGGAGTTTCCTCCTCGGGTTGAGTGCTAGTGTTTGAGGTTCCTTCATCGCTTAACTCTTGAAGCTCTTCAAGGTCAATTTGCCTCCCACTGTCCTTTTGGCATATGAGTTCTCTCTCGCGAAAGACTCCTCTCCTCGCAACGAAGACAACATTGTCACTCGGTCTATAGAAGAGATATCCAAAGGATTTATGTGGGTAGCCGATGAAAATACATCGCTCACTACGAGGTTCAAGCTTTTCGTGAGTTTCTTTTCTCACAAAAGCCTCGCAACCCCAAACCTTGATGTGTGCTAACAAGGGAACCTTCCCTGTCCACATCTCGTGAGGTGTTTTGGAAACCCTTTTAGTTGGGACTAGATTAAGCATATGGGTGGCAGTCTCTAAGGCATACCCCCAGAATGAGATAGGTAACGAAGCTCGACTCATCATAGAACGAACCATGTCTAGCAAGGTTCGATTGCACCTCTCAACCACACCATTAAGTTGTGGTGTCCTAGGTGGCGTCAATTGTGAAACGATTCCACATTCCTTAAGATAGTCGTGGAACTCGATACTAAGATACTCTCCTCCTCGATCGGATCAGAGCATCTTTATCTTCCTGCCGAGCTGATTCTCCACTTCTTGCTTAAACTCCTTGAACTTTTCAAAGGTTTCTGACTTATGCTTGATTAGGTAGACATATCCATATCTACTATAATCATCAGTAAAAGTCACATAGAAGCGGTTAGCATCCCTTGTGGCGGATCTGAAGGGTCCACACACATTAGTGTGTATGAGATCAAACAGACCCTCACCCCTTTCACAAGTACCAGTGAAGGGTGACTTGGTCATCATTCCAAGCAAACAAGATTCACAAGTGTCATCCGACTTTAAGTCAAATGACTCCAAGACTCCATACTTTTGGAGTTGGGCTATGCGCTTCTTGTTAACATGTCCAAGACGACAATGCCATAAGCATGCTTTATCCAAACTATTGGACGAATCGATATGAAATACATTATTTCCTAAGTTATCTACAACCATCACAGTTTCATATAAACAACTATAAGGTAATGCTTCAAAATAAAATACACCATTATAATAAGCATTAATACTACCAATTTCATTATTAAAAGAAAAGGTAAAACCTTGTTGTAACAACCCGTAATTTCAAATCAATGTAAGTTGAAACTTATTCGAATAAAAGCCTAAGCTACAATCGTATGCAAGTAAATCCATATCAATAATTAAGCATTGAATTTTCTTAAAAGTTTTTGACAATTAAAAATTTAAAATCATAAATTACCTTCTCATTCATATAAAAACTAAGGATCCTTACAGGTGAGCTGTGATGGCTTAGTATAAAATTAGAGTCATACATAGTTAAGATTTTGTAGGCTTAGAGTGAGTGATTCTGCCTTATTTCCTGTTTCTTGTTTGATTGTGGATTTAGGGCAGAGTTGCTCAGTCGACTGTCTTCTCAATATTAACTATATACGATTTGTACACACTAAACGATTATAGAGGGACTTTGTAGGGATCATATTACAAGATTTCATCAGTAATTATCGAATTACTCTTATTGTTTACATTCACTAAATGCGGTGCTAACATTCACAATAGTAATAACAAGGATAAAACAAAAAACACTAAGAACATAATCATAGAATGTACTATCGTTCTAACAAACCCTCCTTCCAAATTGACTTAACACCCGTTACGATAAGAAATTCCGAAGTCATCATTGGAAATGAATTGACTTGGTCCTCACCATACCAATTTCCTATGCTACGTAAAAACCCTTCGCCTTATGCGACCGTCTAACAAAATCATTTCAATGTATAACGACAAACCCAACACAAACTTTCGTATCGTCTCTCGCTTCAAAACTCAGAAGTACCCATACGAGGGGTATCACGCCTTCCTAGCTTACTCCGCAGACAAGAAACTTAAAGTGAAACACACCGAGGATGTTCCAGAAGTCCGTAATCTTCCCGAAGTATCCTCAGCAGACTTCCTAGGAATACCACTCATACAACAAGTCAAGTTCGAGAATAGAGACTAAGAACCTATGCAGCTAACCTATCACTGTTAAGTGTATACGCAAAGGTAGTATATAATTAAGATTTAACAGATTTAGGATGTATGATTTCGCCCTACCTCCTGTTCCTTGTCTGGTTATGGACTTAGGGCACAGCCACCCATCCAAACGTCTTTTCAATCTTAATTATATATGACTTGTATACACCAGGTGATGATAGATGATCCAAGTATGAATTCTACCATGAACTTCAGGAAAAAGCTACCCAAAACTACAAATGAACATGCTACCATTTGAGTGAACGTAGACAAGTAAACAAAACCCACACTATCTCCCATCTTAAGTACAACTTACAATCCCAGCGCAGACAATCAGATTAAACAAAACAAGGTCGCATATTAATAATAAAGATTCCCTGGAACGAAAAGCGAGAACCTGAATTCACTAAGGAACAAAAAAGTCTAATGAAACAAAAATATCCACATTTTTTCCCTAGTTCATGAGTACCACTTTAGAAACAATTTCGGGACGAAATTCCCTCTATCAGGGGGATAATGTAACAACCCGTAATTTCAAATCAATGTAAGTTGAAACTTATTCGAATAAAAGCCTAAGCTACAATCGTATGCAAGTAAATCCATCTCATAGCATTAATACCATAGGAACTTGAATACCTTAAGGACATGTTTATATAAGTTATTTTATATTCATACCTTGTAAATCATATTTATTTACAATTTATGAACACTTATATTGAAACTATACATTTATAACTCAATATACAAGTCAAGATAAGTTAAGGGGTTAAAGTTTAAAGCACAAAATGACACACCACATTGATTTCATGGTCTAAGAACATCTAGAATACTAGTTCACAGTCCAAGGTTTGAAACCAAAAGGTGTTCACGGTTGGAAAATTAAACCGTGAACCCTCTTAAAGGGTGCAAACCATTAACTCAATTGGAGCAAAGGTCAAACCGTGAACTCAATAAGAAATGAAGGTCAAACCGTGAACTCATTAAGGAATAGAATTCTAACCGTGAACACCTAATTAGAATGAAATCAAACCCTAAACCCTCTTCAAATATCTTCAAATCTTATCCAATTTAACTTCCTAATACGATAAGATAGAGTTACCAACGAACATATCACATCGCCATGTCATGAGTTTTCTTTCATATTTAAGGTGCAAATGAATTCATTTGTATATTCAGCAACGTAAACACCTTCATTCTCTCTCAAAATTTCAAGCCTTAATCCTTCATTTGCTCTCAAGTATCAACACATATACCTAGTTAAACTTCAAACCTTCAACACACATTCAAGAATACATTCATATTTGCATCCAAACATTTCCAGTAAATTTGTAAGTTGCTGTGAATTAGTTTAATCTTTGAAAGACATTTAACATATATATACAACTAATCCATACATAATATTATGTGTATAATATTATTAGGATACGTTTGTTAACACATGTTCTAACCTGGAAATCGTCACTACCACATCATTATCACCAAAGAACACACATACAAGGTGAGTTCATACCCCTGTGTTTTTACTATTTTTCACTGTTTTAAGGGGAGGATACATGTCTAAACACAAGGATATTGTGTTTTGTCACACCCCAAACCGGAACGGCGGAAACGTTTGGGGGCGGAGGACGTCATGTATAGTATCACAACAATTGAATAATAGTAATCAAAGCAACAACAACCATTGTATTAATAGAATAAAGTTTACATTGTTTTCGAATCATATATAACTAACTCCAAAAGTAAATAACAAGCAAAGACTTGAAGCTACTATGCTCCATCTTCTTGAACCTTGTACGTGTACTTGTCTACTAGTGTCCTGAGAGTACAAGTAGGTTTTGAAAGAGTATCAGCATTTAAGCTGGTGAGTTCATAAGCGTTTTGTTTTAGAAAATAGATTCTATGTTCTTGAAAAGTACGTTGTGTTTCTCCAGAAAACCTTATAATCTCTAATGTAATGAATGTTAAGTAAAAAGATTTGTACTAGTTTCCTTCTGTTAGTACTTAGTGTATACAAATCGTATACAATCCAAATCGAACAAACAATCGATTGTGTGGTTCTGCCCCAAGCCCACAACTAAACAAGGAACAGGAAATGAGGCGGAGGCCACACATTCCACTGGTTGCCGGATCCTCATGTACATAACCCTGAAGTATTCATTAGATACTTACAAGTTGACTTTATTGGTCCTTTGAAATCTGTTGAAAGTGTTCCTCAAGAAAATCCAATATTTTCTTAGTAATAGTATCATAATACCAATTCCTTCTATAACCACCTAACTCACACTAGTTATGTATAAACCAATATCGAACATACAATTAATTGTGTGGATCTGCCCTAAACCCACAACCAAACAAGGAACAGGGAATGAGGCGAAAACCACACATTCCACGGTCTATCGGATATTCTTAATACGTAACCAGGATGTATAAACTAATGAATTATAGAATTATTAATGAGTATTCGTTAGTTGAATGATAAACCGCTTATTTGTAAAGTACTGATGTTTGTCCTGGAAAAATCCTATATTTTCCGTAAGTGTAAGTTGTTGTCTTAACTGTTCCAAAACTGAAAAGTACAAGTATCTTCCATATTTATGTTGTTAAAGCATTGTTCTATTTGAAAACCCTAGCTACCTCCAGTAAAGTATAGTAGTTTTATTACATAAAATAAAACTAGTTGAAAACGTTGTTGGGTTTTGAGCATTCTAACACTCCTATGGTGTACATGCAACCCTATAAACCTTGGATCTATGTTTTCTCTATTATACATGCAAATAATCAATATTCCAAGGTTTCATCCTAACTAGCATATTATGAAGCAACTATACTACAAAGTTCTAGTTAGATGACATACCTTTGATGTTGCTTGAAGTCTTGAACCTTTAAGAGCTTAGCCCCAATAGTGTGGAAGCCTCAAGTGGAATCACAAATCACCAAAACACCATGGAAGAACTTGAGAGAATATGTATGCTCACTAAAATCGGCCCACACTTTTATTCACACACTTGTGCCAATTTTGTGAGCCAAGGACCCCTTTATATATTATGGAGGATTAGGGTTACATCCATGTAAACCCTAATACCCATGACCTTTCATTTACATAGGATCCATGGGTTAAAAGCTCCATGGACCATCCATGAAAGCTTAGCCCAACCTAAATGAACTTGGCCCATTCCATATATATAAGAGTCCATATTTAATTAGTTCTTTTTGATCACTTAATTAATTCTTGATCAATACTAATTAAATAATATGATTCCATATTAATATATTAGAACTTATAATATATTAATATAAATCATAAATATACTATTCTCAAAATACTATCCATATAAATTGTGCCGGTGAAGTGCAACCCAAATGGACCATGCCGGGTCGGGTCAAGTACATACCAAATAAAGTTATGGACTTAGACATTAATCCAACAGTCTCCCACTTGGAGAAGTCTAAAACTATTATTGAGTATGACTTCAAAATCTAACTGGCAATCGTAGCTCTTAAAGCCGCTGTCGAACTCTGACCTTGTCAATGACTTGTCCATTAGATAAGGGATCATATATTCCTCCATTCTAGATATCATATGGACTGAGACATGGATTATCAATCATTCTCTCTGTCCATTTGTTGTTTCCCGATTTCCGATTTATGATGACTAACTGATTGAACAAATCAAATCAGTCCTGGCTTGGCCGAGCACTCACATGTGTCATCGCTAATTCATCGAGGGGCCCACAGATATCGCTTTTATCCCGAAGGTAAAAGGAATGGATAAACTTCGACTCATATGGCTTGTTCTACTACTTGTTGAATCATACACAAAGGCACGTTTTATAACATCGATTTACCAAATGCGTTTTTGTGCAATAAATGTATAACCAACTCATAGTAACAACTCATATCTCTAGGTTTGAAGAATATAAGATATTATCGTCTCATGATCACTCGTGATAAAATCCATGAAGTGATTCAAATGAGCGCGGGTTGAATCCAATACTCAGAACTTATAAGCACTCATGAGTGTTGTAGCACCACTTTGTCCACCAACTTCGACCTCTACAAACCAACCCATGACAGTCTTGATTCATATCTACTTCCAACATATGACCGACTGTGGATGGTTTGAATAACTTAATCATTCAGGAAGAGCGACTTAGTTATTCTGGAAGTCAAAACATGCAAAGTGAAACACAAGAATAAATGAATCAAATATGGTATCAAACCCTATGAATATAAATAAACACTTTTATTTATCACCATACTGATTACTCATTATTCATTGTTTCGGTTTTATCAACTTTATACTTGAATTAAAAACACTTGTTGTCCCATGCTTCAAGCATGTACACTATGTTTTTCTTAAACAATAGCTTTGCCATACACCAAGTATGCACT
The DNA here is from genome assembly GCF_052849685.1 of Lactuca virosa. Classification (NCBI taxonomy): domain Eukaryota; kingdom Viridiplantae; phylum Streptophyta; class Magnoliopsida; order Asterales; family Asteraceae; genus Lactuca; species Lactuca virosa. Next base: position 387,697,861 of record NC_136429.1, read on the forward strand.
CTATGTTTGTCTATGATCCTTACTTTGTGAAATAAACCAATTGAACATAATTTCAATGATTCTAATTTCACACTACCAAATCCTTATCGAAAAATGTGAGAATTTCAAATTCCTATCATTTATCGAAATCTGTTTAGATTTTAAACTTATATGCACTGACCCTCCTGTAATGAATATGTACAAAGTCACAAAGACTTGTCAAAAGTCATTATAAGGTATTCCAATGGAGATCAACTCCATGGAAACTAAGTCTCATATTCAAAGTACATTGCTTTGGACATGCTTCTTGCATTAAGTTTTCTAATCTTATAGTACAACAACACTTACACAGAACGGTTTTATGGTATTAAAACTACTTTTCAGTTATATTAGAAAATATTGGATTTTCTGGAACAATAAACATGATTACTATTTCAAGAAACAAACAACAAGCTTCTAAACATAAATACCTATGAACTCACCAACTTAAATGTTGATACTCTCTTTTTCAAACCACTTGTATTCTCAGGAAAGTCAGTAGATAGGTACATTCCCAGGATTTTGAGAAGACGGAGCAGTATAGAGTCACGTGTTCTAGCTTTTGCTATATAACTTTTGATGTCATATATACAATGACTTGAATACTTATGTAAAACTTATACTTTATTAATGCAATGGTTGTTGTACTTTGATTACTATGATGCATGTGTTGTGATACTTATCATGAAGTCATCCACCCCCGGACGTTTCCACCGTTCAGGTTTGGGGGTGTGACACTTGTTTATACAAACTATGAAAGGAAATAATATTTCTCGCCATATCTGACGAGTAGCAACAATTATTCAAATCTAAATTTAACCTACTACTAACCAATAAAGAATAAACTCCAAACTTGGTGACATGCTACTTTTTCCTATTCCCCATGATGAAGTTCATCTTCCTGTGCTCCACATCCCTACTTCCTTTTAGTCCCTGCAAATCAGAACAAATGTGAAAACCACATCCTGTATCAAGGACCCAAGAATTAGCATGCGATGAGTTATTAGACAGAATAGTATAACTACCTGCAAATGAGGGTTTGATCTTCCAATCCTTTATGTCTTGCAAGTATTTGGGCCAACTTCGCTTCTAGTGGCCTTTTTAAATACAATGGAAGCACTCGACTTCCTTTGGATTGGAAGAGGGTTTAGCAGAACCAACTTTGGTCCCACTAGAAGAGGATCCAACATGAGACTTTCCCTTGTGGATCTTTGAAGGAATCTTCCTCTTCTTTCCCTTCCTATGTCAAATTGCCAAGATAGGGGAAGCAACAATAGGAGTTGTAAGTCCCCAAATATGCTTGTGTATCAATCAGATCCGTTTGATGGTGCGGAATCCCAATCAAACGGATGATGTCAGATCAAATAGAAGAGAAGGAGAAGAAGAAGATGATGAATCTTGAATGTATTGATTAGAATGAAGTTCCCTTACACAAGATTCACACACTAAAACTCCTTTCTCTCTCTCTCTTGACCGTACACTCCGTTTCTGTTCATCTAACTGTTCCTCACACCTCTAACACCTATATATATACTTGGGGAATATGGGCCATAAATGGGTTTACGACCGTAAATGGGTTTACGGCCGTAAACACCCATTGGGCCGTAAACAGGGTTTACGGCCGTAAACACCCACCTGGCCGTAAACCTAACCGTAAACTCATAAAATATTACATAAAAATACAATTGCTTAGAAAACCAAAGTATAAACCATAATTTTGACCCAACAATCTCCCCTTGGTTTATAGCTTTCTTTTCTTAATTGACCCAACAAGCTCCCCCTAAAAAGTAGCTGGCTTTTCTTATCAATCTTCATCGAGAGCTTGGCTTCAGCATTAATCTTCAAATTCTTCACAACTTCAAGATGAACTTGATGAATCTTCAATGAATGGCTTCATCTTGAGCAGTTGGGATTTTCCACAAAATTTGACATTGAACGCACATTGGGTGAGGAGGCATCTTGTACTGATTCTTGAAAGATAGCGCTTTCATCTTGAGAATCTTCAGAGAGAACATCAGAGAGAACAAATCTTCTGGATCACTTCAGCGGGTTCAAGATAGCAGCAGACTGATTGAGGATGCTTCAATGCAATTCGTCACATAATCTTCAATTTCAGCTTCACCTTGCTTCTGGGGTTGAAAGATTGAATGTCGAAAGAATAATCTTCCTTTCTTGCTCCCTCGAATGAGAATTCTTCGATGATCACGAATGAAGCCTTGGCTCAGAAATCTTCGACACAAACTCCATGAGTTTCATCTTCACCTGAATTCACTTTTCAAGACAAAACAAAACTAAAAGAAAATTTAGCACACAATATTTTTGGGTTTTTCATATTTTCTGAAAAAGAAATAAAACTATTTTTGGATTTCTTAATTTTCTGATTTTTGTTTGGTTTTTAAAATTTTTAATTCTCCCCTGATATTTAAATTAGAAGAAAACTATGAACAAATTTAACAAAAATAAATATGATATCTAACTTTAAGAGTGATTTGGGATCAAAGTTTTTAGACAACCTTTATCCGTTTATCAGTACCTCTCCTTTCATGAATAGATCTGGTCAATCGCCGGTATTGTGGTCCACTTAAACACGAGAGATTGTGACAAAATTACGACATACTATAAGGGACAAGACAATGTGATCCTAAGTTCCTAGACAATATTCCTTAAGGACCATTCAGCTGACGACGACCAAAGATATTGTTGTCCACCTAAATTGAGCAGCGAGATCTACAGACAACCTAGTGATTGTTCAATTTTAAATGTACTAGAACATGTTTCCCGCTTCCTGACATACCCCAGTAATCAGGAACTTCCAAAGTACTCCTTACTTTAGGTGAGCAGACAGTTATTGTGAGAGAAGTCAGATTTAGAATACATATGCTGTACACCCAGGTCGGATCTCTTCCAATCTCGCAGAGGGTGAAACATATGACTAAACAGATTTAGATGGATTGAGTAGTAGAATGGTGCATATGCTATGTACCAGGTCGGATGGTTAATCACGCAAAGGAGACAACATATGGCTAACAGGCAGGAAGAATTGCATAAATAGAAGATGCATAGAAATAGAGTTGCATATGTTGCAGTCCAGGTCGGATGTATTTCAATCACGCAGAGGAGGCAACATATGACTAACAGAAGGAAAGCAAGAAAATAATTTTCTACAGACCTACTTTATCGGAATTCCCCAGTCGCCCCATCAATACCGGAATTAAGGATAAAGTCCGTACATCGAGGAAGAGTTAAACCACAGTTCTAGATACGGATAACTTTAATGTGACCGGTGGATTATCATGTATATCTCCCTGGTCAACCTATCTGAGCGTCGTATTGTCAGGCTAAATGGATCTATCTAGGTCAAGATTTTTCAAGTCTCTAGATTCCTTAAGTTCATTAATGCCTAGTCAAGTCCATTTTAATCTTTCGTGCCTACCAGCGCATCGAACACAGAGCCTAGACAATTCAGATTCAGTCCCTTACACAGATTTAGATTGTCTGTTATCACATGATTATATCACTTCCCAAAACATCTCCCTCAAGCGCATTTCATTAATACCATATTTTTGGATTTTCTAATTTTCTAATAATTTTTTTTATTAATTTTCTAATTTTTGTTTTGTTTTTATTTCTCCCCCTAAATTTGTGTATAGGAGAGAAACGAAAGTAAATGCGTAAATTTAAACTATCCTAAAACAAAAATTAGTCTTTAAAGCGAATCAGCTTAAGAAAAACTCAGGAGTATAGAGAAGAAAACTCAAACCGTAAGTCACCGATTGAATTTGCATCCAGAAGGTCTGAGAACTGCACGCATAATCTCAGAACAGATCCGAAAATTCTTCATGTCATTAAGCACTAACCCCATGTGTGATCTCTTCTTTTCTTCCTTTCCCGTAAAGGACACATACTCTCAAACAAAGATCTGAATGTTGTACAGTTGAGAGATGTCCCCTATCATGTGCCTGGAACAGCCACTACCAACAAACGGAAGTCTGATGATATGCCTCCATAGCTGTTTCGACACAGAGCGGGATCAGTTGGTCTTTGGAACCCAGTCCATTTTGAAACTGGGTTGACCTTTGTCATCCTTGCATAGTACTCTCTCCCATGACATGTCTTGCTTATCACAAATAGAAGATGTAGAAATATTAGAATCGTTAGAAGATTTGGGAGAGTGAGCCTTTGGAACCCAACTGTAGTTGGGTTTAACCTATTTCTTTTTCGATCTGATGGGTGGCTCAGTACTTGCTTTTGAACTTGAAGCCGATCTTTGAGATGACTTTGAGGTAACTGAGCTTGGTTTCATTTGAGCATCTCTTGGATTTGGCTTCCTGGCCGACATACCCTTCTTGACTTTGGGATTTTTATTCTTGGCCTTCTGCGCGTTCCAGTCACCATGGTCTGAACGTGACCTTGAGGGGTTTCTTTTGAAGTATCTCCCTCTTGGCTCGTTCTGCCAGCCTGGTGCATAGTAGGGAACGTATGCGCGATTAGGACAATTTCTGGCAATGTGTCCAGGTGTTCCACAGTGAAAACATGTATTTTTCTTCACTGTGAAGTTGTTTCTTCCTGCCCCTGGTGGCGTATCCTTGCCTTGTCTCTTATTTTTCCCACAAGCACAATTACAACAGGCACTCTGTTTCACTGGAATTGGTGGCCTGTATTTCTCAACAGCAGGTTGAACAGAAGCAGCTGAGTTCGAAGCAACAGATTCAGAGCTCAAGGAGATGTTGGTTTGTTCAATGGTTTTCTCCTTGTTCTCATCTTGTGCTACTTTACCTGCACAGTAGAAGCATTAGAATTTTCAACCTGAATACCTCCTGAAACAAAACCAGCTGGTTTGCCATATTGAAGATGTGCCTCCCTGTCAATTTCTTCCTGTGTCGTAGGGATGGATGTGTAGTTATGATTGAAAGGTGGAGGAACACTATCATACCCTAGACCCTTGTTTTGATTATCTTTGAATTTTAATTGGGTTTCAAATAAGGACTCAACTGTCTTACTTGACGCAATATAATTTTTGAAACTAACATCTGTTTTTCCACACTTAATTTTCAAAGCGTCAAGTTCTTCAGTTACAGCATCAAGTTGTCTCTTAATATAGTCATAAAGTTCACATTTTTCACTGTATTCTGTCTGAATTCTCTTAAAATCCTTTATTTTTGTTTCTAACTGGGCCTTCAGGGGTTTATGTCCTTTCCTGAGTTGATATCCTTCATATCTCAGGTCCTCAACTTCTCTTTTTAATAAATCATTATGTTCACGAAGAAGTTTAATCGTAGCTTCACATGATTGAGAACATGAAACTTCACATGATTGAGAACATGAAACTTCATTCAGCGGAAGGTTTGCGGAACTCATTGTTTTTCTACACTTCAAAGCGTCAAGTTCTTCAATTATATCAGCAAGACTAAGACGATTGAGATCTTTTATCTTCTTGATGTCAGCCACGTTCATATCCCACGATTTCGGAAGTGCATTAAGCAACTTTTTGTTTATCTCAGATTTAGTCAAGAAGATCCCAGCTATATTCATCTCAGTAGTAAGTGTAGTAAATCGCTGCAACTGAGCTTCCAGGGTTTCTCCAGGGATATAATCGAACATGTTGAAATTTTGTCTTAACATATCCTGACGACTCTCTTTCATGTCTTCAATTCCCTTGTAGACCTCAAAAACCATTAAAAGTCAAATTTAAAGAGTCAAACTTAAAAGTCAAACTTAAATTTAAAAATGTCCTTTGACTATAAACCTCAAAAGTCAACCTTAAAAGTCAAATTTAAAAAGTCAAACTCAAAAGTCAAACTTTGAAAAGTCAAACTTAAAAGTCAAACCGAAAAGCTAAATTTGAAAATTTAAAAGTTAAACGAGAAAGTCAAAGTTTAAAGTCAAAGGTCAAGTTTTAAAAGTCAAAGGTCAAACTTTAAAATTCAAAGTCAAAATTTTAAGATCAAAAGTCAAAAATAAAAATCAAAAATTAAAAACTAAAATTTTTGGATGAAAATGGAATTTTAAAATAAAAGAAATTGAATTTTTGGGCTAAAAGTGTCAATTTGCGAAATTAGGAACTGAATGGGAGTCTTTAAGCATAAAAAACGGGAGTTAAGGAACAACACGGATGCTAGAGGAGTTGGTAAGGCGCTGAGTTGATTTGGGAGAAGACCCGGGTTCGATCCCCGGCACCCCCAAATTCCGTTTCCCCTTTTTAATATGCGAAGCGAGGAAACTGCTGCGATGCGAGATGAGAGGCCGACGACGCGATGCGAGGACCTGGTGCGAACCGGAAAATGCTGCTGACCGTAAACCCGAGCCGTACACGTGCGAGCCATAAACTCCGAGCCCTCGGACCGTAAACCGTTTTCGGTCGTAATCTCGGACCGCAAACTCCGGGGCCGTAAACTCGGGCCGTAAACTCCGGAAACCCTAGCTGCTGGCCGTGAATGCCGTCACCCCCTCGCTGGTAACGACCAAAAACAACGATTTTTGCCCTTTTTTGCTTCAAAACTCGATCAAAAACCCGTTTTTATGAAAAACGCGAAGAACAAACCCCCCCTAATTTTTAGAGATCTATCCAAAAACGCAGGAATCCTTCAAAAATAAGATCAAATAAGCTCCAGATCTGACAAAATTGACTGATACAATCTAGGCTCTGATACCAATTGTAAGTCCCCAAATATGCTTGTGTATCAATCAGATCCGTTTGATGGTGCGGAATCCCAATCAAACGGATGATGTCAGATCAAATAGAAAAGAAGGAGAAGAAGAAGATGATGAATCTTGAATGTATTGATTAGAATGAAGTTCCCTTACACAAGATTCATACACTTACACACACTAAAACTCCTCTCTCTCTCTCTCTCTCTCTCTCTCTTGGCCGTACACTCCTTTTCTATTCATCTAACTGTTCCTCACACCCCTAGCACCTATATATATATACTTGGGGAATATGGGCCCTAAATGGGTTTACGGCCGTAAACACCCATTGGGCCGTAAACAGGGTTTACGGCCGTAAACCTGTTTACGGCCGTAAACACCCACCTGGCCGTAAACTTGACCGTAAACTCATAAAATATAACATAAAAATACAATTGCTTAGAAAAGCAAAGTATAAACCATAATTTTGACCCAACAATCTGCCCTTGGTTTATAGCTTTCTTTTCTTAATTGACCCAACAAGCTCCCCCTAAAAAGTAGCTGGCTTTTCTTATCAATCTTAATCGAGAGCTTGGCATCAGCATTAATCTTCAAATTCTTCACAACTTCAAGATGAACTTGATGAATCTTCAATGAATGGCTTCATCTTGAGCAGTTGGGATTTTCTGTAGAATTTGACATTGAACGCACATTGGGTGAGGAGGCATCTTGTATTGATTCTTGAAAGATAGCGCTTTCAGCTTGAGAATCTTCAGAGAGAACATCAGAGAGAACAAATCTTATGGATCACTTCAGCGGGTTCAAGATAGCAGCAGACTGATTGAGGAGGCTTCAATGCAATCCGTCACATAATCTTCAATTTCATCTTCACCTTGCTTCTGGGGTTGAAAGATTGAATGTCGAAAGAATAATCTTCATTTCTTGCTCCCTCGAATGAGAATTCTTCTATGATCACGGATGAAGCCTTGGCTCAGAAATCTTCGACACAAACTCCATGAGTTTCATCTTCACCTGAATTCACTTTTCAAGACAAAACAAAACTAAAAGAAAATTTAGCACACAATGTTTTTGGGTTTTTCATATTTTCTGAAAAAGAAATAAAACAGAAATAACACTATTTTTGGATTTCTTAATTTTCTGATTTTTGTTTGGTTTTTAAAATTTTTAATTCTCCCCTGATATTTAAATTAGAAGAAAACTATGAACAAATTTAACAAAAATAAAAATGATATCTAACTTTAAGAGTGATTTGGGATCAAAGTTTTTAGACAACCTTTATCCGTTTATCAGTACCTCTCCCTTCATGAATAGATCTGGTCAATCGCCGGTATTGTGGTCCACTTAAACACGAGAGATTGTGACAAAATTACGACATACTATAAGGGACAAGACAATGTGATCCTAAGTTCCTAGACAATATTCCTTAAGGACCATTCAGCTGACGACGACCAAAGATATTGTTGTCCACCTAAATTGGGCAGCGAGATCTACAGACAACCTAGTGATTGTTCAATTTTAAATGTACTAGAACATATTTCCCGCTTCCTAACATACCCCAATAATCAGGAACTTCCAAAGTACTCCTTACTTTAGGTGAGCAGACAGTTATTATGAGAGAAGTCGGATTTAGAATGCATATGATGTACACCCAGGTCGGATCTCTTCCAATCTCGCAGAGGGTGAAACATATAACTAATCAGATTTAGTGGGATTGAGTAGTAGAATGGTGTATATGCTGTGTACCAGGGCGGATGGTTAATCACGCAAAGGAGACAACATATGGCTAACAGGCAGGAAGAATTGCATAGATAGAAGATGCATAGAAATAGAGTTGCATATGTTGCAGTCCAGGTCGGATGTATTTCAATCACGCAGAGGAGGCAACATATGACTAACAGAAGGAAAGCAAGAAAATAATTTTCTACAGACCTACTTTATCGGAATTCCCCAGTCGCCCCATCAATACCGGAATTAAGGACAAAGTCCGTACATCGAGGAAGAGTTAAACCACAGTTCTAGATACGGATAACTTTAATGTGACCGGTGGATTATCATATATATCTCCCTGGTCAACCTATCTGAGCGTCGTATTGTCAGGCTAAATGGATCTATCTAGGTCAAGATTTTTCAAGTCTCTGGATTCCTTAAGTTCATTAATGCCTAGTCAAGTCCATTTTAATCTTTCGTGCCTACCAGCGCATCGAACACAGAGCCTAGACAATTCAGATTCAGTCCCTTACACAGATTCAGATTGTCTGTTATCACATGATTATATCACTTCCCAAAACATCTCCCTCAAGCGCATTTCATTAATACCATATTTTTGGATTTTCTAATTTTCTAATAATTTTTTTTATTAATTTTCTAATTTTTGTTTTGTTTTTATTTCTCCCCCTAAATTTGTGCATAGGAGAGAAACGAAAGTAAATGCGTAAATTTAAACTATCCTAAAACAAAAATTAGTCTTTAAAGCGAATCAGCTTAAGAAAAACTCAGGAGTATAGAGAAGAAAACTCAAACCGTAAGTCACCGATTGAATTTGCATCCAGAAGGTCTGAGAACTGCACGCATAATCTCAGAACAGATCCGAAAATTCTTCATGTCATTAAGCACTAACCCCATGTGTGATCTCTTCTTTTCTTCCTTTCCCGTAAAGGACACATACTCTCAAACAAAGATCTGAATGTTGTACAGTTGAGAGATGTCCCCTATCATGTGCCTGGAACAGCCACTACCAACAAAACGAAGTCTGATGATATGCCTCCATAGCTATTTCGACACAGAGCGGGATCAGTTGGTCTTTGGAACCCAGTCCATTTTGAAAATGGGTTGACCTTTGTCATCCTTGCATAGTACTCTCTCCCATGACATGTCTTGCTTATCACAAATAGAAGATGTAGAAATATTAGAATCGTTAGAAGATTTGGGAGAGTGAGCCTTTGGAACCCAACTGTAGTTGGGTTTAACCTATTTCTTTTTCGATCTGATGGGTGTCTCAGTACTTGCTTTTGAACTTGAAGCCGATCTTCGAGATGACTTTGAGGTAACTGAGCTTGGTTTCATTTGAGCATCTCTTGGATTTGGCTTCCTGGCCGGCATACCCTTCTTGACTTTGGGATTTTTATTCTTGGCCTTCTGCGCGTTCCAGTCACCATGGTCTGAACGTGACCTTGAGGGGTTTCTTCTGAAGTATCTCCCTCTTGGCTCGTTCTGCCAGCCTTGTGCATAGTAGGGAACGTATGCGTGATTAGGACAATTTCTGGCAATGTGTCCAGGTGTTCCACAGTGAAAACATGTATTTTTCTTCACTGTGAAGTTGTTTCTTCCTGCCCCTGGTGGCGTATCCTTGCCTTGTCTCTTATTTTTCCCACAAGCACAATTACAACAGGCACTCTGTTTCACTGGAATTGGTGGCCTGTATTTCTCAACAGCAGGTTGAACAGAAGCAGCTGCGTTCGAAGCAACAGATTCAGAGCTCAAGGAGATGCTGGTTTGTTCAATGGTTTTCTCCTTGTTCTCATCTTTTGCAACTTTACCTGCACATGAAGTAGAAGCATTAGAATTTTCAACCTGAATACCTCCTGAAACAAAACCAGCTGGTTTGCCATATTGAAGATGTGCCTCCCTGTCAATTTCTTCCTGTGTCGTAGGGATGGATGTGTAGTTATGATTGAAAGGTGGAGGAACACTATCATACCCTGGACCCTTGTTTTGATTATCTTTGAATTTTAATTGGGTTTCAAATAAGGACTCAACTGTCTTACTTGACGCAATATAATTTTTGAAACTAACATCTGTTTTTCCACACTTAATTTTCAAAGCGTCAAGTTCTTCAGTTACAGCATCAAGTTGTCTCTTAATATAGTCATAAAGTTCACATTTTTCACTGTATTCTGTCTGAATTCTCTTAAAATCCTTTATTTTTTTTTCTAACTGGGCCTTCAGGGGTTATATCCTTTCCTGAGTTGATATCCTTCATATCTCAGGTCCTCAACTTCTCTTTTTAATAAATCATTATGTTCACGAAGAAGTTTAATCGTAGCTTCACATGATTGAGAACATGAAACTTCACATGATTGAGAACATGAAACTTCACATGATTGAGAACATGAAACTTCATTGACCGGAAGGTTTGCGGAACTCATTGTTTTTCTACACTTCAAAGCGTCAAGTTCTTCAATTATATCAGCAAGACTAAGATGATTGAGATCTTTTATCTTCTTGATGTCAGCCACGTTCATATCCCACGATTTCGGAAGTGCATTCAGCAACTTTTTGTTTATCTCAGATTTAGTCAAGAAGATCCCAGCTATATTCATCTCAGTAGTAAGTGTAGTAAATCGCTGCAACTGAGCTTCCAGGGTTTCTCCAGGGATATAATCGAACATGTTGAAATTTTGTCTTAACATATCCTGACGACTCTCTTTCATGTCTTCAATTCCCTTGTAGACCTCAAAAACCATTAAAAGTCAAACTTAAAGAGTCAAACTTAAAAGTCAAACTTAAATTTAAAAATGTCCTTTGACTATAAACCTCAAAAGTCAACCTTAAAAGTCAAATTTAAAAAGTCAAACTTTGAAAAGTCAAACTTAAAAGTCAAACCGAAAAGCTAAATTTGAAAATTTAAAAGTTAAACGAGAAAGTCAAAGTTTAAAGTCAAAGGTCAAGTTTTAAAAGTCAAAGGTCAAACTTTAAAATTCAAAGTCAAAATTTTAAGATCAAAAGTCAAAAATAAAAATCAAAAATTAAAAACTAAAATTTTTGGATGAAAATGGAATTTTAAAATAAAAGAAATTGAATTTTTGGGCTAAAAGTGTCAATTTGCGAAATTAGGAACCGAATGAGAGTCTTTAAGAATAAAAAACGGGAGTTAAGGAACAACACGGATGCTAGAGGAGTTGGTAAGGCGCTGAGTTGATTTGGGAGAAGACCCGGGTTCGATCCCCGGCACCCCCAAATTCCGTTTCCCCTTTTTAATATGCGAAGCGAGGAAACTGCTGCGATGCGAGATGCGAGGCCGACGACGCGATGCGAGGACCTGGTGCGAACCGGAAAATGCTGCTGACCGTAAACCCGAGCCGTACACGTGCGAGCCGTAAACTCCGAGGCCTCGGACCGTAAACCGTTTTCGGTCGTAATCTCGGACCGCAAACTCCGGGGCCGTAAACTCGGGCCGTAAACTCCGGAAACCCTAGCTGCTGGCCGTGAATGCCGTCACCCCCTCGCTGGTAACGACCAAAAACAACGATTTTTGCCCTTTTTTGCTTTAAAACTCGATCAAAAACCCGTTTTTATGAAAAACGCGAAGAACAAACCCCCCCTAATTTTCAGAGATCTATCCAAAAACGCAGGAATCCTTCAAAAATAAGATCAAATAAGCTCCAGATCTGACAAAATTGACTGATACAATCTAGGCTCTGATACCAATTGTAAGTCCCCAAATATGCTTGTGTATCAATCAGATCCGTTTGATGGTGCGGAATCCCAATCAAACGGATGATGTCAGATCAAATAGAAGAGAAGGAAAAGAAGAAGATGATGAATCTTGAATGTATTGATTAGAATGAAGTTCCCTTACACAAGATTCATACACTTACACACACTAAAACTCCTCTCTCTCTCTCTCTCTCTCTTGGCCGTACACTCCTTTTCTGTTCATCTAACTGTTCCTCACACCCCTAACACCTATATATATACTTGGGGAATATGGGCCATAAATGGGTTTACGGCCGTAAATGGGTTTACGGCCGTAAACACCCATTGGGCCGTAAACAGGGTTTACGGCTGTAAACCTGTTTACGGTCGTAAACACCCACCTGGCCGTAAACCTGACCGTAAACTCATAAAATATTACATAAAAATACAATTGCTTAGAAAAGCAAAGTATAAACCATAATTTTGACCCAACAATCTCCCCTTGGTTTATAGCTTTCTTTTCTTAATTGACCCAACAAGCTCCCCCTAAAAAGTAGGTGGCTTTTCTTATCAATCTTCATCGAGAGCTTGGCTTCAACATTAATCTTCAAATTCTTCACAACTTCAAGATGAACTTGATGATTCTTCAATGAATGGCTTCATCTTGAGCAGTTGGGATTTTCTGCAGAATTTGACATTGAACGCACATTGTGTGAGGAGGCATCTTGTATTGATTCTTGAAAGATAGCTCTTTCAGCTTGAGAATCTTCAGAGAGAACATCAGAGAGAACAAACCTTCTGGATCACTTCAGCGGGTTCAAGATAGCAGCAGACTGATTGAGGAGGCTTCAATGCAATCCGTCACATAATCTTCAATTTCAGCTTCACCTTGCTTTTGGGGTTGAAAGATTGAATGTCGAAAGAATAATCTTCATTTCTTGCTCCCTCGAATGAGAATTCTTCGATGATCACGGATGCTGCCTTGGCTCAGAAATCTTCGACACAAACTCCATGCGTTTCATCTTCACCTGAATTCACTTTTCAAGACAAAACAAAACTAAAAGAAAATTTAGCACACAATATTTTTGGGTTTTTCATATTTTCTGAAAAAGAAATAAAACAGAAATAACACTATTTTTGGATTTCTTAATTTTCTGATTTTTGTTTGGTTTTTAAAGTTTTTAATTCTCCCCTCATATTTAAATTAGAAGAAAACTATGAACAAATTTAACAAAAATAAAAATGATATCTAACTTTAAGAGTGATTTGGGATCAAAGTTTTTAGACAACCTTTATCCGTTTATCAGTACCTCTCCCTTCATGAATAGATCTGGTCAATCGCCGGTATTGTGGTCCACTTAAACACGAGAGATTGTGACAAAATTACGACATACTATAAGGGACAAGACAATGTGATCCTAAGTTCCTAGACAATATTCCTTAAGGACCATTCAGCTGACGACGACCAAAGATATTGTTGTCCACCTAAATTGGGCAGCGAGATCTACAGACAACCTAGTGATTGTTCAATTTTAAATGTACTAGAACATGTTTCCTGCTTCCTAACATACCCCAGTAATCAGGAACTTCCAAAGTACTCCTTACTTTAGCTGAGCAGACAGTTATTATGAGAGAAGTCAGATTTAGAATGCATATGCTGTACACCCAGGTCGGATCTCTTCCAATCTCGCAGAGGGTGAAACATATGACTAACCAGATTTAGAGGGATTGAGTAGTAGAATGGTGCATATGCTGTGTACCAGGTCGGATGGTTAATCACGCAAAGGAGACAACATATGGCTAAAATGCAGGAAGAATTGCATAGATAGATGATGCATAGAAATAGAGTTGCATATGTTGCAGTCCAGGTCGGATGTATTTCAATCACGCAGAGGAGTCAACATATGACTAACAGAAGGAAAGCAAGAAAATAATTTTCTACAGACCTACTTTATCGGAATTCCCCAGTCGCCCCATCAATACCGGAATTAAGGACAAAGTCCGTACATCGAGGAAGAGTTAAACCACAGTTCTAGATACGGATAACTTTAATGTGACCGGTGGATTATCATGTATATCTCCCTGGTCAACCTATCTGAGCGTCGTATTGTCAGGCTAAATGGATCTATCTAGGTCATGATTTTTCAAGTCTCTGGATTCCTTAAGTTCATTAATGCCTAGTCAAGTCCATTTTAAACTTTCGTGCCTACCAGCGCATTGAACACAGAGCCTAGACAATTCAGATTCAGTCCCTTACACAGATTCAGATTGTCTGTTATCACATGATTATATCACTTCCCAAAACATCTCCCTCAAGCGCATTTCATTAATACCATATTTTTGGATTTTCTAATTTTCTAATAATTTTTTTATTAATTTTCTAATTTTTGTTTTGTTTTTATTTCTCCCCCTAAATTTGTGCATAGGAGAGAAACGAAAGTAAATGCGTAAATTTAAACTATCCTAAAACAAAAATTAGTCTTTAAAGCGAATCAGCTTAAGAAAAACTCAGGAGTATAGAGAAGAAAACTCAAACCGTAAGTCACCGATTGAATTTGCATCCAGAAGGTCTGAGAACTGCACGCATAATCTCAGAACAGATCCGAAAATTCTTCATGTCATTAAGCACTAACCCCATGTGTGATCTCTTCTTTTCTTCCTTTCCCGTAAAGGACACATACTCTCAAACAAAGATCTGAATGTTGTACAGTTGAGAGATGTCCCCTATCATGTGCCTGGAACAGCCACTACCAACAAAACGAAGTCTGATGATATGCCTCCATAGCTGTTTCGACACAGAGCGGGATCAGTTGGTCTTTGGAACCCAGTCCATTTTGAAACTGGGTTGACCTTTGTCATCCTTGCATAGTACTCTCTCCCATGACATGTCTTGCTTATCACAAATAGAAGATGTAGAAATATTAGAATCGTTAGAAGATTTGGGAGAGTGAGCCTTTGGAACCCAACTGTAGTTGGGTTTAACCTATTTCTTTTTCGATCTGATGGGTGGCTCAGTACTTGCTTTTGAACTTGAAGCCGATCTTCGAGATGACTTTGAGGTAACTGAGCTTGGTTTCATTTGAGCATCTCTTGGATTTGGCTTCCTGGCCGGCATACCCTTCTTGACTTTGGAATTTTTATTCTTGGCCTTCTGCGCGTTCCAGTCACCATGGTCTGAACGTGACCTTGAGGGGTTTCTTTTGAAGTATCTCCCTCTTGGCTCGTTCTGCCAGCCTTGTGCATAGTAGGGAACGTATGCGTGATTAGGACAATTTCTGGCAATGTGTCCAGGTGTTCCACAGTGAAAACATGTATTTTTCTTCACTGTGAAGTTGTTTCTTCCTGCCCCTGGTGGCGTATCCTTGCCTTGTCTCTTATTTTTTCCACAAGCACAATTACAACAGGCACTCTGTTTCACTAGAATTGGTGGCCTGTATTTCTCAACATCAGGTTGAACAGAAGCAGCTGAGTTCGAAGCAACAGATTTAGAGCTCAAGGAGATGTTGGTTTGTTCAATGGTTTTCTCCTTGTTCTCATCTTCTGCTACTTTACCTGCACATGAAGTAGAAGCATTAGAATTTTCAACCTGAATACCTCCTGAAACAAAACCAGCTGGTTTGCCATATTGAAGATGTGCCTCCCTGTCAATTTCTTCCTGTGTCGTAGGGATGGATGTGTAGTTATGATTGAAAGGTGGAGGAACACTATCATACCCTAGACCCTTGTTTTGATTATCTTTGAATATTAATTGGGTTTCAAATAAGGACTCAACTGTCTTACTTGACGCAATATAATTTTTGAAACTAACATCTGTTTTTCCACACTTAATTTTCAAAGCGTCAAGTTCTTCAGTTACAGCATCAAGTTGTCTCTTGATATAGTCATAAAGTTCACATTTCTCACTGTATTCTGTCTGAATTCTCTTAAAATCCTTTATTTTTGTTTCTAACTGGGCCTTCAGGGGTTTCTGTCCTTTCCTGAGTTGATATCCTTCATATCTCAGGTCCTCAACTTCTCTTTTTAATAAATCATTATGTTCACGAAGAAGTTTAATCGTAGCTTCACATGATTGAGAACATGAAACTTCACATGATTGAGAACATGAAACTTCACATGATTGAGAACATGAAACTTCATTGACCGGAAGGTTTGTGGAACTCATTGTTTTTCTACACTTCAAAGCGTCAAGTTCTTCAATTATATCAGCAAGACTAAGACGATTGAGATCTTTTATCTTCTTGATGTCAGCCACGTTCATATCCCACGATTTCGGAAGTGCATTCAACAACTTTTTGTTTATCTCATATTTAGTCAAGAAGATCCCAACTATATTCATCTCAGTAGTAAGTGTAGTAAATCGCTGCAACTGAGCTTCTAGGGTTTCTCCAGGGATATAATCGAACATGTTGATATTTTGTCTTAACATATCCTGACGACTCTCTTTCATGTCTTCAATTCCCTTGTAGACCTCAAAAACCATTAAAAGTCAAATTTAAAGAGTCAAACTTAAATTTAAAAATGTCCTTTGACTATAAACCTCAAAAGTTAACTTTAAAAGTCAAATTTAAAAAGTCAAACTCAAAAGTCAAACTTTGAAAAGTCAAACTTAAAAGTCAAATCGAAAAGCTAAATTTGAAAATTTAAAAGTTAAACGAGAAAGTCAAAGTTTAAAGTCAAAGGTCAAGTTTTAAAAGTCAAAGGTCAAACTTTAAAATTCAAAGTCAAAATTTTAAGATCAAAAGTCAAAAATAAAAATCAAAAATTAAAAACTAAAATTTTTGGATGAAAATGGAATTTTAAAATAAAAAAAATTGAATTTTTGGGCTAAAAGTGTCAATTTGCGAAATTAGGAACCGAATGGGAGTCTTTAAGAATAAAAAACGGGAGTTAAGGAACAACACGGATGCTAGAGGAGTTGGTAAGGCGCTGAGTTGATTTGGGAGAAGACCCGGGTTCGATCCCCGACACCCCCAAATTCCGTTTCCCCTTTTTAATATGCGAAGCGAGGAAACTGCTGCGATGCGAGATGCGAGGCCGACGACGCGATGCGAGGACCTGGTGCGAACCGGAAACTGCTGCTGACCGTAAACCCGAGTCGTACACGTGCGAGCCGTAAACTCTAAGGCCTCGGACCGTAAACCGTTTTCGGTCGTAATCTCGGACCGCAAACTCCGGGGCCGTAAACTCGGGCCGTAAACTCCGGAAACCCTAGCTGCTGGCCGTGAATGCCGTCACCCCCTCGCTGGTTACGACCAAAAATAGCGATTTTTGCCTTTTTTGCTTCAAAACTCGATCAAAAACCCGTTTTTATGAAAAATGCGAAGAACAAACCCGCCCTAATTTTCAGAGATCTATCCAAAAATGCAGGAATCCTTCAAAAATAAGATCAAATAAGCTCCAGATCTGACAAAATTGACTGATACAATCTAGGCTCTGATACCAATTGTAAGTCCCCAAATATGCTTGTGTATCAATCAGATCCGTTTGATGGTGCGGAATCCCAATCAAACGGATGATATCAGATCAAATAGAAGAGAAGGAGAAGAAGAAGATGATGATCTTGAATGTATTGATTAGAATGAAGTTCCGTTACACAAGATTCACACACTTACACACACGAAAACTCCTCTCTATCTCTCTCTCTCTTGGCCGTACACTCCTTTTCTGTTCATCTAACTGTTCCTCACACCCCTAACACCTATATATATACTTGGGGAATATGGGCCATAAATGGGTTTACGGCCGTAAACACCCATTGGGCCGTAAACAGGGTTTACTGCCGTAAACCTGTTTATGGCCGTAAACACCCACCTGGCCGTAAACCTGACTGTAAACTCATAAAATATTACATAAAAATACAATTGCTTAGAAAAGCAAAGTATAAACCATAATTTTGACCCAACAGGAGTAGAAACAACAGATTTTCCTTTAAGACTACTTTTAGCAGTCCTTAAAAGGCCTTGAAGCTTGCTTAAAGTCACCTTCTCCTTGTTCATATGATAGGTTATACGAGACTGATCATAACATGGAGGCAAAGAGTGTAGAATAATATCTATGACCAATTTTTCATCGAAGTTGACATTTAGCTTCAGCAAGCGGTCCACAAACCTTTGCATCCTTTGCAAGTGGGCCGTGAGAGACTCTCCATCCTTCATTTTGGTAGTAATCATGGAGGCTATGATTTCATACCTTTCCTGCCTTGCACTTTAATTGTACCTTTCCATCAAGTCTTGGTGCATTTCATAAGGCCAAAAGTCCTCATAGGACTTCTGAAGCTCAGCAATCATGGTAGCATTCATAATACACGACACTTTGGTCGCGTCCCTCTCATGGGCCTTGTATTCAACACTCTGTTCAGGAGTAGCGGTAGATTCATCAATCTCCTTCAGCTCTTTATCCAGGACATATTCTTTTTCCTCATAGCGAATGGCCATTCTGATGTTTCGAATTAATCATTGAAGTTCGATCCATCAAATATGACCCTCCCACAAAGGTTTATGAGGGAGAAAGAGCCTGAAGGGTTTGGGTTTGAAGCAGTGTTGGAAGACATCTGAAAAGAAAGACAAAGTTTAGATTATATAGTGATCCTTAATATAGCACTCAAATGAAATATTTGTTGGATTTGGTGTCTAAGCCCATAATTGTTACTGGGATGTACTTGACCCGATTGTAGCATGGTCCTTTTGGGTTGCCTTCATCAGTGCAATTTAATAAGATGGACTTTTGAGAATAAGGTTATTTGTGATTTATTAATTTATTATAAGTATAATATATTAATTAAGAAATCATATTATTTAATTAGTATTGATCAAGAATTAATTTGGAATTAATGTTGTGATCAAAAGAGACTAATTAAATATATGGGGATTGATTATGTAAATCAATGATTCTTATAGTGTGGGCCAATGATCCATGATTGTTTAGATGGGTTAAACCAATGAGATAATCCATGGATAGTCCATGGAGGTTAACCCATGGAGCATAAGAATTTGAAAGGTCATGGAGCATTAGGGTTTGCATGAATGTAACCCTAGCTTAGTAACACTATAAAAGCATACCCTAGTCCCAAAATCGACTACCCCATTCATTCTAAGAGAGTGAAGTTGATTTTTTGCTAAGTAACTTATTCACTCAAGCCTCCTTTTGCATTTGGTGTTTGTGAACCATTAGAGGCATCACACTTGAGGTGCTCAAGCTTTTGAAGGCCAAGAACTACAAGTCCTACTAAGAGGTAAGTTATCTAACTAGTTGTATTGTTCAATTGTTCAATTGTATGCTAGTTAGGGAGAATACTTTGGAAAAATTGAAAATACATGTATAATTAGAAAAAACATAGATCCAAAGCATTTAGGGTTGCACGTGCACCATAGGAGTGTTATAGTGCTCAAAAACCCAACAGTGGTATCAGAGCCTAGGATTATTTTCTGTTATACTTATTGCTTTCCAAAGTTGAAAAAATCATTTTTTTGGTCTCTAACTGATGAACTCGCCGAGTCCACTGGCTGACTCGACGAGGCCACTCAGTAAATGACCAACTTGACGAGTCATGTTCATGCACTCGCCGAGTTGAAGGCTCTGGGTGCAGATTTTTGAGTTTTTTTTTGCCAGAATTGGATTAGGATCATTACCACAAACTGTTTTTTGAAACATATAATCTGTTTTCTTGATATGGTAATGATCATGCTCATCCAATTAAAAGATAATTGTCAAAATTTCAAGATTTGTATTAGTTTATATGATTAGGCTAATTTCTTAAATTGTTGATGAGAATTATCGTGATCTATGAGTTTAGCTAGATCATAGATAAATTACTTGATAATCTTTTGTTAGTTAAAATGTTGATCTTAATGATTTTAATGACCTCCATAAGTTGTTCTCAAGTTATGGAAAATGAAAAGTCTCATCCATTAAAATGACATTAAACTCATAAGTTTTGAATTCCAAGAGTCATCAAGAGATAGTTGTCAAAATTCTTATGATATTTGTTAGTTTATGAGTTAATCTAATCACTTGTATCATTTGATTTGAAATTATTTTTCCTTATGAGTTAGTTTAGATCATGAATAAAAAAAATTATATGATAATTTTCCTTGTTAGAATTGATCTAAATATTCTTTAATGAGTTCCATAACTTGTCCTCAAGTTATGGAAAATCAAGAGTCTTTTCATAAAACAAACATTAACTCATAAGTTATAGAAATGAAGAGTTTTCACAAGTGTCAAAACTTGCCCTCAAATTTTGGAATTTGTAAAGTCTCACAATGAAACTTTAATTCCAAACCCTAGAGTTTTAAAAGTTAAAATTCAACCCTTATACTATTATAATATTATAAGTCTAATAGTATATATATATATATATATATATATATATATATATATATATATATATATATATATATATGTATAAGACTAGTCAGTCTTACCGTTAGTAGGCCTCATTCACGAAGCCGATCTATAAAGGGGGTATAAGGTTACTACCTATAAAATGACAGTTTAATGGGTGTCCACTCTCACCCACCGCTTCCTTGACTGGTGGAGGGTCGTTACCCGAACGGGTAGGATATGACATTAATTCTCATTAAAAGTATAATGATAAATACAAAGTAACTAAACTTTTATTAAATTCTCAATCTTAGTTACTTTAGGAAAATGTGAAAATGGTGCTAATCCATGAAATTACACTTTGCACCTTGTTAAGTCGTTAGTGGAGCGTGTGTGGTTAATCGACACACTAATCTGGGACTGACAATGTGTGGCAAAGGGTAGCTTGATGTTAATTATAGATCAATATGATGGATTTTGAGCATTCTAACACTCTTATGGTGTACATGCAACCCTAGAAACCTTGGATCTATGTTTTCTCTAATATTCATGCATGTTTGATTTTTCCAAGGTTCTCATCCTAACTAGCATGGCATGGGGTACTTGTAATATAAAACTAGTAGAATGACATACCTTTCTAGTAGCTTGGATTCCTTAAGACCTTTTGAGCCTAGCACCCCAAATGTGATGCCTCAAATGTTTCACACAACACCGCAACTCTTGGAATAACTTGAGAGAAGAACACTTTCACTCCAAAATCGGCTAGCCCTCTTGTTCTTGTCTTAGTGGACGATTTTGCTTTCCATGTATAGTGTGTCACATGTAGGCTTACACCATGTAAACCTTAATGTGCATGGCTTTTCATTTCCCCCATGATCCATGGGTTTTAACCTCCATGGAGCACCCAATGGGTCTTAGCCCAATCTAGTGAATCATGAACCATAAGCCCACTATATAAGAATGAATGATTTACAATTCAATCCCCATATATTTAATTAGTCTCTTTTTTATCACAAAATTAATTCCAAATTAATTCTTGATCAATACTAATTAAATAATATGATTTAATATTAATATATTAGAACTTATAATATATTAACAAACTATAAGTGTCCTTTTCTCATTTTGTCTATCTAATTGTTATGATGCCATGAAACCCAAATGGACCATGCCAAATCGGGTCAAGTACATACTAAATATAGTTATGGACTTAGACACCTTATCGAACAGTCTCCCACTTGGATAAGTGTAATAACTATAGGTATGACTTTAAGAACCGACCAGAAATCGTAGCTCTTTCAAAGTCTCGCGGAACTAAGATGATGCGCCAATTAAGATAAGTGATCATATAATCCTCTGTTCTAGATATCAGCCAGACAAATACATGGAACAATGTCGTACTTATTGTCCAGCAGTTTGTTTCCCGATTTCCGATTTGTTTGACATAGAACTAAACTGAACACATCAATTTGGTTCTGACCGGGCCCGATACATAGGTCAAAACAAAATCACCGAGGGGCCCAGATATCACTTCTAATCCTCCAAGGACTAGAAGGAACAGATAAACTTCGACTCATATGCTTGTACTAACTACTTGTTGAATCATACACAAAAGCATGTTTTATAACATTGAGTTACCGATGCGTTTTCGTACAATAAATGCACAACCAACTCATAATCAACAACTCATATCTCTAGGTTTGAAGACTTATATGATATTACCGTCTCACGATCACTCGAGATAAATTCCATGAAGTGATACAAGTGAGCGTGGGTTGAATCCAATGCTCAAAACTTATGAGTACTCATGAATGTTGTAGCAACTTTTGCCATGTCTAACATCTTAGACATCTACAAGCCCAATTCATGACAGTCTTGATTCATACCTACTTCCAACATATGACTGACTGTGGAGAGTTTGAATAAACTAGTTATTCGGGAAGTCAAAACATGCAAAGTGAAACACAAGAATCATACTAATCCTATATGGCCCCAAGCACCTTTGACAGTAAACACATTTTATTTAAACACCATATTGATTACACATTATTCATTGTATAATGTTTCGATTCATCAACCTAATACTTGAATTAAAACAATAGTCATGCCATGCTCCAAGCATGCACACTATGTTTGTCTAAACAATAGTTATGCCATACTCCAAGTATGCACACTATGTTTGTCTATGATCGTTACTTTGTGAAATAGACCAATTGAACCTGATTCCAATGATGCTCTTTTCACAATCCAAATCCTTATCGTAAATGTAAGAATTCCAAATTCCTACCATTTACCGAAATCTGTTAGATTCTGAACTTATATGCACTGATCCTCTTGTAATGACTATGCACAAAGTCACAAAGACTTGTCAACATACATTACAGAGTATTCCAATGGAGATCAATTCCATGGAAACGAAGTCTCAAATTCAAAGTACATTCCTTTGAACATCCTTCCTGCTTTAAGTTTTTCTAATCTTACACAGATTTCAATCTTCCACTTATAGAAACGTTGCCTCCTTTCAGAATATGTCAATATGGCCCTTTCAAAATTAACATTATACTTCCAACTGTCCATGAGCAACCAATCTTTGGTAACATCAGATTGTCCTTGACAATTGCTTAATCATTTTAGTCATATCCAGTTCTAGTACTTTTTCCCTCTTAATGCCCTAGGCATTTAGAATATTTAGAACGGATGAATATTATAGCACATGTAATCGATCCTATACCCGAAGCATATGGGACATGATTCATGATGTCTCACATAAAGACATGATCCTAGACCAGCCTTTTGCTACAATATTTTTTATTTGCCACGTTTTCATAATTCAACTATGAAGAGGGATGTCGTAATCATAATCGAATTTTGAGAACGCACAATATATATAGAATTTCCTTATGTTGAACCATTCCAACATAAAATTCATATATATATCCTTGATTAAAGATGATTAAAATCTCAATCTAAGCTTTTAGAATTGAAATGAATTATAATTTTCTCACCCTTAATTATAGCAAAACAACTTTTCCCAATTGAAACCTTTTGTTTTCTATAATTAACATTGCTAACTTGCAATACTTATCATAACTGATTATGCTCCCACTAGCATAATAATTACTAGCATAACAATTATGCTCACACTAGCTTTGACATGTACTCAGAAATCAGCTGGACTTCTAGAAATCAATACTTTATTGACTTTCTTACCAAAGTTCAGATTTCTGATACGAGATGCTTTGATAAAACTTTATCAAAATCATACACCTTTCCTTAGATAGCTCACATGTGTGTTTAAGAAATTTTAGAACTATGAAAAGGGATGCCGTAATCATAGTCTCAATTGTTTAGACCTTTGCCATTTCTCACAAGTCCATGATAGTGTGCCGGTTAACCACACACGCTCCACTAACGACTTTGAGAATGCAAATATCACAATTGCTATCTACTTAAAATCTACTTAGTGAAAGCATTTCCTCACCATCATTTTCATGAATCGGAGATAAACCTAATGACACTTAGATTTTATGGTGTATGTGTTCCTATCCATGTGAATTTGTCAAAACCATAATCACAAGACAAGGTTAGTGACAAATTCAAACTCATATGGACTGAACTTGTTCATTCTTAATTTCTTGCCACCTGGCAGCACAAGGGCCTACCATTGCTTCCAGGTTGTTATGTAACCAACTGAGAACTCTCAGAACTCATGTGCAAAGCCAACTTTAACTAGAATGGGCACAAAAACTAGAATATGTCAATACGATAGGCTACAAACCTCAAGTCGTGTGCTAGTGATAAACTACAGGTTTTATTCTTGATTAGTTCTTGAAACTCTTTCAGGATCTTTAAGACTCCCACTGTCCTCTTGACATATAAGACTCTCTTGCCAAAAACCATTCCTTGACAAATAAATATTCAAGAGATAGTGCGGATTCTTATCAAGACAAACACTTCACACAATTGGCCTTAGTTTGTTTAATCCAAAACATCACAACTTACCAATCTCAAATGTACAAGAGTAGAAAACATTTTACTCTACATTTGAAAAGTGTTATAAACCTTCTTTAAGATATGTCACTCAATTTATAATCTTGGAGTATGCCTCTAAGAATTGTTTTGGAACGAAGTATGACTCATCTTCTTGATTTAACCATTTCAATAATTCATGACTCCTCTTCTTAGCCATAAGAATGCACTAAGATGTCCTTAGATGATCAATTGTGATATGGTTTCATTAAGATGATACTAAAGTACTCTCCCATCTTTTCAGATTTGAGAAACTTTTATCTTTTTGCCTAATTTGATTCTTCTCATTCGTTCTGCCATACACATAAACTTTTCCAACGTTTCAGAATTATACTTAAACTTGTAAGTATAACCATATTTACTAAACTTTAGTAAATCATGACGAATAGTCTTATTGACCTTTGTGGTGGACTTGACCAGTGCACAAAAATGTGTACTCGATCACTTAGTCCTTCACTTGACTCACATATACATGTGAACAAGGAATTAGTCTTAATTTTCCAAAGATGAAAATTCTCATTCATCATAAAATACAACTTGCATGATTCCAAGTTTCTGTCCAATTGAAACTTGGGTGATGAGAATCTTTCCTTATTTGGTAAATTTAGACACTAGCACAAAAGAAAGAATCAAATTCATATTTCCAATATTGCTAGAAACATACAAACATCAATTTTTCACAAATGCCATTGCAAGGAGATATAATAAAATAAAACAAAATTTTATTTATTTATAAAATACGGAAAAAAAACTTTTTCCTTACAGTGCAACTTTAAATGAAAACTATGCTATTACATATTTCCTCGCAATCTATCATAACTCCTAAGCAGAAGCTCAAAAATCCAATCTTCGAACCATGCGATTGAAATCTATCTTCGCGATCAGATTCAACATACTCTTCCTTTAAGTTTCCTTCCCTTTGCTTGATCCTGCCAAACATCAAAATGCAACCTAGTCACATCATATGTTAATAATCAACAATTAGAAACTTAACAGAGTTAGATAGTGTACTTACCTGAAGCAGAGTCGAACTTTTTGATTCTTCCTTCTCTCAGATCTTTCAGGTAGTCAGGGCAACTTCACAACCAATGCCCCTTCTCTTTACAATAAAAACATATAGACTCTTTGGGAATGGTACACGGGACTATCACAAACTTAGCCTTTCCCTTTACCTTTTGGTTAACCGGGTTGACTAAGGCCGATCCCTTTCCATTGGGAAGAGAAAGCTTTTCTGGACTTCCAATGTTACCATTGTTAATGTCCATGGCAGTTTGAGAAGTAGATCTTCCACCTAGTTTTACTTTTCCAGTGCGCCAAAACATTTCTGATTCAGCAGCAACAAGCAAATAAGTAAGATCAATTAGGGTCATGGCGTGGTCTGTCACATAGTAGTTCTTAATGAACTCACTATACGACTCAGGAAGTGATTGAAGAACCCAGTCAATAGCCAACTTCCTTGAGACTTTGACACCCATCACTCTCAGCCTGTCGATATGTGACTTCATCTCTAAGATGTGAGAACACACAGGCCTTCCATCTTCATGTTTCATTGCAAGTAGGGCTTGAGTGACCTTGAAATTTTCAAGTCTTTGAGCTTGTGGGACAGGGATAATAATTGGAGGAGGTGGAGGAAGAGAAGTATGATTTCCATGATCCAATCGCAGGACATTATCTTCATTAGGAAAGCATGTTCCAAGAGATTTGGGAAGATCATAGTTGTCTGATCTAGACATCTACAATGGGAGAAATTCAAGGCTAGGACCCAACACAATATTTTATAACTTGGAAGAGGGATGCCGTAATCCAAGCTATAAAATATTTGAAGGTAGGCGAATGACGATTCACCAGTTTCCACCATGAAAAACGAAATGGGAATTAGGTTTTAATCAGATTGAAACTCCTAGATCTTTTGAGATTCATTAAACTTTTCAATGGCATGTTTAAATCCCCTCTCAAATTTGTGACTGGGATGCCAGGATCACAAACAAGGTGTGAATAACCATGCAAATTAACTTGGTACCCTTAATTTTATCACCTAATCGATGTGCCGGTTACCTACACGCGCTCCACCGATCTATGATAAACATTAAGTCACCCTTTGCCACTCTTACTAGTCCATGTTAGTGTGCCGGTTACCCACACACGCTCCACCAACGACTTGGTAAGGTACAAAGTGCAATTTCATGGGTTAGCACCAAATTCACATTTTTCTAAGTAACTAAGATTGAGAATTTATAAGTGTTTAGTTACTTAGTATTTATCATTATACTTTTAATGAAGGGAGAAGTATAGTCCTGTCAAACCCGTTTGGCTAACGACCCTCCACCAGTCAAGGAAGCGGTGGGTGAGAGTGGTCACCCATTAAACTGCCATTTTATAGGCAGTAACCTTATACCCCCCTTATAGACCGGCTTCGTGAATGAGGCCTACTAACGGTAAGACTGACTTTGTTCTTATATATATATATATATATATATATATATATATATATATATATATATATATATATATATATATATATATATATATATATATATATATATAATTAACTTATAATACTATAACGTATAAGGGTTGAATTTTAACTTTTAAAATTCTAAGGTTTGGAATTAAAGTTTTCTAAAGTGACTTTACAAATTCCAAAACTTGAGGGCAAGTTTTGAAACTATTCAAGACTTTTCAACTTCAAAACTTATGAGTTTAATGGTCTATTAAAATGAAGACTCTTCATTTTATGTAACCTATTGTTCTTTAATGACTTTTTAACGAAATGACCTTTGGTAATCCATAACTTGAGGACAAATTATGGACTCCATCAATAACATTTAGATCAAGAATTACTTCATCAAACAATTTGCAACTAATTCCTATGATCTACCAAAAATCATAAGCATGAACATTCATATCAACAATTTCAAGAATCATATAATGTCACACCCCCAAACCAGAACGGCGGAAACGTTCACGGGCGAAGGACGTCATGTACAATATCATAACAATGCATAATAGTAAAACAAGCAACAACATCATCCATTGCATTAATAATATAATTTAATACAAGTGTGTTCTGTGTAAAGTTTGAAAGACACAAAAATATGAATCAAAATAAAAGACGAGTCTTGAACATGCTCCGTCTTCTCAAAACCTGGTCATCGGTACCTGTCTACTGGTGACATGAGAACACAAGTTATTTTGAAAGCGTAGATCAACATTAAAGCTGGTGAGTTCATAAGTATTTTAGTGTCATTGTTTGTATAAGTTTGATGATAATGTTTGTAAGTGTTTGATGTAAATGTTTGTATACTTCCTAGAAAATCCTATATTTTCTACTAAAGTAGTCTTCTACCTAGACCCGACTGTTTTGTATGTTTATCCTTTTGTAAAAGTTAGTGTTTTTCCAAGTATGACTATCATTACCAACAAATAGTTTACATTACCGTTTATCTGAGAAGATCACTATATGAACATAATGGAAAAATGAACATGTAAATTAGTATTGTATAAAGTAACTACATATGTACTAACTACCTTAATACCAGTTTGTTTTATTAAGGTAAAATGTGGTAAGATTATAACCATACTTGATTGACTAGTAAACATGACGATCAAAGACGTCGAAATGGTATAACATTCGTCACCCGTAGACCTGCAGGTCCCACTGTAGCTAGCAGCAAGGTGTAGGATGGTCAACCTCATATAGATCTATACACAAACTAACGCTCTCCCCCCAGGAGACTCTGGTTACAAAACGTGACACAGCAGTATATTGTCGTGCCATGAAGTAGTGGCTCACATTAATGTTATCTTTGTTATTGTATTAGTGTAGTATGTTCCTTCTGTTCTAGCATATAGTATGTTCCTTCTGTTCTAGTGTATAGTATGTTCCTTCTGTTCTAGTGTACAGTATGTTCCTTCTGTTCTAGTTATTAGTATGTTCCTTCTGTTCTAGTTATTAGTATGTTTAAACTGACTCATGTATGAAATGACTCTTGTAAGTTTCATTGTTCTATAAATAGTAAGTAGTAACTTCCTAAACTATACCTATTATAGTTTACTAGTACTGTTGTTTGAATGACTGATCATGTTTGTACACCTTTGCAACCCAAAGGTATTGAACTGATTGGAAGAAATTTTATATCTACATACATATACATAATATATAAGTAAGATTCAAACGACACTCGGACAAACAACCGATACCTTAAATCCACAACCAAACAAGGAACAAGAACTAAAGCGAGTTATCAGTCCTAAGCCCTTTCAACCTTATTTATATAACTATATCTATATAGACATGATTTTGACAATATATAAGTTTAAAAGAGTTTTGTAAAACGATAAAGAGTTTAACATATAAAAGAGTTTTAACAATTTTAATGGTTATTGATGACTTGAAGTCAGTTTATAAAATGATTTGAAACAGTTTGTTTGATAATACAGTTTTGAAGTATAAGAAATCTTCTTGTTTGATAGTTATAACTCACATATGATTGATGTTATAACTATATTGTTTTCAACTTGTATCCCCCCCATAAAAGTGTTTAAAATCATTTAAAAGATAAGTTAGGGGTATGAACTCACCTGTAGTGAGTGGTTCGAATGAAAGATCGATATAGGATGCTAAGTATGCCAAGTAAAATCCCGAGCACAAACAGATCCTAATAAGCATATAATAACACATATATGTATGTAATTTGTGTATACAACAACTAATCATGTATTGGAAACATCCCTAGGAACTAGGAATCACTCACAATGGAGTGTATCAATCACATATGATTGGTTTAAAGGAGTTCACGGCCACACCGTAAGTGTTTACGGGCAAAGGTGTGTTTATGGCCAAAGTACTTAATCATAAGAAAGGTTTGCAACCCTAACTTGCATCTATGAAGTGTTTGTGGTCCTAATCTTGGTCTTAAGAAGGTTCACGGCCAACATTATGATCATAAGAAGGGTTTACGGCCAAGGGAGAGTTTACGGCCGTAAACTCTTGATGTTCATGCTAAAATGGTTGATTCCTGGTTGTAATTCAAGAGCTTCTAATGGATAACTAGTATATGGAAAGGATACTTACGATTTGGAAGCTTGAAGGGTGTTCACGGTCCAAATAAATAGTGTATGTTCTTGGTGTTCTTGATGATTTGAAGATCTAACCCAAAAAGAGATGAATTCACGGATGAAATCATAGGGTTATACTAGATCAAGAAGGATATCAACTAATAATGAAAGAATCACTTACAACTTTGACGAGAAATGGAAGTGTTCTTGATGATACTTGAGAGAGTAATGAGTGTTCTTGACTTGAAGATGTGAGAATTGAAGAAAAATGAAGGAAAATCATACTTAAGGAGTAGAGTTCACGGATAGACATGAGTTTACGACCGTAAACTCTAGTTTGCGGCCGTAAACTCCTTGTGATGGAGTTTTCCGGCTTGAATGCTACACAATGAACTCTAGTAGATACTTCCTAACACCCAATCCTTGAATGTACTAGTCTTAGAACACTCAGACAGACCCTTAACAATGCTAGAAGATAGCAGAAACAAGTCTGACTTTTAATTGAATTGAATTGCTTTACAAGATAGAAATTTCGGGTTGTCACATCATCCCCCCCGTTAGAGAGAATTTCGTCCCGAAATTAGAGTTTAAGCAAATACAAATAACTTAGTAAAAAGATGAGGATATTTTAGTTTCATTTGATCCTCGCGCTCCCAAGTGAATTCAAGTCCCCGTTTGGCATTCCAGCGAACCTTCACTATCGGGATACGACTTTGCTTCGTTTGCTTGACCTCTCGGTCCATGATCTCTACGGGCTCTTCCACGAAGTTGAGGCTCTCGTTGATCTCAATCTCGTCGAGTGGGATAACTTGAGTCTCGTCGGACAGACAATTTTTCAAGTTCGAAACGTGGAAAGTAGGGTGTACGCTACTAAGTTCGTGAGGTAGTTTGAGTTTGTAAGCTACAGGGCCGATCCTAGCGATGATCTCAAAAGGCCCTATATACCTTGGATTTAGTTTTCCACGCTTTCCGAAGCATATCAAGCCCTTCTAGGGTGAGACCTTCATTAGAACACGGTCGCCAACCTGGAATTCCAAAGGTTTCCTTCTCTTGTATGCGTAGCTTTTCTGTCGGTCTCTAGAGGCTTTCAATCGTTCACGAATCTAAACGATCTTCTCTGTCATTTCCCGAATGATCTCTGGACCTGTGAGAGTGCTGTCAGGAACTCTTCCTTTAGCTAACTGTGTGTCACTCACCTCAGCCCAGCACATAGGGGATCTGCGCTTCCGGCCATAGAGGGCTTCAAATGGAGCAGCCTTTATGCTCGTGTGATAACTGTTATTATAGGAGAAGTCGACAAGGGGTAAATGAGTATCCCATGCCATCCCAAAGTCTATCACACAGGCTCACAACATATCTTCCAAAGTTTGAATAGTTCTCTCACTTTGTCCATCGATTTGCGGATGGTAGGCTGTACTCATGTCCAACCTAGTTCCTAGGGAACTTTGTAGCGACTGCCAGAACCTTGAAGTGAATCTACTATCTCTATCAGAGATAATGGATATGGGAACACCATGCAGTCGTACAATCTCCCTAATGTAGGTTCTTGTTAGTTTCTTCATCTTGTCAGTCTCTTTGATAGGCAGGAAGTGTACGGACTTTGTTAATCTTGATGGGTTTTTAGCATTCTAACACTCCTATGGTGTACATGCAACCCTAGAAACCTTGGATCTATGTTTGACTAAGATACATGCAAATAATTATTTTTCCAAGGTTCTTATCCTAACTAGCATGGCATGGGATACTTGAATCAAATAAAACTAGTAGAATTACTTACCTTGTAGTAGTAGTTGATTGCTTGGAGTTTGAGAGCCTAGCACCAATAATGTGGATGCCTCAAATGGAAGTCACAAATCACCACAAACTTGGAAACTTGAGAGAATAGTCACAAACTTCTTGAAATCGGCCCTCTTAGTTTAGACACATCAACTAGTGTTATTTCAAGAACCAAAGCCTCCTTTATATAGTGTGGTGGATTAGGGTTACATCCATGTAAACCCTAATACCCATGTCTTTTCATTTACATGAGATCCATGGGTTAAAGCTCCATGGAGTATCCATGGACTTTCCATGCAAGCCTAGCCCATTCCAAATAAGCATTAGCCCACACTATATAAATACAAGAGCCCATATTTAATTAGTCATACTTTTGATCTCTAAATTAATTCTAAATTAATTATAGATCAACACTAACTAAATAATATGATTTTATATTAATATATTAGAACTTATAATATATTAATAAATCATAACTTATACTATTCTCAAAAGATTATCCATAAATTGTTCGGGTGAAGTGCAACCCAAATGGACCATGCCGGATCAGGTTAAGTACATACCAAATATAGTTATGGACTTAGACACTATCTCCAACAGTCTCCCACTTGGATAAGTCTAATAACTATAGTTGCAAGTATGACTTCAGGAACCGATCAGCAATCGTAGCTCTTAAAACTCTGTTGAACTATGAAGCGCCATTTTAGATAAGTGATCATATAATCCTCTGTTCTAGATATCAGCCGGACAAATACATGGAACATAGTCTTGCTTATTGTCCAACATTTGTTTCCCGATTTCCGATTTGTTTGACATAGAACTTAACTGAACTTAACTACACACAAAGGCACGGTTTATAACATCGAGTTACCAATGCGTTTTCGTGCAATCAATGCATAACCAACTTATAGGCAACAAATCATATCTCTAGGTTTGAAGACTTATATGATATTACCGTCTCACGATCACTCGAGATAAATTCCATGAAGTGATACAAGTGAGCGTGGGTTGAATCCAATACTCAGAACTTATGAGCAGTCATGAGTGCTGTAGCCCCGCTTTGTCTAACATCTTAGACCTCTACAAGCCAACCCATGACAGTCTTGATTCATATCTACTTCCAACATATGAACGACTGTGGAGAGTTTGAATAATATGATATAAACCATAACATAATTATTCTGGAAGTCAAAACATGCAAAAAGAAATAATAGTAAACGATTGACAAGAGATAGCAACACTTTACTCATAAATAACAGCTTTTATTTATCATCAAATGTCAATTACATTTTACAAATTTCAAGATTATCTAACTACTAAAACTAATATCATCCTTCAGCCCTATGCTCCGAACATGCTGGAGATGTTTAGCCCGAGTCAGTCCCTTCGTGAGGGGATCTGCTGGGTTCTCATCCGATGATACCCTCTTTGCCACGAGGATTCCTTCTTCTATTCGATGTCTGATGAAGTGATATTTTCTGTCAATGTGTCTGGATCTCCCATGATCTCTTGGTTCCTTGGCTAAGGCAACCGCACTATTGCTGTCACAGAAAATCTCCATTGGCTCCTTTATAGCTGGTACAACTCCAAGGTCTCCGATGAAGTTCTTTAGCCATGTAGCCTCCTTTGCTGCCTCGCTTGCTGCTATATACTCTGATTCACAAGTGGAATCAGCCACTGTCTCCTGCTTAGAACTTTTCCAAGTAATTACCCCTCCGTTTAGAGTAAAGACCCAGCCCGACTAAGAGCGGAAATTATCCATGTCAGTCTGAAAGCTAGCATCACTGTACCCTACAACTCTCAAGTCCTCACTGCCACCGAGGGTAAGGACCCAGTCCTTAGTCCTCCGTAGGTACTTGAGGATATTCTTTACCGCAGTCCAGTGTGCCTTGCCAGGGTTCCCCTGATACCTGCTAACCATGCTCAAAGCAAAGGCTACATCAGGTCGAGTACACGTCATAGCATACATGATCGATCCTACAGCTGAAGCATAAGGTATTCGACTTATTTCTGCTATCTCAGCCTCAGTACTAGGGCTTTGTGTCTTACTCAATCTGGCGTTACTCTGGATGGGTAACTCTCCTTTCTTGGAGTTATGCATGTTGAACCTTTTCAACACTTTGTCCACATAGGTGCTTTGACTAACTCCAATTAGTCTTTTACTCCTGTTTCTCAAAATCCTTATCCCTAGGATATAGGCAGCTTCTCCAAGGTCCTTCATAGCGAAACACTTCCCAAGCCAGGACTTTACTTCCTGCAGGGTTGGGATGTCATTTCCTATGAGTAGTATGTCATCCACATACAGTACCAAAAAGCTGACTATACTCCCACTAGCCTTGATATAGACACAAGATTCATCTTCACTCCTTGAAAAGCCAAATTCTTTGATTTTCTCATCAAAGCAAATATTCCATCTGTGAGGTGCCTGTTTTAATCCATAAATGGATTTCTCGAGCTTACATACTCTACTGGGGTACTCTGTACTGACAAAACCCTCTGGCTGAACCATGTAAACATCTTCAGCCAACTTTCCATTAAGGAAAGCGGTTTTGACATCCATTTGCCATATTTCATAATCATGAAATGCAGCAATGGCTAACAGAACCCTAATAGACTTAATCTTGGCCACTGGTGAAAAGGTCTCATGATAATCAACTCCCGGAGTTTGAGAATAACCCTTTGCAACCAGTCGTGCCTTATAAGTGTGTACATTACCATCCATGTCGATCTTCTTCTTGAAGATCCATTTGCACCCAACTATCTTACGATCAGGTACATTGTCAACCAAGTTCCAAACTTGATTGTCATACATGGACTGTATCTCGCTATCCATAGCCTCTTTCCATTTAGCAGCCTCAGGGCCTGCCATGGCTTCCGTGTAGCTGTTAGGCTCATCCAGATTTACCAGTGTGTTATCACTGATAAGTGTCTCACCTTCTGCAGTAATATGAAAACCATAATAATGCTCAGGTGCATTCCTAACTCTGGTGGAACGCCTCAGAGGTATAGATTCTTCAGTCGGCTCAACAGGAGTTTCCTCCTCAGGTTGAGGGCTAGGGTTTGAGGTACCTTCACCACTTGACTCTTGAATTTCCTCAAGTTCAATTTTCCTCCCACTGTCTCCTTGGCTCATGAATTCTCTCTCTCGAAAGAATCCTCTTCTTGCTACAAAGACCACATTATCACTGGGTCTGTAGAAGATGTAACCAAAGGATTTCTGTGGGTAGCCGATGAAAATACACCTTTCGCTTCGAGGTTCGAGCTTATCGTGAGTCTCGCGTCTCACGAAAGCCCCGCAACCCCAAATCTTGATGTGGTCTAGATTGGGAACTTTTCCAGTCCACACCTCGTCAGGTGTTTTGGCAACCTTCTTTGTAGGGACTAGATTAAGGATATGGGCGGCAGTCTCTAAGGCATACCCCCAAAATGAGATTGGTAGCGAAGCTCGACTCATCATGGAACGAACCATGTCCAACAAGGTCCGATTGCGCCTCTCAGCTACACCATTCAACTGTGGTGTCCTAGGAGGTGTCAATTGTGAGACAATCCCACATTCCTTAAGATAGTCAAGGAACTCAGTACTAAGATACTCACCACCACGATCGGATCGAAGCATCTTAATGTTCCTTCCCAACTGATTCTCCACTTCTTGCTTAAACTCTTTGACTTTCTCAAAGGTTTCTGACTTATGCTTGATTAGGTAGACATATCCATATCTACTAAAATCATCAGTAAAAGTCACATAGAACCTATTAGCATCTCTTGTGGCGGTTCTGAAGGGTCCACACACATCCGTGTGTATGAGGTCCAACAAACCTTCACCCCTAGCACAAGTGCCAATAAACGGTGACTTTGTCATTTTACCAAGCAAACAAGATTCACAACTATCATCTGACTTTAGGTCAAATGACTCCAAGACTCCATCCTTTTGGAGTTGGCCTATATGTTTCTTGCTTACATGCCCAAGACGACAATGCCATAAGGATGCTTTATGTAAGCTAGTGGAAGAGTTAATACACAATACATTATTTCCTAGATTATCTACAACAGATACAGTTTCATACACGTCATCACAAGGTAATGCTTTAAAATAAAGAACATTATTAAAGAAAGCATCAATACTACCATTATTATTATCAAAATAAAAGGTAAAACCTTGTTTATACAATGCATGAAAGGAAATAACATTTGTTGCCATTTCTGGCAAATAATAACATTTATTCAAATCTAATGTAAACCCACTATTTAGCACTTAGGAATAAACTCCTATCTTAGTGACAGGTGAAGCTTTCCTGTTTCCCATGATCAAGTTTATCTTTCCCTACTCCACATTCTCACTTCTTTTTAGTCCCTGCAAATCACAACATATGTGAATACCACAACCTGTATCAAGGACCCAAGACTTAGAATGAGGTGAGTTATTAGACAATATAGTGTATATACCTGCATGGTTGGGTTTTTCTTTCCCATCCTTCAAATCTTGCTGGTACTTTGGGCAGTTTCGCTTCCAGTGCGACTTTTCATGGCAATAGAAGCATTCAGCCTCATTAGGGTTAGCATAAGGAGTGACAAAACCTTTCTTGGTTTTGCTTGAAGAGGAGCCTTGAAGGGTCTTACCCTTGGTACCCTTAGAAGGGTTTTTTCTCTTCTTCCCTTTGCCATGCCAGATTGCCAAGACATTGGCCGCAGTTGGAGTAGGAGTAGGAGTAGTAACAACCGACTTACCCTTTAGACCACTTTCGGCGGTCTTCAAGAGTCCTTGAAGTTTGCTGAGGGTGACTTCTTCCTTGTTTATGTGATATGTCATGCGGAATTGATCATAACACGATGGCAAGGAGTGCAAAATGATGTCTATTGCTAACTCCTCAGGGAAGTTCACATTCAGCTTCAGTAAACGGTCCACATACCTTTGCATTTTCTGCATGTGGCCCGTCATGGGTTCACCATCCTTCATTCGGGTTGTTATCATGGAGGAGATTATTTCATATCGCTCTTGACGAGCACTTTGATGGTAGCGGTCCATCAAGTCATGGGGCATCTCAAAAGGATAATAGTCCTCATAGGACTTTTGGAGCTCAGCTGTCATGGTGGCCATCATGATGCATGCCACTTTTGTAGCATCTCTTTCATGTACCTCATATTCAGCAAGCTCTGCAGGAGTAGTAGTTGGCTCGGGTACCTTCAGCTCCTTGTCGAGAACATATTCTTTGTTCTCATACCGAGTGACCATCCTGATGTTTCTGATCCAATCTGTAAAGTTGGACCCATCAAAGATGACTCTCCCACAAAGATTCATGAGAGAGAAGGAGCTAGTAGGGTTTGAGCTAGAAGCATTGTTATTGGAAGACATCTGAAAAGAAGAGTGAATAGATTAGATTAGATATAGAGATAGTCCTTAACAAAACACCCAAATGTAATATTAAGGCTAGGACCCAACACAATATTTTATAACTTAGAAGAGGGATGCCGTAATCTAAGCTATAAGATATTTGAAGGTAGGTGAATGACGATTCACCAATTTCCACCATGAAAAACGAAATATTTAATTAGGTTTTAATTAGTTTAGAAACTCGTAGATTCTTTGAGATTCATTGAACTTTCTTCAATGGCATGTTTCAATCTCGAGTGTGCCTTTCAAGTTTTGTGACTGGGATGCCAAGGATCACAAAACAAGGTGTGAAGTAACCATGCAAATTACTTGGTACCCTTAATGTATTACCCCTCAATTGATGTGCCGGTTAACCACACACGCTCCATCGATACTATGATAAACATTAAGTCACCCTTTACCTACCTTGTTAAGTTCAAGTTAGTGTGCCGGTTAACCACACACGCTCCATTAACGACTTAAACAAAGTGTAAAGTGTAATTTCATGGATTAGCACCTTATTCACATTTTCCTAAAATAACTAAGATTGGGAATTCAATAAAGTTTAGTTACTTTAGTATTATCATTATACTTTTAATGAGAATTATAAGTCCTTGTCCTACCCGTTCGGCTAACGACCCTCCACCGATCAAGGAAGCGGTGGGTGAGAGTGGACACCCATTAAGTTGCCATTTTATAGGCAACAACCTTATACCCCCTTATAGACCGGCTTCGTGAATGAGGCGTACTAGCGGTAAGACGACTTGATCTTATACATATATATATATATATATATATATATATATATATATATAATATTATTAAACTTATAATATTATAAAGTATAAGGGTTGAATTTTAACTTTTAAAATTCTAGGGGTTGGAACTAAAGTTTTTAATATGACTTTACATGTTCCAAAACTTGAGGGCAAGTTTTGTAAACTTTCAAAACTTTTCATTTCTCATAACTTATGAGTTAATGGTTATTAAAAATGAAGACTCTTCATTTTTTGTAACCTATGTGTTCTTTTAATGGTTATTTATAAATGTGACTTTGTGTTATCCATAACTTAAGAACTAGTTATGGACTCCATTAAAACACATAAAGATCAAGAATTAATCTAATCAATTATTAGCACATAATTTCTATGATCTTCTAAACTCATATGTTTATGAGTGTTCATATCAAAAATTTCAAGAATTGCAAGTACATATACAAAACATGAAATTTTGATACGAGCTTTTGAACAAAACTTCGATTTTTCAAGTTTTTTTTTGCATCAAGTATCAAATAGACAAACCAGGCTCTGATACCACTGATGGGGTTTGAGCATTCTAACACTCCTATGGTGTACATGCAACCCTATATACCTTGTATCTATGTTTGACTAAGATACATGCAAATAATTATTTTTCCAAGGTTCTTATCCTAACTAGCGTGGCATAGGATACTTGAATCAAATAAAACTAGTAGAATTACTTACCTTGTAGTAGTAGTTGATTGCTTGGAGTTTGAGAGCCTAGCACCAATAATGTGGATGCCTCAAATGGAAGTCACAAATCACCACAAACTTGGAAACTTGAGAGAATAGTCACAAACTTCTTGAAATTGGCCCTCTTAGTTTACACACATCAACTAGTGTTATTTCAAGAACCAAAGCCTCCTTTATATAGTGTGGTGGATTAGGGTTACATCCATGTAAACCCTAATACCCATGTCTTTTCATTTCCATGAGATCCATGGGTTAAAGCTCCATGGAGTATCCATGGACTTTCCATGCAAGCCTAGCCCATTCCAAATAAGCATTAGCCCACACTATATAAATACAAGAGCCCATATTTAATTAGTCATACTTTTGATCTCTAAATTAATTCTAAATTAATTATAGATCAACACTAATTAAATAATATGATTTTATATTAATATATTAGAACTTATAATATATTAATAAATCATAACTTATACTATTCTCAAAAGATTATCCGTAAATTGTTCGGGTGAAGTGCAACCCAAATGGACCATGCCGGGTCGGGTCAAGTACATACCAAATATAGTTATGGACTTAGACACTATCTCCAACAAACCTGTCTATGATCACCCATATGGTATCGAGACGACTCGTTGTCTTGGGCAACTTGGTTATGAAGTCCATTGTGATCCGCTCCCACTTCCATTCTGGTATCTCCGGTTGCTGAAGTAAACCCGAGGGTTTCTGGTATTCGAGCTTAACCTTGGCGCAATTAAGACACTTACTCACGAAGGTAGCAATCTCTTCTTTCATATTAGGCCACCAGTATAACTTTTTGAGATCCAGATACATCTTATGTGAACGTGGGTGGACGGAATATCGAGTGTTGTGCGCTTCGGTCATGACCAAGTCTCTGAAACCACCGTGCTCGGTGTCCAGATCCGATCCATGAGATATAAGGCTCCGCCACCCTTGACTTCGAAGTTTTTATCCATCCCTCTCATGGATTCACCCGCCACATTTTCAGGTTTCAAGGATTCTAGCTGAGCCTCCTTAATTTGTGTGGACAGATGTGAATGGATAGCCATAGTTAATGATTTGACTCTACGACCAGATTATTCTTTCCGACTTAGGGCGTCAGCTACTACGTTGGCTTTACCGGGATGATAACGAATTTCACATTCGTAGTCACTGAGTAGCTCGACCCACCATCGTTGTCTCATGTTGAGCTCCTTCTGGTCGAATATATGCTGAAGGCTTTTGTGGTCTGTAAAGATAGTGCTTTTTGTACCATACAGGTAATGTCTCCAGATCTTAAGAGCAAATACCACTGCTCCTAACTCAAAATCATGTGTGGTGTAGTTAACTTCATGTGTCTTTAGCTGTTTTGAGGCATAGGCGATGACCTTTCCCCATTGCATAAGAACACATCCAAGCCCTTGGTTGGATGCATTGTAATAAACCACAAAGTCTTCTATCCCTTCTGGGAGGGATAGTATCAGTGCGCTGCATAAGGCTCGCTTCAGCGTTTGGAATGCCTTTTCCTGTTTCTCTTCCCAGTCAAAGGCCACACCTTTATGGGTTAATGTAGTAAGTGGTTTCGCAATCCTAGAGAAGTTCTGAATGAACCTGCGATAGTAGCCAGCGAGGCCTAGAAATTGACGAATTTCTGTAGGTGTCTTCGGTGCTGACTAGTTCTCGATGACCTTTATTTTGGAAGGGTCCACATGAATTCCCTCTTCGCTAACCACGTGACCCAAGAATTCGACTCTTCGAATCAAAAATTTGCATTTAGAGAACTTCGCATAGAGCTTCTCTGATCGTAGTGTTTCTAAGACCTGATGCAGGTGTTGACTATGCTCCTCCTTACTACGAGAGTAGATAAGTATTTCATCGATGAATACAATGACGAACTGATCCAAGTAAGGACGACACACCCTATTCATTAAGTCTATGAATACCGTGGGCACATTGGTCAATCCGAATGGCATCACTACAAACTCCTAGTGTCCATAACGAGTTCGGAAGGCTGTCTTCGGAACATCCTCCTCTAACACTCGTAACTGGTGATACCCGGATCTTAGGTCAATCTTTGAGAAGTAATTCGCCCCTTGCAGTTGGTCGAACAAGTCGTCTATGCGAGGTAAAGGGTAATGATTCTTGACAGTAAACTTGTTTAGTTCTCTGTAGTCGATGCACATACGGAATGATCCGTCTTTCTTCTTCACGAATAAGACCG
The DNA here is from genome assembly GCF_052849685.1 of Lactuca virosa. Classification (NCBI taxonomy): domain Eukaryota; kingdom Viridiplantae; phylum Streptophyta; class Magnoliopsida; order Asterales; family Asteraceae; genus Lactuca; species Lactuca virosa. Next base: position 387,738,203 of record NC_136429.1, read on the forward strand.
GTGCTCCCTAGGGTGAGAAGCTTGGTCTAATAAAGCCATTGCTGAGCAGTTTGTTAAGTTGACTGGATAGCTCCTGCATCTCAGCTGGTGCTAGCCGACAGGGGTGATTTGACTACTGGGGTAGCCCCTGGAACTAAGTTGATTTTGAACTCGACTTGGCGCTGTGGAGGTAATCCTGGTAGTTCTTCTGGAAAAATGTCGGGAAAGTCACGTACTTCTGGGATGTTCTTTATGTCTTTCGCCTCTTGGCTCACATCGACAACATGAGCAAGGAATGCATGACATTCCTTTCGTAAATACCTCTGGGCTTGTATGCTCGAGATGATATGAAGGTTCGTGTCTGGTTTGTCGCCGTAGATGACTAGGGTTTCGTTAGACGGTAGATTAAAATGAACGACTTTCTCATAACACATGATGTCGGCACGATGAGAACTCAACCAATCCATGCTGATAATGACGTCGAAATGTTTAATTGAGACCGACATGAGGTCGATTGGAAATGAATGGCTATCTAGAGTTAGGGTACATCCTATCTATATGCAGCTAGTGCTCTTAGTCTTCCCGTTAGCCATTTCTTTAGTGAATGGTTCTTTAAGTACGCGTGATTGTTGTTTAAGTAAATGTGCAAATTTCTGGTTCACGAAACTCCTCTCCGCTCCACTATCAAACAGTATGCATGCATATGAGTTATCGAGGAGAAACGTACCAGTGACCACTGCAGGGTCTGTTACCGCTTCCTCGTGGCCTATAGCCAAAACTCTTCCCACTCCGCCAGCATTCCCTGCCTTTGGGCAGTTCCTCTTGTAGTGACCCACCTCGCCACACCCATAGCAAGCCTGGCCCACACCAACGCCGGGGACTTGGGTGATTGGTGTCACAACTAGCATTTTGGCTAGGAAATTCCGTCTTCATGTAAGCAATAACTATTGTGAGACTTGTGCTAACACATTAAAAGTGCACATTATGGTTCCTAATGGATGTAAAGTTAGAATTCAAATATCTACAAGTACATGAAATCTCTCCCAAATCTCTCAAAGTATATCAAATCTCTCCCACATCTCTCCAAATATATGAAATCTCTCCCAAATCTCTCCAAGTATATGAAATCTCTCTAAAGTCTCTCTAAGTATATGAAATCTCTCCCAAATCTCTCCAAGTATATGAAATCTCTCCTAAATCTCTCCAAGTATATGAAATCTCTCCCAAATCTCTCCAAGTATATGAAATCTCTCCCGAATCTCTCCACATATCTAAAATCTCTCTATGTACCGTCCTTAGTCGAACACAACTCAAAACCTAAGGAGAAAACCCAAAAGGACCCTCTTGGTCCGGAATCTTCTTGGTCCAGAATCCTCTGGGTCCGGAACCCTCTTGATCCTGAACCTCTTGGCCGGAACCCTCTTAGTCCGGAATGCCCTCTAAGGAACCAAGAGGAGTCGCTCCTTCGGAACCCCCCCCCCCTTTGCTTCAGATCTCGCATGCTCCAGAAGGTTTAAGGCTTGCTTCGGAATTTCCTGGTTAATCTCGCACCTCCAGTCCGGACTGCTGGCTTCGCTCCGGACTTCGCATGGACTTCGGATCCGAGAAAAACACTCCGGACCTTGCCTGTTGACTCCAGATCTTTGAAAATGACTCCGGAATTTTGGAATTTACTTCGGACCCTCGCAGGCTCTGGACTCCACTCCGGATTTTTGTCCATTTCAGACTTTTTCTTCAATTTAAGGCATTTTGACGTCGGGAATTCCTCCAAACTTGAAATTTTCATATCTTAAACCCCTTAAACCCCTATTTTGTGCCAAAATTGATTATTTTAAACATATTTATATAAAATAATACCCAAGATTTTTTTTAAAGGGATTCTAAGTAGATAAGGGGGTTTGACTTTACGATGTGATGCAAATCCCTCATTTCCCATGCAAATCTCAATAAAACATGTATTATCCACAGAGAACTAAGCCTTGTACACCAATCCTCCAAGCAAATGTCAAGTCACCCCTTATCCTTCCCATTTAGATACGTAAGTTACTTTCCTATTTCCTCAATTCTCATATTCACATTCAGAAGACTCATAAGAATACTCTCAACTCCTTCAAGCTCCAAGTTTCATCCCTTCAAAGCAAATTCCCAGATTTTTGTAAGTGTTCATCTTCTTTAAGTAGTGGTTCTCCACCTTATTCCTAAGACTTCATTATATTTACACATAAAAGTTTCTTAGGATTTTCTAAAGTTCAAAGAACCTTTGAAGTGTTGGAACTTGGAAGCTCCTTAACACTTCTTCAAATCACCCACAAAAGTAAACCAAGGTGAGCTTCATAACCCTACTTTTTTCGAGATTTCTATTGTTTTTGGGGGAGAATACAAGTCAAAGTCTTGTGTAAATCATGATCTATTTGCTTATTGTGTATGCATGCCATCTTACATGTGCTTAAGTCCAAAAACTCGAGATTTTGGTTAAGTCTCAAGAGTTTGGATTATTTTCCACAAATCATGTTTAGAAACAAAAAGTTGTATGTTACCAAGTATAAGTCACAAATTATTATATCAACTATAAGGATTAGCTTCAAGATTTACTTAAACAAGTTGTGGGACAAAATATTTTGAAAATGATTAAATTATGGAAATAATAATATTTTGGATCATTTTTAGCCAAACATAAATACAAGGGTTATCTTGGAATATTATGTCATACTCATGACTTTTTACCAGATTAACAAACTATTTGTGATTATTTATAAGTATTTAATATAAATAATTTTATCAAGAAAAATATACGAAAACAGAGTTTTCATGACAAAAATATTTGCATGTCATATACTGCTGTCGTAAAACCTTCAGGAACATAAGTAATGTTCTATATGTCATAAAACAGAAAATGCATGTCATAACCTGCAGTCATAAATTTACACAAATTATAACTTGACACTTTTGTCTTGACTAATATGGGCATGAGCCGACAATTTATAGAAAGGAAAGACCATTTTTGCCAATTCCGATAATGTTGGGTCATTTTGATAAAATTCAAAATGGCTTATTTTTCAATAAACGAAACGGAACGAACACGAGCATCGAGTTAACAAGCACAATAAACGATATTGAACGAAAACGATATTTCTATTCAATGAGTACGGATTTCATTATTTATCTAACAAATAATGGATCTCAAACGATTGCTCAAAAGGTTGTTAATATTCTAGTCAGACAAATCTCAAAGGTACGTAAATATAACAATATTAGTGTACGTCTAAAGTCCTGTAAGGAGTTATAGCCAGAGTCGCCTGGAGGGAGAGCGGGAATTTGTGTATAGATCTATATGGGGTTGACACCCCGCACCTTCGCTGTTCGCTGCAGCTAGACCGGCCAGTCCAGGGTGACAAATGTCTTTATCAAAACGAGGGCGCCTGAGAAACGCCAAAACAGGTCTCCGTCATATTAGTATGGTTTTAACGACTCACTAGAATATGTTATGTTATCTAGAAATTTATGTAAGGAAAACCTCATAAATAAATTTTGGCACGTTGTGTTGACTGTCCTACGCTTGGTAGTGATGGTCCGCATTTGTTGTGTTGACCGTCCTTTTTCTTTGCGTAGAATGTCCACAATCGCCATGTTGATTTCTTTCACCTAACAAGTATTAGAGTCTTAATACTGCTATTTTACCAATAAGAAAACATAGGATTTTCTGGGGGAAAACGTTTGTAAACGATTTTGGAAAACGATAAACTAACACACACATATGCAAGCCTACACAGTTGGAAACGGAACTTACGAATATTTATTAGCAGAAAATATAGGATTTTCTGGACAAAACGATTTTATACGATTTCGATAACGATAAACTAGAACGCACACTCAATTTTACTCGATAAGAAAAACAAGATTTACAACTATATTCTCTTTTTGAAAATAGGGGATTTTCTGCAAACTATTGGTGATTACTACTCAAAAGAACTATTCTCGAACACAGCTCGCCTTTACAAATTACACTACTTTTCAAAATCACTCCTTATAAGGATGAACCAAAGTAACGACATGCACACATATATCCATGATTTTCAAAGCAAGGCTTCAAACGATTTCATAGAAAATATCGGATTTTCTGAAAGTACAATGAGAACGATTCTAAACAAGTGTAAAACGATTTTATACAAAAATGCTTATGAACTCACCAACTTTTTAGTTGACGCTTTTCAAAACGACTTGTATTCTCAGGGATCTAGTAAGCAGGTAACAAGGGACGCGGATGCAGGACTATTTTGCCGTAGTTTGGAATTTAAGTACTTGTGTCTCTTTTGTGTAATTTGAAGGACAAATACAATATGTAAACAATGTAAGTTTTTTATCTCAATGTATGATGTTTGGATTGCTCTATTTCATTTATATTAAATTGTTATGATACTGCACAATGAAGTCACCCGCCTCCGGACGTTTCCGCCGTCTGGTCCGGGGGTGTGACAGATTGGTATTAGAGCATTGTTTATAGTGAACTGGTATATCTAGTCATACAAGATATACAACTATAAATACAATGGGACTAAAACACACTCTGCCTAAAAGTATACTTTAAAAAGATAAGTATTTTATAAAAGTATACACATTTACTAACACAGTATCATAACGAGAAGAAACCGAAAGTAACTACAGGTTGAACACTACAGTCAAACCTGAGCAGTTATGTAATCATATCTGGGATAAATATAGCCTGATCAACTATATTTATTTGAAATATGACCAACATGTGCTTGGGAGTGATGGTGGTGTTGCAACAAACCTAAAACCTACCAACTAAGAGTACAAGAGAATATTAGAATCGAAAACCAAGTTTAAAATACTATTGGAGTATTTTAGGATACTATAAACCCCTCCCACACCTAAAATTTCCCCGTATATCTCGTACCTTGATTCTCGCACAAACAACGTGGTTGAAATTCCTCGCCAAGACTTCTACTACCCTGTCATGGTGAATTGCGGATGGGGCAAGGAGAGATCAAAAGAAGTCCATGAGGAAAAACCCAGAAGTGAATCCTAAGGAATACCAAGAGATGAATTGTGAAAGGGAGGATTTCGACTAAGGGCCAAACAAGGATGAAAGCGCCGGGGGAACTCATAGCAAGCTTATTCCTATTGGCAGAAGACCCTTCACCTTTCCCTTCCTAGATACGTAAGCACCCAATATAAATGCCAATGGAACGGATGTACCTAGAAACAAAACAACACTCTCACGAATCAAGCACCACCTCCGTTTGGGCCACGAGTAACCCGAAGTGACTCCCGGTTGCCAACTCTATGTCTTGGAGTAATAGAAACCGTAGACAAGGCCCGGTATACGACAGTGTAAATCCAATCCCCCACAAGTAACAAGAACACCATTCCAAATACCTTACGAAACCCACAAGTAGGACCAGAAAACTATGCAGTGGTCATCTGGAGACCACAAATCATAGCAATCAAGGCAAGGACAGCCTTAGCAGTGTAAGGAACACAAAAGGGGCACTCATAATATAAGTAAAATGGCCCAGAACCTTGTGCGCCATGTCGATAAAAGAGGATCACCTTACTACTCGCTTTAGGTTCATAATTCCCTTAATCACAACCAGTAGTAGTAAACCAAGAGGAGTACGCCCTCCAAGAATCCATACAACCAAATCCGCTAACTATATTGCTAACTATGTGCTATTTTGAAGGATATGTTTCCACTCTCTACCATAACTGCATCATGGGGATGTAGGTTGACACAATTAACACCAGTACGTTAAGATTATACGAGTACTTATAAGCTCACTTTTCGTGTGCAACAGAGTCATGTCTTCTCATGAAGATAACCAGTACCCTGACGATGCAACGATCCTACTAATAGACTCCGCCACTTTCCAAGCCACTGTAACAGCTGCCGTGGCAGCCGCCATGGCATACTTCAATGCCAACAGCACAAACGAAAATGGAAGCAGTGTCGATAAATTCAACCGTAACAACAACCAAGGAAACCAACGAAGGGCAACTCACCAATGCACTCTAAAACCTAAACCTAAGCTTAAGAAAAGAAAGTTCGGAAACGAAAGAGGAGGCAGTTCGACTCAGAGGCTTACTAAAAGGCAACAAGCGGGATCAGTCCTTACCCCTACTAACCCTACTCCTCCGCCATCGAGACAATCATACCTTGGGAACAATCCACCCTGCAACAAGTTCAAATACCATCATTGGGGAGCCTGCCATAAATTTTGTTGCAGTAGGTGCAACAAGATGGGGCACACCTCCCGCTATTGTAGGGGACCGGCCGCATGTGTCACTCCAACCCTCAACCCAGAAGTAAGTCCCATTTGTCACAGGTGCGGTGCAATAGGAAATTTCAAGAGGGATTGTCCAACAGAGGTGGCTGACGAGGGAGTTGACAACTAGACAGGAAGAGACGACAAGAAACCCTACCGAGATTTCTGGTACGTTTCAAACAATAAACTTCATGTATCGAATTTTCACATAAGGTTTTGCCAATTGAAAACATAATCAAAAACTATTTCCCCATTCGAGCAAATCCTGTAAGTCACAGAGAAACTAGAGATCCTAGCGAAGGGACCATGATGGTTCCATATGAGCGATAGTATCATATGTAGTTAGGATTCCACCAACTAAGAGCGTCCGATTTCGCCTTATTTTCTGTCCATGGGCTGAATAGCGATTAGGACAGAACCCCGCAATCATCATCTTTAAAAATCCTAAGTATATACGGTTAGGTCACATCCATCTATAGTGGAAAAACCTGGCAGAATTCGGATTACGAATTCCCTTGCCCTATAGCAGCACCTTTGTGTCGCTAAAACACCTAGCAAGCAGGAACAAATAGACCCAATGGTAACAACAAAAACGAAACTAGTAGTGATAAGAACATGAACATAGAACACCCTGTCATTCCTAACAACCAATACTCCCCAAATCGACGTAACACCTGTTGTAACAAGGAGTCCAATGTTATCAGTTGGCACAGATAGGCTTGATTCTCACCTTACAAATCCCGAGCACTACAAATAGACTTTTTTCCTACTCAACCGAATAACAAAACTCTTTCAACTGGTAACAACAAATCCCTAGCAACCAGACACCTAAGTCCATATGTAAGAAATACCACGCCCTTCCCTAGCCCCAATAAAGATTGAAAATCAAGAAGCAAAAGGCATCAAGGGAATCCGAAAGGATTCCAACCTTCCTCCAGAGACTCCCAAGGATCCCTTTGGAAACCTCAACCAAGTGGTAAACGGAGATAGAATCACCCCGACTCCTGAAACCACCCCAATAACCAAACACCTGATACCACTTAGCACGGTCACAAGAACAGATAGTGTCTGATCACAAGATCGACATAATAGATAAGGAAACATCAGACCCAGTCCCTAACCACAGGAAGCACCTATCTAACTCATAAGGAAGAAAGACGAAACTACCATAGGCACCACCGACTACGAATAAGCCAAGCAAACCCATCCTCAACGATCGATACTCCCTACCCCGAACCAGAGACATGTTCAACCAACAACAACGAACTCGCAGAGGCCGACCTACCATTAGCTCGGAAAAACCATAGAAAGAAAACTCCCAAGATAATCTAAGACTCATAAGGTCAACTAAATCACATGCAAACTCAACCTCGGTGACCATAGTACCAACTCTTAGGGCTCAGAAAACTCTACTTCTAGGACACCAGGATCCGGATCCCTAGGAGACCATTCAAAAGGCCTCGCCAAGATAGGCCGATAACGCATAGCCTCCGATTAACCTAAGAACCTAGTTTCGGACATTTTACCTTCCATGTGTTCAGCACTCATAAGTGTCAGACCACCGAAACTCTAGAAATCCCACCTATCGAGGTCAAGGTAAATAAGAACCCGCACCCCGAAGAGAAGCAGGTGTAATGGACATTGACAAAGCTTGGGATACCCACCCACCTCTAATCGAGTACTAATATAACAACAACTACCACTCGAGCATAGGAGTTGCAGCCCTCGAGGCCCTGTCTGGCCATCGGTGCAGATCATCCTCTGTTGGGCTGAGGTGGGAGATACCCAGCCGGCAAGATGACAAACGCCCAATAGGACAATCATTAGACCCGCAATTATTCGAGAAACCACGGAAAGGATAGTCAGAACCCGAACACGACTCCAAACATCGTAAAGCCGACAAAAGAGCTATGCAAATAACAGATTAAAACCTTGGAATCCCAAGTAGGGGATCTGGGTATTATTAAAGATCTCCCCTCAAGGAAGGATGACACAAGTCGAAAGAAAAGGTAAACTAAATCCCCGATGCATCAGATCATTCGAGATCCTTGCACGAATCGGTCCGGTAGCGTACAAACTCCAACTACCCTCAGAACTCAGTAATGTACACCCTGTAATTCATGCGTCGAGCCTAAGGAAGTGTCTATCGGACAAAACCCTCCCCGTTCCACTAGACAAGACTAAAGTGAACTAGACCCTCCTAATCATTAATCATCCTATCAAGACAATGAAGAGAAAAGTTAAGTACATAAAACAAAGCCGCATCCCGATTGTGAAGGTTCGAGAGAACGCTAGACGTGAGCCGGAATCCACTTGGGAACGCGAAGACCAGATAAATAAAAAGTACTTTCACCTATTCCCATATTCATGACCCTATCTTTCGAAAGAATTGTGGGACGAAATTCCCTCTAATGGGGGGATGATGTCACAACTAGCATTTTGGCTAGGAAATTTCGTCCTCATGTAAGCAATAACTATTGTGAGACTTGTGCTAACACATTAAAAGTATACATTATGGTTCCTAATGGACCATGTAAAGTTAGAATGCAAATCTCTCCAAGTATATGAAATCTCTCCCAAATCTCTCCAAGTATATGAAATCTCTCCCAAATCTCTCCAAGTATATCAAATCTCTCCCACATCTCTCCAAGTATATGAAATCTATCACAAATCTCTCCAAGTATATGAAATCTCTCCCATATCTCTCCAAGTATATGAAATCTCTCCCAAATCTCTCAAAGTATATGAAATCTCTCCCAAATATCTCCAAGTATATGAAATCTCTCCCGAATCTCTCCACGTATCTCAAATCTCTCTCAAATCTCTCTATGTACATTCCTCAGTCAAAAATAGCTCAAAACTTAAGGAGAAAACCCAAAAGGACCCTCTTGGTCCGAAATCCTCTTGGTCCGGAACCCTCTTGGTCCTGAACCTTTTGGTCGGAACCCTCTTAGTCCGGAATGCCATCTAAGGAACCAAGAGGAGTCGCTCCTTCGGAATCCCCCCCCCCCTTTGCTTCAGATCTCGCATGCTCCGGAAGGTTTAAGGGTTGCTTCGGAATTTCCTGGTCAATCTCGCACCTCCGGTCCGGACTGCTGGCTTCGCTCCGGACTTCGCATGGACTTCGGATCCGAGGAAAACACTCCAGACCTTGCCTGTTGACTCCAGATCTTTGAGAATGACTCTGGAATTTTGGAATTTGCTTCGGACCCTCGCAGGCTCCGGACTCCACTCCGGATTTTTGTCCATTCCGGACTTTTTCTTCATTTTAAGGCATTTTGACGTCGAGAATTCCTCCAAACTCGTAATTTTCATATCTTAAACCCCTTAAACCCCTATTTTATGCCAAAATTGAATATTTTAAACATATTTATATAAAATAATATCCAAGATTTTTTTAAAGGGATTCTAAGTAGATAAGGGGGTTTGACTTTATGATGTGATGCAAATCCCTCATTTCCCATGCAAATCTCAGTAAAAATGTATTATCCAAAGAGAACTAAGCCTTGTACACGAGTCCTCCAAGCAAATGTTAGGTCACCCCTTATCCTTCCCATTTAGATATGTAAGTTACTCTCCCATTTCCCCACTTCTCATATTCACATTCAGAAGACTCCTAAGAATACTCTCAACTCCTTCAAGCTCCAAGTTTCATCCCTTCAAAGAAAATTCCAAGATTTTTGTAAGTGTTCATCTTCTTTAACTAGTGATTCTCCACCTTATTCCTAAGACTTCATTATATTTACACATAAAATTTTCTTAGGATTTTCTAAAGTTCAAAGAGCCTTTCAAGTGTTGGAACTTGGAAGCTCCTTAACACTTCTTCAAATCACCCACAAAAGTAAACCAAGGTGAGCTTCATACCCCTACTTTTTCGAGATTTCTATTGTTTTTGGGGGGAGAATACAAGTCAAAGTCTTGTGTAAATCATGATCTATTTGCTTATTGTGTATGCATTCCATCTTACATGTGCTTAAGTCCAAAAACTCGAGATTTTGGTTAAGTCTCAAGAGTTTGGATTATTTTCCACAAATCATGTTTAGAAACAACAAGTTGTATGTTACCAAGTATAAGTCACAAATTATTATATCAACTATAAGGATTAGCTTCAAGATTTACTTAAACAAGTTGTGGGACAAAATATTTTGAAAATGATTAAATTATGGAAATAATAATATTTTTGATCATTTTTGGCCAAACATAAATACAAGGGTTATCTTGGAATATTATGTCATACTCATGACTTTTTACCAGATTAACAAACTATTTGTGATTATTTATAAGTATTTAATATAAATAATTTTATCAAGAAAAATATACGAAAACAGAGTTTTCATGACAAAAATATTTGCATGTCATATACTGCTGTCGTAAAACCTTCAGGAACATAAGTAATGTTCTATATGTCATAAAACAGAAAATGCGTGTCATAACCTGCAGTCATAAATTTACACAAATTATAACTTGACACTTTTGTCTTGACTAATATGGGCCTGAGCCGACAATTTATAGAAAGGAAATACCATTTTTGCCAATTCCGATAATGTTGGGTCATTTTGATAAAGTTCAAAATGGCTTATTTTTCAATAAACGAAACGGAACGAACGCGAGCACCCAGTTAACAAGCACAATAAACGATATGGAACGAAAATGATATTTCTATTCAATGAGTACGAATTTCATTATTTATCTAACAAATAATGGATCTCAGACGATTTCTCAAAAGGTTGTTAATATTCTAGTCAGACAAATCTCAAAGGTACCTAAATATAAAAATATTAGTGTACGTCTAAAGTCCTGTAAGGAGTTATAGCCAGAGTCGCCTGGAGGGAGAGCGGGAATTTGTGTAAAACGATTTTATACAAAATCACTCCTTATAAGGATGAACCAAAGTAACGACATGCACACATATTGTGTAAAACTACTTTTCAAAATCACTCTTTATAAGGATGAACCAAAGTAACGACATGCACACATATATCCATGATTTTCAAAGCAAGGCTTCAAACGATTTCATAGAAAATATCAGATTTTCTGAAAGTACAATGAGAACGATTCTAAACAAGTGTAAAACGATTTTATACAAAAATGATTATGAACTCACCAACTTTTTAGTTGACGCTCTTCAAAACGACTTGTATTCTCAGGGTTCTAGTAAGCATGTAACAAGGGACGCAGATGCAGGACTATTTTGCTGTAGTTTGGAATTTAACTACTTGTGTCTCTTTTGTGTAATTTGAAGGACAAATACAATATGTAAACAATGTAAGTTTGTAATCTCAGTGTATGATGTTTGGATTGCTCTATTTCATTTATATTCAATTGTTATGATACTGCACAATCAAGTCACCCGCCTCCAGACGTTTCCACAGTCTGGTCCGGGGGTGTGACAATTGGCCTAGTCGGAGCTTTGCAGAAACGGGCAGTGTGCCCTTTCCTGTTGCAGTTTACACACTACATTTCCCGACAGGGTCCATTGTGGTGGAAGCTGCACTTGTTGCACTTGGGTAAGCTTCCCGCATACTACTTCGCCGACGCAGTGGCAGTAGGTGCTATCACGGCATGAACAGCCACGACCTGCTGCTTTTTGGCAGAGTTCTGCGCCACATTCTTCTTCTTGTTGTCCCAAAACTTCCGCTTGTTGTCAGCGGCTTTGGATGGTTATGGGATGGCAAGGGTTGTTGTCGTTGTCGGTGTGCGGACTCCGATATCAATGAGCCGCTGTGCCAATCGCTTGGCACTGTCGAAGGTAGTGGGGTTTGAAGACAAGACATTCCCCTAGAATGGAGGCACCAGCCCCCAGCTATACCTCTCAACTTTCTTTCCCTCACTAGGGACCATTCCCGGACATAGCGCCACCAGATCGCTGAACCTGGCGGTGTAGGCAACTATGTCGGAGCCCTTCATGGTTAGGCTCCAAAGTTCTTGTTCCAGTTTCTGAACCTCGCCCCTCGGGTAGTACTCTTCAATCATAAGCTCCTTTAGAGCTTCCTAGCCCATAGCATTAGCCACTATCAGAGTTAGTGACTTGACATCGCTATTCCACCATGTCAGGGTTCTGTCCGCGAAGGTGCAGGCAGCAAATTTAACTTTGCTCCCTTCCGGACAGGAGTAGATCTCGAATATCGACTCAGTCTTTTCGAACCATTGCGAGAGGGCAATGATTCTACCAGTCCCGTTAAAGGTCCTGGGCTTGCAGTCGGTGAAGTCCTTATACGAACACTCCCTAGGATGCCCATGACTACCACCTTGGGTGTAGCTAACACCCGATCCACTCCCGCTAGTACCGGTCGTGTTGAATGGAGCTAGGGCTGTCGTAACAGCCGCAACCACTGCTGCTTGAATAGCTTCCGGATCGAATTGTGGAGGAGGTGGTGGATTTTGAGTTGGAGTTATCGGAGTAGTGCGCCTGTTTGATCTATGAGGAGGCATCTTGTAGCTATAAGTTCACAAAGATGAAGATATTGATAAGCATTCGATAGTGAGAAAATGAGAGTGAATCATGGACTACGTCACCATAGCCCAACAAAACAGATGAGAGTATGATTGTAATATAGATCTAACACTATTGGCATTAAAGATGTAACGAGCTCGGGAAAAATGACCTTGAAGTAGGTCTTACATCAAACCATAAAGAGAAAATTTTGACAGCATAGAGACCTAGCAGTCTGAAAGTTCAAGGACTTAAGATAAACCGGAAATTTACAGGGAAAAGTGCTACTTAGAGAATAGATAAGAAGGCTATTTCTTAAACCAAAAGGAAGGATGAGCAGAGCATCTCCTACTGGCGACGGGCACCCCTCGGACGAACCCTCAAATCGGCCAGCTGACGCTTTACATCAAGAAGGTGTCGTTCGTACACTGTCTGGCTTGCTCGGAGCTCTATGACTTCTACTTGGGTTGCAACTAGCTCTTGCTGCAGAGCCTCGTTATCACTCACAGCTCTCCCATGAGCAAATTCAAGATTGCGAATATGATCCGTATTGGCGTTCGTATCCGCATCGAGCTCCACGGTTTGGTTAATAGCTGTCATTCCTAATTCAACATTGCGAGCCACTCGGCGAACCAAGATGGGAATAACTCTGTCCGCAGATCCTCCCTCGCTTAGGTTGTAGAAGCTTCGGTCTCCGTTGTATGGTAAGGGTTGACCCTACTCTTGACTCCACCTACCCAGGTTCTCAGCCCACAAAGGCGTCGGGCCTTGAAAAGCCGGACAAGGGTTAGGATTTGGGATTGGAGCCACTAGGGGTAGATCATTGACTTCTGGCTCTGAGTCAGAATCCTCTGGGAAGTCTTCTAAGAAGTCATCATCTAAAGGAATTGCATGATTCTCTTCTGGCTCTACATCGAGCCATGCACCATTTCCGTGGTTGGGGAAGTACAGGTCTCCGGGTAGATGGAATCCAGCCATGTTATCTATGCGAGAATAGGGGTAAAAGAAATAGTTGATAGACGTACTACTTAAGATAATTATAGGATGATCCTTACCAGTTACTCCAATATTTGCGTAGTACATACCAGTCACATGTAAGAAAGATAGAATAGACCTTCGAATAAGTGACCCTAACTCTAAGTCCACAACCATAAAAGGAACAGGAAGTAAAGCAAAGATCACAAATTCTAAGTCTATGACACCTTAGTCACATATAACCTTAGCGTATCCACTCAACAACTATTGACCTACTAATAAAGACCTTTTAGTTCTCAAATAAGTAATTATAGTAACACAAAATACTCCTATAGTATTTTAAGTTTATGTTCTGTTCTAAAGTTTTCATTGTAGTAGTGTTGGTAAGTTTTTAGACTTGCTGCAACACCACAACCATTCCTGGGCACATGCTAATCACTTCTCGGAAAGATATAGTTGATCAGGCTATATCACTCCCAGATGTGATCATATGTCCCCAAGCCTACTTGTGCTGTCCAACAACCACAATACTTTTGTTCTGTTCTAGTATGACACTGATCCTAGTATGAATGCTTGTATGTATACTTTAGTTAAATATTTTATTATTTAAAAGTATAAACTCTTGGTCAAAGTGTTTTAATCCCGATGTGTTTATAGTTGTATATCTTTTATGAGTTGATATACTCAATTCACTATAAACAAAGCTCTGATACCAATCTGTCACACCCCCAAACCAGAACGGAGGAAACGTTCGAGGCGGAGGACGTCATGTATAGTATCATAACAATGCATAATAGTAAAACAAGCAACAACATCATCCATTGCATTAATAATATAATTTAATACAAGTGTGTTCTGTGTAAAGTTTGAAAGACACCAAAATATGAATCAAAATAAAAGACGAGTCTTGAATATGCTCCGTCTTCTCAAAAACTGGTCATCGGTACCTGTTTACTGGTGACTTGAGAATACAAGTTATATTGAAAGCGTAGATCAGCATTAAAGCTGGTGAGTTCATAAGTATTTTAGTGCCATTGTTTGTATAAGTTTGATGATAATGTTTGTAAGTGTTTGATGTAAATGTTTGCATACTTCCTAGAGAATCCTATATTTTCTACTAAAGTAGTCTTCTACCAAGACCCGACTGTTTTGTATGTTTATCCTTTTGTAAAAGTGAGTGTTTTTCCCAAGTATGACTATCGTTACCAGCAAATTGTTTACATTACCGTTTATGTGAGAAGATCACTATATGAACGTAATGGCAAAATGAAGATGTACACTAGTATTGTATAAAGTAACTACAGATGTACTAACTACCTTAATACCAGTTTGTTTTATTAAGGTAAAATGTGATAAGATTATAACCATACTTGCTTGACTAGTAAACACGACGATCAAAGACGTCGAAATGGTATGAAATTCATCACCCGTAGACCTGCAGGTCCCACTGTAGCTAGCAACAAGGTGTAGGATGGTCAATCTCGTATAGATCTATACACAAACTCACGCTCTCCCTCCAGGAGACTCTGGTTACAAAACACGACACCACAGTATATTGTCGTGCCATGAAGTAGTGGCTCACATTAATGTTATCTTTGTTATTGTATTAGTGTAGTATGTTACTTCTATTCTAGTGTATAGTATGTTCCTTCTGTTCTAGTGTATAGTATGTTCCTTCTGTTCTAGTGTATAGTATGTTCCTTCTGTTCTATTTATTAGTATGTTCCTTCTGTTCTAGTTATTAGTATGTTTGAACTGACTCATGTATGAACTGACTCTTGTAAGTTTAATTGTTTTAGAAATAGTAAGTAGTAACTTCCTAAACTATACCTATTATAGTTTACTAGTACTGTTGTTTGAATGACTGATCATGTTTGTACACCTTTGCTACCCAAAGGTATTGAACTGATTGGAAGAACTTTTATATCTACATACATATACATAATATATATCTAAGATTCAAATGACACTCGGACAAACAACCGATACCCTAAATCCACAACCAAACAAGGAACAGGAAATAAAACGAGTTATCAGTCCTAAGTCCTTTAAACCTTATTTATATAACTATATCTATATAGACATGATTTTGACAATATAGAAGTTTAAAAGAGTTTTGTAAAACGATAAAGAGTTTAACATATAAAAGAGTGTTAACCATTTGAATGGTTATTTATGACTTGATGTCAGTTTATAAAATGATTTGAAACAGTTTGTTTGATAATACAGTTTTGAAGTATAAGAAATCCTCTTGTTTGATAGTTATAAATCACATATGATTGATGTTATAACTATATTGTTTTCAAATTGTATCCCCCCTATAAAAGCGTTTAAAATCATTTACAAGATAAGTTAGGGGTATGAACTCACCTGTAGTGAGTGGTTCGAATGAAAGATCGATATAGGATGCTAAGTATGCCAAGTGAAATCTCGAGCACAAACAGTTCCTAATAAGCATATAATAACACATATATGTATGTATTAGTGTATATAACAACTAATCATGTATTGGAAACATCCCTAGGAACTAGGAATCACTCACAATGGAGTGTATCAATCACATATGATTGGTTTAAAGGAGTTCATGGCCACACCTTAAGTGTTTACGGTCAAAGGTGTGTTTATGGCAAAAGTACTTAATCTTAAGAAAGGTTTGCAGCCATAACTTGCATCTATAATTGAGGTCCTAATCTTGGTCTTAAGAAGGTTCACGGCCAACATTATGATCATAAGAAGGGTTTATGGCCAAGGGAGAGTTTACAGTCTTAAACTCTTGATGTTCATGCTAAAATGGTTGATTCTTGGTTGTAATTCAAGAGCTTCTAATGGATAACTAGTATATGGAAAGGATACTTACGATTTGGAAGCTTGAAAGGGTGTTCACGGTCCAAAGAACTAGTGTGTGTTCTTGGTGTTCTTGGTGTTGTTGATGATTTGAAGATCTAACCCAAAAGGAGATGAATTCACGGATGAAATCATAGGGTTTTACTAGATCAAGAAGGATATCAACTAATAATGAAAGAATCACTTACAACTTTGACGAGAAATGGAAGTGTTCTTGGTTATACTTGAGAGAGAAATGAGTGTTCTTGACTTGAAGATGTGAGAAGTGAAGAAAAATGAAGGAAAATCATACTTAAGGAGTAGAGTTCACGGCTAGACATGAGTTTACGGCCGTAAACTCTAGTTTGCGGCCGTAAACTCCTTGTGATGGAGTTTTTCGGCTTGAATGCTACACAATGAACTCTAGTAGATACTTCCTAACACCCAATACTTGAATTTACTAGGCTTAGAACACTCAAACAGACCCTTAACAATGTTAGAAGATAGCAGAAACAAGTCTGACTTTTGATTGAATTGAATGGCTTTACAAGATAGACATTTCGAGTTGTTACATATAAACACATATAAAACATGTAATTTTGATAATAATCATTGTAAATGGATTAGCATAATCATTACTACATCAAAAATAGGTTTTATAAGACCAAAACAATTTAGGGTAATGATTCTAGTCCATTTCCAGCAGCAAAACTCGAAAATCTGCACACAGGGGCTCCTACTCGCCGAGTGCAAGAACCTACTCGACGAGTTGGATGCATTTTCACTTGGACTTGTCGAGTCCCCCTATGGACTCGGCGAATCCATTGAACAGTGGACAGAAAACTCGATTTTTTCAAGCAGTTTGCATCAAATATCAAGAAAACAAGCCTAGGCTCTGATACCACTGATGGGTTTTGAGCATTCCAACACTCCTATGATGTACATGCAACCCTAGAAACCTTGGATCTATGTTTTCTCTAATATTCATGCAAGTTTGATTTTTCCAAGGTTCTCATCCTAACTAGCATGGCATGGGGTACTTGTAATATAAAACTAGTAGAATGACATACCTTTCTAGTAGCTTGGATTCCTTAAGACCTTGTGAGCCTAGCACCCCAAATATATTGCATCAAATGTTTCACACAACAACACAACTCTTGGAATAACTTGAGAGAAGAACACACTTTCACTCAAAAATCGGCTAGCCCTCTTGTTCTTGTCTTAGTGGCTGATTTTGCTTACCATGAGGTTCTTTATATAGTGTGTCACATGTAGGGTTATACCATGTAAACCCTAATGTGCATGGATTTTCATTTCCCCCATGATCCATGGTTTTTAACCTCCATGGAGCATCCATAGAGCACCCAATAGGTCCTAGCCCAACCTAGTGAATCATGGACCTTAAGCCCACTATATAAGAATGAATGATTTACAAATCAATCCCCATATATTTAATTAGTCTCTTTTTTATCACAAAATTAATTCCAAATTAATTCTTCATCAATACTAATTAAATAATACGATTTCATATTAATATATTAGAACTTATAATATATTAACAAACCATAAGTGTCATTTTCTCATTTTGTCTATCCAATTGTTATGATGCCATGCAACCCAAATGGACCATGCCAAATCGGGTTAAGTACATACTAAATATAGTTATGGACTTAGACACCTTATCCAACACCATGGAGAGTGTGTGGTTAACCGACACATTGTTAAGTGATTTGTAACATTAAGTGTATCAAGCTAATTTGCATGGTTATTCACACCTTGTTTGTGATCCTCGGCATCCCAGTCACAAAGTTGAAGGGCACAATCGAGATTTAAACATGCCATTGAAAAGTTCAATGAATCTCAAAAGATCTAGGAATTTCAATTCATTTAAAACCTAAAATTCATTTTTCGTTTTTCAAGGTGGAAATTAGTAAATCGTCATTTACCTACCTTCAAATATTTTACAACTGGATTACGGCATCCCTCTTTGCAATTGTAAAATATTGTGTTCGGTCCTAGTCTTAATATTTCGTTTTGGGTGTTATATTAAGGACTTAAATCAACTAACTTGAATTTCTCCCTTGTAGATGTCTAGTTCAGACAACTATGGTCTTTCCGAATCTTTTGGAAAAAGCTTTCCAAATGAAGATGATATTCCACAATATCATACTTCACTTCCTCCACCTCCTCCAATTATTCTCCCTGACCCACAAGTTCTAAGACTTGAAAAGTTCAAGGTCACTCAAGCCCTATTGGCTAGTAAACACCAAGATGGAAGGTCTGTGTATGCACATGTCTTGGATATGAAGTCACACATTGACAAGCTGGGAATGTTGGGTGTCGTTTTCCCGAGGAAGTTGGTTGTTCACTTCACTACAAGAAAAAGAACCTTTTACCACGCGCAAACTACGACACTCATTGATTTATGTTACGTAAAAGAGAGTGACATTAAAAAAGTGTCACCTCTTCAAAAATTTTAAGGATTTATGTCATGCATTATTGTGTGCCCTTAAATTAGTGTCTGAAGAAAAGAAATTAAAAACACGGAGGGCGCTTTATTTTAAACGCGCGTCCTCTAGACCTGTCGCTTTATAGTTTTAATGAAAATGTGCGTTTTAGAGGGGGAAACGAAATCTCCAAAATTTTGAAAACCCGTCTTCTACCTTCTTTCTATCTTTCATCTTCGCATTCGACTCTTCCCTCTCCCCCTTATCTCTTCTCTCCGATCCGCTTCTCTGCCACTCCTGACCTCCTTCTTATCGGTCTCATCAAACATCGTGTCCCCTCCTTAATACCTTGCGGGAATCTAAAAATTAGAAAACCCCGTCCTCACAAAGTCTAGGAAACTAGGGTTTTTTTCATCCCTCAAAGAACGACCCACATCCTCCATAGATCGATCTCTATCGCTTCATTTCTCACAAGAAATCGAACACTTTACATTCATAGGGCCACAAAATCGACTATTGCTTGAACTAGGGTTTCGAGTGCGTATCACATAACCCTTCCTCAATCTATTCTCCCTGTTCAATCGATTCGCTGGTTTTTCTCGACTCCCGCTCACGCCGACCATCGATGTTCAAGCGTCGACCATCGCCGCAGTGTCACACCTCCTGTAGCTACTTCTATCCTAGAGTTGATGATTTATGGAATTACGGCTTCTAATTCCTCACAACATATGTTACCCGTGATTTTTGGTCATCCTTACAAGCCCTAGGTTCGATTGTAGGCCATGCGTGTGGCTATGTTTGCTGATGGGGTAGCTGTAGATGAGGCTAGAGCTGCAGGAGCTGATTTGGTGGGTGGTGAGGATCTTATTGAAGGAATAAAAAATGGTAACTTGCACTCTCATTAAGTCATATCATAATATTCTAGTCTCGTTATCTTTGAATTCAATATAACAACAAACCCAATTATCATATCGTGTGGCTACCTCCACTCTAAGGCTTTGAACACACGTTTTTGATGAGCTCTAATTGACTGCGAGGGTTTGTTGGCATTAAACCTAATGTCAAATATGTGGATCATAGGGTCCGCTGAACCCGAGGGTAGGTACAAACCATATGGATGGACTTGTAAATCTGTGGCAACTTCAATCCAGAGGGTATGTTCTTTATCTTTTATCTGTTTCATGTTACTATTTTTAAATGTGTATTCTGGTGCTTCTTTATGTAAGAGACACGAAAGATGATATGTAGACAGCACCCGGTGGCATGTTGGTAAAATTTATGAACTTTTCGTTCTTAATGTTGACATCAGAAATGAAGGCTAAAATAGAACATTATGCAATTCAATTTGTGTACCAAGTGACACCAAAACTTTAGGTGAAGGAATGAAAGAAACATATTCTTTGATTTTATAAGTTTCTAATTTGGTGTGTTTTAAAAAAAAAACAAAAAAACAGATCAAGTGCATATCTTCTTAGTACAGCCGACTGTGCATCCACCAAACACAGAAGGTGGCCGGAAGATGTAGCATGGCATCCACATGCCGGTAGCCTATTTGCTGTCTACACTGCTGATGGTGACGACCCTCAAATATCAGTCCTCAACTTGAATACACCAAAAGAGAAAAACTGTGTAACTTTCCTTGAAGATAAACCACATGCGAAGGACATCATTAACACCATATCATTCATGCCATGGGAAGATACTTGTTTTGTAACTGGTAGAAGTGATCATGTTGTGGTTCAATGGAGTGATAAAAACGGGGATGGTTCTTGGAAACCAAAAGTGTTGCACAGAAGTCTGCATTCTTCAGCTAGTATGGAAGTTGCAGGGATGCAACAAAAACAGATGGTGGTTTCTGTAGGTGCTGATAAAAGGATAATTGGATTCGATTTACAAACTGGAAGAGCGGATTACAAGCATCAGATTGAAAGAAAGTGTATGAGTGTCTACCAAATCCTTGTGGCTTCAATCTTTCCATGGTTCAAACCAGGTGAAAATGAAAGTGAAAACAGTTAATATAAAAAAAAGTTGAATATTTTATTAATATTTATATTACAATTTGTATGTATTTGCAGTACTCCATAGAGACAGATCAGATTGTTTGACATTAGATTAAGGCGAACTGAAATACATGAATTCGGTAGCGAATCACAATCAGCTTTGATCAACCAGACGTGGTCCCCAGATTTTTTGACAGCAGACCCCATGATCCACATATTTGACAGCAAAAATGTATGTTCAAAGCCTCCTGGCACCACTCGCTTCCTCTCCTCATTTCCATATCCTCAGATCTCAATATAGGGCTGCACAAGATCATATGAAAATTTGGAACACTTGACCTTTTATAGCATATTAGGTAAATCTATTTTATCCTTAAATTAAGTTTTATCAATTGAAATTAATGATTTGTAGTTTGGCTTGTTATTTTAATGAAATATGTTTTATTAAAATGAGTTTTTTTTTATGTCATGGTCATGACAGTATGGTCCTATGAGATGCTGGTCTGGTGGCTTTTCTCTTTCAAATTCTATTGGGGATCTGGAGACATGAAACAAAATAACCCTTGCTTATGTTGGTGGCTTGTGTTTCTTCAAGTTGCTAATAATGTTATAAAGGTAATTAATAATAATAGTTTACTTGTTTTTGTTATTATTTTTAGGGATATGAAACCAAATAATCTGTTGATAGGACCTCGTGGACAACTAAAACTTACAGATTTTGGTTCTTTTTGCTAAAAGCAAACTCTCAGATGCTTTTATGAGTTATGAGCATCTATGTGCTTATTTTTGAAGTTAAGAGAAGCAGTAGTTTATCATCACTGGTTACTTAATATTGTCAAAATATTAGACTCCTTGCATTCCCCTTAATTTTTTTCTTGTTTAGGAAGACTTGCAGAATTTATCAGATGGAGGTGAAAAAGGTGATGATTTGATACGAGTCTTGAGGGAACTTACCACTGTACAAAGAAAAATTGCATTGCAAGTGGAACTTCAAGGTCGCAAGGTGAAGTCATCAATCTTTCTATATAGATTTTAGAATTTTATTTTCGGTAAAAAACAAAAGGAACAAAAAACACAACTTTCATTTGGTGAATGTTGATTTCTTTTGCTCTTTCAGGGACTACTTTTACTTTTGTAAATGACTGTAGGTTCACTGTTTGGCCTGGAGTCAATGGCTGGACTGATTCCAATACTGGATTCGAGTTAACAAAGGGTACTGCACACTCTTTTCAAGCTCCGGTTGGGTGGTCGGGTCGTATCTGGGGTAGGACATGTTGCAGCTTCAATGTATCTAGCTATGGGTCGACTCATATATTTAGCTGTATTGATGACAACTCGAGTTTAAGTATTAGCGATCATTTTGTTAAGTGTTGGAATGATTTCACTTGTGTGGGGTTTAATAGTAGTAGCATCAATGGAACTGGGTGTGTTATATGGACTGGAAGTAATAACTTTTTAGTTAATCCTCGTGATAACTCTACTTTAAAGTATGTGATCAACCAAAATCCAATCAATCCAAGTACAGGTAATAATGTTAATTTCCAATGATTTTAGCTACCTTCTGATCATTTTAGAATCTAAACAAGTCAATATGCAGGTACCAAAACAGAAAAGAGCAAGAATTGGGAATGGATACTCATTGGCGTTGTCATTCCTCTCTTTTTCCTATGTTTTGGCATTTTATGGTATATAAAGAAGAGAAAGCATAAACAAAAAGGTATATAATTAGAAATGATGATAATTCTAGCTTCTGTTTGTACGATATAGTTGCCTATTTTGTTACGTAATTAATACTGATCGTAGAATACGAGAGATGGAAGAGAGATGAGTATTTCCTGGAGTTGACAGCTTCTGAAAGCTTCAAGGATATACATTAGCTTGAAAACAATGGTGGGAAAGGAAATGACTTGTTATTATTTAGAATTGCCTCTATCATGGCTGCTACTGATGATTTCTCAGTTGAGAATAAGCTCGGACAAGGTGGTTTTGGACCTGTTTACAAGGTTATGTTACTTTAAACTAATTTGATTCATGTTTTATGTTTTTGCATTTGTACCTCTAATCTGACAAAAAGAGATATCATGAAATTATAAAAAACAGGGAAGACTAAGGTGTTGCTTTTTTTTTGGAAGTGTTTAAATGTCTTTTGTCTTTTTCCATGTTTGCGAAAGAAGACGTGCACTTGAGAAACGTCTACCCTCCAGAAGGGAAAAGTGCTCAAAAAGTACTTTTGTAGAAAAACAAACGAGGCCTAAGTGAAGGACGAGAAATTGCAATCAAAAGGATTTCAAGAACATCAGGGCAAGGGCTCGTGGAATTCAAGAATGAACTAGTACTTATTGCTAAACTCCAGCATACAAATCTTGTTCGGGTTCTTGGTTGTTGCATTCATGGTGAAGAAAAGATGTTAATATACGAATCTAAGCTTTCTTCCTCTTTGGTATGAAATGTTTGTAATATAAATGTATACATTGGTTTTACTTGTGATATTTTTGTAAAAGACTCTTTTCTTTCGATGTCTTGCAGATGAAAACAGAAAGACAGAGTTGGATTGGCGTAAACGATTCGACATAATTGAAGGAATTGCTCAAGGGTTGTTATACCTGCATAAGTACTCACGGATGAGAGTTATTCATTGAGATCTAAAAGGTAGCAACATTCTTTTAGATGAGAGTATGAACCCGAAGATTTCTGATTTTGGTATGGCAAGAATATTCGAGCAGAATGAGACCGAGGCAATCACTAACAGGGTGGTTGGAACATAGTAAGTTGTCTTAGCTACAAAGTTACAATATCAAAATTAGAATTAAGTTATATGTTTCCATGGTCAGTTATTGAAATGTCATATCGATCTTGTTGTATTAGTGTTATATGTCTCCTGAGTATGCAATGGAAGGGACTTTCTCTATCAAGTCTGATATCTTCAGCTTTGGAGTCTTGATCTTGGAAATCGTTAGTGGAAGAAGAAATATCAGTTTCGGTCATCATGACCGTACTTTCAATCTTATTGGATATGTAAGAATAGCAAAATTCACCTTTTAACATCTTTTACGATAACATCTGTTCTTCAAATATTCACATTAATCATCAAGAAGTTCACTTACTCACTGAAGCTAAAAGACATCAACACTAAGTTGCTGAAATTCTTTCAAATCGAAGTTGAAGAATTTCAGATTCGGGACATTAGGCAGAGACGTTTGATCACATAGAATTGCAGCTTTATTTTTAATATTCAAGGAAAAGAAATACTCAATTCAGGTATGTTATCTACCCTACTTCCTGTTTTGACCTGATTTTTATATAATACATAAAGCTTATCATTTATGAGAGATTTTGAATTTATAATTTATATCAAATGAATACACAAACTTGGAGACATAATGGAAATGACTTTTGAATTTATAATTTGTATGTTAAATATGTCACTACATTTACAATTTTAATGTTGATTATCACCCACATCAGCACTTGCTAACCATATATTCAAAATCCTATTTACAAAATGTTCCAAAGAATCATTTTCCTAAGCTTAGTGGCCTAATTGGCATTGGCAAAGAAAATAGACAAAAACAAATATAGTTGGATGCCATACCAGCTCTATCATATCATCTTGTCATATGCAGGTTCTAACAGCTCTAGCAACCTCCTTCCATGCCCTGAAGCCTCTCAAAGTTCCTACATCAGGTTATTCTTTTAGAAAGGAAATTGTCAAAGGAGAATTTAGTCATGGGTTTCTTTTAATATTGTACATGTTTTGTTTTCTATAATAAATATTATGCAATATTAGCAATGTGTTACATTACTTACTATTGGAATGATTATTTGTATTTGACATATTAGTGCAATAAATTATCTTTATTGTTTATGGTATTTTATTTTGTATTATGAGACTTTTAATGTGTTATTTAATTTGAAAATTAGTAAATCTATCAAAAATATATAATTTTAAAAACATTTAAAATTATGACACACAAAAATGCGTGTCTTCTTCCTTTATGACATGGGCTTCCTTGACACGCATTGCGTGTCATAAACACGGGTGTCGTAATGTTACGACACGCAAATGCGTGTCGTCTTCCTTTATGACAGGGCCTTCCTTGATACGCATTGCGCGTCGTAAATGCACGTCGTAAATGCGTGTCATAAACGCGTGTCATAAATGTGTGTCGTCTATAGACGACGCGCAAAAGCGTGTCGTCTCTCGTTATGACAAGGCCTTCCTGTTGGGTTTTGAGCATTCTAACACTCCTATGGTGTACATGCAACCCTATAAACCTTGGATCTATGTTTTCTCTATTATACATGCAAATATTAACTATTCCAAGGTTTCATCCTAACTAGCATATTATGAAGCACCTATACTACAAAGTTCTAGTTAGATGACATACCTTTTGATGTAGCTTGATGTCTTCAAGCTTTAAGAGCTTAGCCCCAATAGTGTGGAAGCCTCAAATGGAATCACAAATCATCAAAACACCTTGGAAGAACTTGAGAGAATATGTATGCACACTAAAATCGGCCCACTCTTATTTTCACACACTTGTTCCAATTTTGTGAGCCAAGGACCCCTTTATATATTATGGAGGATTAGGGTTACATCCATGTAAACCCTAATACCCATGACCTTTCATTTACATAGGATCCATGGGTTAAAAGCTCCATGGACCATCCATGAAAGCTTAGCCCAACCTAAATGAACTTGGCCCATTCCATATATATAAGAGTCCATATTTAATTAGTTCATTTTGATCACTTAATTAATTCTAAATTAATTCTTGATCAATACTAATTAAATAATATGATTCCATATTAATATATTATAACTTATAATATATTAATATAAATCATAAATATACTATTCTCAAAAGACTACCCATATAAATTATGCCGGTGAAGTGCAACCCAAATGGACCATGCCGGGTCGGGTCAAGTACATACCAAATATAGTTATGGACTTAGACATTAATCCAACAGTCTCCCACTTGGATAAGTCTAAAAATATTATTGAGTATGACTTCAAAACCTAACTGGCAATCGTAGCTCTTAAAGCCGTTGTCGAACTCTAACCTTGTCAATGACTTGTCCATTAGATAAGGGATCGTATATTCCTCCATTCTAGATATCATATGGACTGAGACATGGATTATAATCATTCTCTCTGTCCATTTGTTGTTTCCCGATTTTCGATTTATGTTGTCTGACTGATTGAACAAATCAAATCAGTCCTGGCTTGGACAAGCACTCACATGTGTCATCGCTAAATCATCGAGGGGCCCACATATATCGCTTTTATCCCGAAGGTAAAAGGAATGGATAAACTTCGACTCATATGGCTTGTTCTACTACTTGTTGAATCATACACAAAGGCACGTTTTATAACATCGAGTTACCAAATGCATTTTCGTGCAATCAATGTATAACCAACTCATAGTAACAACTCATATCTCTAGGTTTGAAGAATATAAGATATTATCGTCTCATGATCACTCGTGATAAAATCCTTGAAGTGATTCAAATGAGCGCGGGTTGAATCCGATACTCAGAACTTATGAGCACTCATGAGTGTTGTAGCACCACTTTGTCCACCAACTTGGACCTCTACAAACCAACCCATGACAGTCTTGATTCATATCTACTTCCAACATATGACCGACTGTGGATGGTTTGAATAACTTAATCATTCAGGAAGAGCGACTTAGTTATTCTGGAAGTCAAAACATGCAAAGTGAAACACAAGAATAAATGAATCAAATATGGTATCAAACCCTATGAATATAAATAAACACTTTTATTTATCACCATACCGATTACTTATTATTCATTGTTTCGGTTTTATCAACTTTATACTTGAATTAAAAACACTAGTTGTCCCATGCTCCAAGCATGTACACTATGTTTTTCTTAAACAATAGCTTTGCCATACACCAAGTATGCACTCTATGTTTGTCTATGATCCTTACTTTGTGAAATAAACCAATTGAACATAATTTCAATGATTCTAATTTCACACTCCCAAATCCTTATCGAAAAATGTGAGAATTTCAAATTCCTATCATTTATCGAAATCTGTTTAGATTTTAAACTTATATGCACTGACCCTCCTGTAATGAATATGTACAAAGTCACAAAGACTTGTCAACAGTCATTATAAGGTATTCCAATGGAGATCAACTCCATGGAAACTAAGTCTCATATTCAAAGTACATTGCTTTGGACATGCTTCTTGCATTAAGTTTTCTAATCTTACACAGATAACTTCCACCTATGGAGACAACTCCATATTCTCATTTTGGCTATCACTTCTGAATAAGAGATGCCTCTTTTCAGAATATGTCAATATGGTCCTTCCAAAATTAGCACTATACTTCCAACTGTCCCTGAGCAACCAATCTTTGGTAAACCTCAGATTGTCCTCGACAATTGCTTAATCATTTTAGTCATATCCAATTCTAGACCTTTTCCCTTCTTAATGCCTCTGGGCATTTGGAAAAATTTAGAAATGACAAATATTATAGCACATGCAATCGATCTTGTACCCAAAGCAAATGGTACGCGATTCATGATGTCTCACATAAAGACATGATTCTAGACCAGTCTTTTGCAACGATATTTTTATTTGTCATGTTTTCAAAATTTGACTATGAAGAGGGATGCCGTAATCATAATCGAATTTTGAGAACGCAATATATAGAATTTCCTTAAGTTGAACCAATCCAACATGAAATTCATATATATATATATTCTTGACTAAAGATGATTAAGGTCTCAATCTAAGCCTTTAGAACTGAAATGAAGTATATCCTCTCCCTTAATTATAGCAAAACAACTTTTTCAATCCCTGCAGCCTCACGAATTGAAACTTTTGTTTTCTATAATTAACATTGCTAACTTGCAACACTAACAATAATTATCATGCTCCTACTAACATGATGATTATTAGCATAACACTTATGCTCCCACTAGCTTTGACATGTACTCATAAATCAGCTGGACTTCTAGAAATCAATACTTTATTGACTTTCTTACCAAAGTTCAGATTTCTGATACGAGATGCTTTGATAAAACTTTATCAAAATCATACACCTTTCCTTGGATAGCATGCATGTGTGTCTAAACAGTTTCAGAACTATGAAAAGGGATGCCGTAATCATAGTCTCAATTGTTTAGACCTTTTGCCATCTGCTTCAAATCTACTTGGTGGAAGTGTTTCCTCACCATCATTTTCATGAATCGGAGAGAAACCTTATGACCCTTAGATTTTATGGTGTATGTGTTCTTATCCATGTGAATCGTCAAAACCATAGTCACAAGACAAGGATAATGACAAATCCAAACTCATATGGACTGAACTTATGCAATCTTAACTTCTTGCCACCTGGCAGTACAGGGCCTGCCATTGCTTCCAAGTTGTTATGCAACCAATTGAGAACTTTCAGAACTCCTATGCAAAGCCAACTTCAACTGGAATGGGCACAGAATATGTCAACACGATAGGTTATAAACCTCAAGTCGTGTGCTAGTGAAGAACCTCTGGTTTTATTCTTGATTAGTTCTTGAAATTCTTTTTAGGATCTTTAAGACTCCCACTATCCTCTTGACATATAAGACTATCTTGCCAAATATTCAAGAGATAGTGCGGATTCTTTATCAAGACAAACACTTCACACAATTGGCCTTAGTTGGTCTTTGTTTTATCCAAAACATCACAACTTACCAATTTCAAATGTACAAGAGTAGGACACTTTTACTCTTACATTTGACAAGTGTTTTAAACCTTTCTTTAAGATATGTCACTCAAGTTACAATCTTGGAGTATGACTCTAACAATTGTTTTGGAACGAAGTATGACTCATCTTCCTGATCTAACCATTTCAACAATTCATGACTCCTCTTCTTAGTCATAAGAATGCACTAAGATGACCTTTAGAGGACTAATTGTGATATGATTTCTAAATCATTAAGATGATCACAAACATGATACTAAAGTACTCTCCCATCTTTTCAGATTTGAGAAACTTTTATCTTTCTGCCTAATTTGATTCTTCCCATTCGTTCTGCCATACATTGAGACTTTTCCAATGTTTCAGAATTATACTTAAACTTGTAAGTATAGCCATATTTACTAAACTTTAGTAAATCAAATAGTCTTAACGAGCTTTGTGGTGGACATGACCAGTGCACAAGAATGTGTACTCGATCCCTTTAGTCCTTCACTTGACTCACACATCCATGTGAACAAGTAATTAGTCTTGATTTTCCAATGCTTGAAAGTTCTCATTCATCATACTATTCAAATTGCATGATTCCAAGTTTCGGTCTAATTGAAACTTGGGTAATGAGGAACTTTCCTGATTTGGTAAATTTAGACACTACCACAAATGAAAGAATCAAATCCATTTTCCAATATTGCTGTCAATGGAATCATATAAGAAACAATTTTCCACAAATGCCATTGTAAGGATACTTCAAATAAAAAAATTAAACAATTTTCTTTTATTTTAAAACTTTGCGGAAAAACTTATCCTTACAATCCACATGGAAAATTGTTGTTATCTATTCCTTAGCAATATATCATAACTTCTTAAGCAACTGCTCAAAATTCTGATGCGATCGAAAGCCACTTTCGCGATCAGAATTAGCATATACTTCCTTTAAGATTTCTCTCTATTCTTTGATTCTTAAAACATCAACATGTGACCCAGTCACATCATGTAATGAGGATCTCAGAATAGAACTTAACAGAGTTAGATAATGGGCTCTACCTGATGTAGAGTCAAACTTATTGACTTTAACATCCTTAGGTAAATTTGGCAGCTTTGCAATCAACGCCCTTTCCTTTGGCAAAATAAACATATGGACCCTTTCGTAATGGGACTATCTCAGACTTAGCCTTTCTCTTTACCATTTTGTCAACCGGGTTGACTATGGCCAATCCATTTCCATTGGGAAGAGAATGCTTTTTCTGGATTTCCAGTGTCACCATTGTCACTGTGCATAAAGTTTTTGGGAAGTTGATCTTCTAATCAAATTTGCTTTACTATCGTTCCAAATCATTGCTGATTCAGCAGCACCAAGCAAATAGATATGATCATTAAGGTTCATGTCATAGTCTGTTTCATAGTAGTCCCAAAGGAACTCACTATGTGACTTAGAAAGTGATTGAACATCCAACTTTCTCAAGACTTTGACACCCAATTCTCTCGGCTTGTCAATATGTGACTTCATCTCTAAGATGTGATCACACATAGACCTTGCTTGCCATTAGGGCTTGAGTGACCTTGAACTTGTGGGTTACTGAAAATAATTGGAGGAGGTGGAGGAAGAGAAGTATGACTTCCATGAGCCAAACTCGGGAAGTCATATTCATTAGGAAAGCTTGGTTTGGGAAGATCATTGTTGTCTAAACCAGACATCAACAATGGGAGAAATTCACGTAAAGTTGATTTAAGTCCTTAATATAACACCCAATATGATATATTAAGGCTAGGACCCAACAAACTATTTTACAACTTGGAAGAGGGATGCCGTAATCCAAGCTATAAAATATTTGAAGGTAGGTGAATGACGATTCACCAATTTCCACCAAGATAAACGAAATGTATTATTAGGTTTTAATTGGTTTTGAAACTCCTAGATTCTTTTGAGATTCATTGAACTTTTCAATGGCATGTTTCAATCACGAGTGTGCCCTTCAGGTTTTGTGACTGGGATGCCGAGGATCACAAAACAAGGTGTGAAGTAACCATGCAAATATACTTGGTACCCTTAATATTTACCCCTCAATCGATGTGTCGGTTAACCACACACGCTCCAACGATACTATGATAAACATTAAGTTACCCTTTGCCTACCTTGTTGAGTCCAGCTTAGTGTGCCGGTTAACCACACACGCTCCACTAACAGCTTAAACAAAGTGCAAAGTGTAATTTCAAGGATTAGCACCTTATTCACATTTTCCTAAGTAACTAAGATTGGGAATTTATAAGTGTTTAGTTACTTAGTATTTATCATTATACTTATAATGAAGGGAGAATTATAGTCATTGTCCTACCTGTTCGTCTAACGACCCTCCACCAGTCAAGGAAGCGGTGGGTGAGAGTGGACACCCATTAAGCTGCCATTTTATAGGCAACAACCTTATACCCCCCTTATAGACCGGCTTCGTGAATGAGGCCTACTAATGCTAAGACGACTTGCTCTTATACATATAATATATTAAACTTTTAATATTATAATAATATAAGGGTGTATTTTAGACATTTAAAATACTTGATGGTTTAATCTATTAATTAAACTAGACTTTTAATTTAATTAAACTCAAACCATATATTTATGGATTTAATAATACTCTTTTAATTAAACGCTTTAATTATCTATTAATAAAGTCCATAAGAGTTAATTGAATTATTCAATAAAAGATCATAATTCCAATTATTAAATTCAAAATTAAAACCATTTAATTAATTGTTTAAGTTATGAACCCAAAAGTTTTAGAATTCAATCCTTTTTTTTATAAAAAACTTTTTCCAAATTCCAAAACTTGAGGGCAAGTTTTGTAACTCTTGAAAACCTTTGGATTCCATAACTTATGGAGTTAAATACTTGTTTTATGATGAAACTTTTCATGTTCCATAACTTAAGAACAAGTTATGGAATTCTTTAAAACATTAACACCAAATTTTGTAACTCCATAAAAACTTTAAATCAAATTTTTTTTAAAAAAAAAAAAACTTTCATATCCATAACTTATGGAAGTTTCAAAAACCCTTAAGATCACAACTTTAAAAAAAACTTTTGAGCTCCAAAATTTTATGACAAAATATGTAACTTCTTAAAACATTTAGATCAAACTTTTAAAACTAATAAAATAATCATATCATTTTATCTTTTACTAAATTTGACCTAATTCAACTCATATAACAAATGATTCAAATTTTACAAATAATTCGTTTTTCACAAAACAACTAATTATCTTAAAATTTAACAAACGTCATGTTTTTTTTTCCTTTTTTTTCCAACTTGAAAATAAAACATTTGCATCAATATAACAGAAAACAACCCATGGCTCTGATACCACTGTTGGGTTTTGAGCATTCTAACACTCCTATGGTGTACATGCAACCCTATAAACCTTGGATCTATGTTTTCTCTATTATACATGCAAATATTAACTATTCCAAGGTTTCATCCTAACTAGCATATTATGAAGCACCTATACTACAAAGTTCTAGTTAGATGACATACCTTGTGATGTAGCTTGATGTCTTCAAGCTTTAAGAGCTTAGCCCCGATAGTGTGGAAGCCTCAAATGGAATCAGAAATCACCAAAACACCTTGGAAAAACTTGAGAGAATATGTATGCACACTAAAATCGGCCCACTCTTATTTTCACACACTTGTTCCAATTTTGTGAGCCAAGGACCCCTTTATTTACATAGGATCCATGGGTTAAAAGCTCCATGGACCATCCATGAAAGCTTAGCCCAACCTAAATGAACTTGGCCCATTCCATATATATAAGAGTCCATATTTAATTAGTTCTTTTTGATCACTTAATTAATTCTAAATTAATTCTTGATCAATACTAATTAAATAATATGATTCCATATTAATATATTAGAACTTATAATATATTAATATAAATCATAAATATACTATTCTTAAAAGACTATCCATATAAATTGTGCCGGTGAAGTGCAACCCAAATGGACCATGCCGGGTCGGGTCAAGTACATACCAAATATAGTTATGGACTTAGACATTAATCCAACACTTCCTTGACACGCATTTGTGTGTCGTCTGAGCGTTTTACGACGGAGCATTGCGCGTCATAAAAGGCTGTTTTTCTAGTAGTGCTTGGTTCTTTAGTCACTTCCCGAGTCGTATAGTCAGTTTGTTAAAGACTACTATAAACAGACCGCGAAGTGACCCTTATTGATCTTACTTATTTGCTTATTGCTGCTGAGTCAACAATGATTTGGCGCAATGTTCAGGCAAATTTGATTGGAAGATCTACTTCCCAAGTTGCCATGGACATAGGCAATGACATAGATAGTCCAGAAAAGATCCGTTCTCCTATGGGAAGGGAATTGGCTATGGTCAAAAGATTTGACCATAAGAGAAAAGCCAGTTCTAAGATAGTTCCATGTGCAAATGCCAAAGAGTCCACTTGTTTCTACTTCCATTTGAAGGGACATTGGAAGCGAAGCTGCACTGAATACCTGAAAGATCTAAGAGAAGGTAAAGTCAAAAAGGTTTGAATCTACTTCAGGTAAATCCACTATCTAACTCTATTAAGTTTCTATTTGTAGATTCTTAATACATGATGTGATAAGATTACATTTTGTTGTTTTGTAGGATCGAAGAAAAGAAAGGAAGCTTAAAGAAAAAGCATGCTGAGTCTGATCGCGAAGAGATGGATTTCAATCGCATGGTTCGATGACCAGATTTTTTAGCTGCTGCTTAGGAGTTATGATAGATTGATTAGAAATATGTAGTAACATAGTTTTAATTTGTAATTGCATTGTAAGGAAAAGTCTTTCCGCACCTTTTATAAATAAATAAAATTTTGAATTTTTTATCTTATTTATATTTCCTTGCAATGGCATTTGTGAAAATTGATGTTTGTATGTTTCTATTTTAGCAATATGGTTTTGATTCTTTTGTTTGTGGTAGTGTATAAATTTACCAAATAAGGAAAGATTCTCATCACCCAAGTCTCAATTGGACATAAACTTGGGATCATGCGACTTGTATTGTATGATGAATAAGAACCTTCATCTTTGGGAAATTAGGACTAATTCCTTGTTCACATACATAGGTGAGTTAAGTGAAGGACTAGGGGATCGGGTACACTTGGTTGTGCACTGGTCAGTGTTGGATTAGTGTCTAAGTCCATAACTATAATTGGTATGTACTTGACCCGATTTGGCATGGTCCATTTGGGTTGCATGGCATCAGAACAATTTGGATAGACTTTTGTGAGAAAAGGATATTTATGATTTATTAATATATTATAAGTTCTAATATATTAATATGAAATTATATTATTTAATTAGTATTGATCAAGAATTAATTTGGAATTAATTCTGTGATCAAAAGAGACTAACTAAATATATGGGGATTGATTATGTAAATCATTCATTCTTATATATGTGGGCTTATGATCCATAGTTCTTTATGTTGGGCTAAACCCATGGGGTAACCTATGGATACTCCATGGAGGTTAAAACCCATGGATCATGAGGAATATAGAAAGTCATGAGTTACATGGTGTAACCCGAATATCCATAATATATAAAGACCACATAGCTCAAGAAATCAGCCAAAAGGATTCACATGAGAGGGCTAGCCGATTTTGAGCATAAGAACTTTTCTCTCAAGTT
This sequence comes from Lactuca virosa, assembly GCF_052849685.1. Classification (NCBI taxonomy): domain Eukaryota; kingdom Viridiplantae; phylum Streptophyta; class Magnoliopsida; order Asterales; family Asteraceae; genus Lactuca; species Lactuca virosa. The sequence continues at coordinate 387,772,529 of NC_136429.1, forward strand.
ATTCCAACTTGTTGGAGGTGTTGTGTGAACCATTTGAGGTGTCACATTTGGGGCACTAGGCTCTTAAGCTCCATGGAATCAAGCTACAACAAAGAGGTATGTCATTATACTAGATTCTTCTATTGTATATACTTCATATTATGCTAGTTTGGATGAAACCTTGGAATATTGAATATTTGCATGTATAATAGAGAAAACATAGATCCAAGGTTTATAGGGTTGTATGTGCACCATAGGATGTTGTAGTATATAAAACCCAACAGTCAGGTCCACCACAAAGAACGATAAGACTATTCTTCATGATTTACTAAAAGCTTAGTAAATATGGTTATGCTTACAAGTTTAAGTGTAATTTTGAATCATTGGAAAAGTTTCAATGTATAGAATAACGAATAAGAAGAATCAAAGTCGGCAGAAAGATAAAAGTTTCTCCAATCTGAAAAGATGGGAGAGTACTTGAGTATCGTGTTTTATGATCATCTTAATGATTATGAAAACCATATCACAATTTTATCCTCTAAGGATGCCTTAGTGCATTTGTTTGGCTAAGAGAAGGAATCAGGAATTGTTGAAATGGTCAAATCAATTAAGATGAATCATACTTTGTTCCAAAATCAAATCTTAGAGTCATACTCCAAGATTGTATATTGAGTGACATATCAACAAATGTAGAGTAAAATGTTTTCTACTCTTGTACATTTGAAATTGGTAAGTTGTAATGTTTTGGATAAAACAAAGACCAACTAAGACCAATTTTGAGAAGTGTTTGTCTTGATAAGAAACCGCACTTACTCTTGAATGTTTATTTGTCAAGTAATGTTTCTTGACAAACAGAATCTTATATGTCAAGAGGTTAGTGGGAGTCTTAAAGGTCTTGAAAAGTTTCAAGAACTAATCAAGAGTAAACTTATTGTTAATCACAAGCACAAGACTTAAGGTTTGTAACCTATCGTGCTGACATATTCTTGTTTCTGTGGCCATTCCAGTTAAATTTGACTATGCATGTGAGTTCTATGAGTTCTCAGTTGTTTGCATAACAACTTGGAAGACATGGTAGGCCCTTGTGCTACCGAGTGGCAAGGAATTAAGATTAGATAGGTTCAGTCCATATGAGTTTGGATTTGTCACTAACCTTGTCTTGTGATTATGGTTATGACAAATTCACATGGATAGGAACACATACATAATAAAATCTAAGTGACAAAGGTTTTTCTCCAATTCATGAAAATGATTGTGAGGAAACGCTTTCACTAAGTAGATTTTAAAGAGTTAGCAATTGTGATATTTTCATTCTCAAATTCGATTATGACTACGGCATCCCTCTTCATAGTTCGAATTGTGAGCAATGGAAAAATGTCTAAACATTTGAGACTTATTGCTGTAAATTCTAAAAAATTTTAGACACACATGTGAGCTATCTAAGCAAAGGTGTATGAGTTTGATAAGCTTAGATAAAGGCTTATCGAAGCATCTCGTGTCAGAAATCTGAATTTTTGTAAGAAAGTCAATAAAGTATTGATTTCTAGAAGTCCAACTGATTTCTGGATTTATGTCACAGCTAGTGGGAGCATAAATGTTATGCAGGCAACAAAATAATTGTTATTCTAGTGGGAGCATAATTATTATGGTAAGTGTTGCAAGTTAGCAATGTTAATTATAGAAAACAAAGTTTTCAATCGCAAAGTTGCAGGGTTGAAAAGTTGTTTTGCTATAATTAAGGGAGAGGAACTTATACTTCATTTCAATTCTAAAAGTTTATATTGAGATTTTAATCAAATTTAGTTAAGGATTTATATGAATACCATGTTGAAATGCTTCAACATTGGAAATCCTATATATGGAAATATTATAGCAAGAGACCGGTCAAGTATCATGTCTTTATGTAAGACATTATGAATCGTATCCCATATGCTTAGGATATAGGATCGATTGCATATGCTATAATATTCATGTGTTCTAATTTTTCCAAATTCCTAGGGCATTAAGAGGGAAAAAGGACTAGAACTGGATATGACTAAAGTTATTAAACAACTGTTAAGAACAATCCAAGGTTCGCCAAAGATTGGTTGCTTATGGATAGTTGGAAGTATAGTAATGGATGTACCATATTGACATTATTATGAATAGACAAAATTCTATTAACAATGAGTTGTCATATGGAAAATATGGAAATGTTTCCATAATGGGATATGGATATCAAGAATCTATGAGAAAGTTAGGAACTTTTATGCAAGAAAGATGTTCAAAGGAATGTGCTTTGAATATGAGACTTCAGATCTATGGAATTGTCTTGTAACAATCTCCAATGGAAAGTTTTGTAATTGACAAAGTCGTTGTGACTTGTGTACATAGTCATTACAAAAGGATCACTGCATATAAGTTTAGAATCTAACAAATTACAGTAAGTGGCAAGAACTTGGTATTCTTACACTTACGATAAGGATTTGGAATTGTCAAATGAGTATCGTTTGAAATGTTTACAATTGATCTATTTCACAAAGTAAGGAACGTAGGTAAACATAGTATTTATGCTTGGAGCATGGGATAGCTATTTTTTTAATTTAAGTATTAGTTGATAAATCGAAACAATATACAATGAATAATGTGTAATCAATATGGTGATTAAATAAAAGGTGTTTTATTTACACTCAAAATTTTGGGGCCATATAGGATTAGTATTATTCTTGTGTTTCACTCTGCATTTTTGACATCCCGAATAATAATATTATTCAAATCATCCACAATCGATCATACTTTGGACATAGGTAATGAGGCTAGACTGTCATGAGTTGGCTTGTAGATTGTCTAAGGCGTTAGACATAACAAAAGTTTGCTACACCATTCATGAGTGCTCCTGAAATAAGATTTGAGTATTGGATTCAACCCGCGCTCACCTGAATTACATCATGGAATTTATCACAAGTAATTATGAGACGATAATATCGTATAATGTTCAAACTAAGATATATGAGTTGTTGACTACGAGTTGGTTGTACATTGATGATACGAAAACACATCACTAACTTGATGTTATAAAATGTATCGTTGTGCATGACTTAATGAGTAGTTAGTACAAGCATATAATGTCGAAGTTTATATGTTCCTTTTATCCTAAGAGGATTAAAAGCGATATAATGGGCCCCTCGATGATTCTGTTTTGACTATGTGTCGGGCCGGTTAGAACTAAATTGATGTGCTCAGTTATGTTCTATGTCAGACGAATCGGAAATTAGGAAACAAAATTGCAGGACAATAAGTATGACTATGTTCCATGTATTTGTCTTCATAGATATCTTGAGAACAGAGGAATATATGATCCCTTATCTAAAGGACGAGTCACTGAATCGGTTAGAGGTCGACAACGGCTTTTGAAAGCTTACGATTGCTAATCGGGTCCTGAAGTTGCATTAGCAGTTATAGTTATTAGACTTATCCAAGTGGGTGACTATTGGATTTGGTGTCTAAGCCCATAACTGTAACTGGGATGTACTTGACCCGATTGTAGCATGGTCCTTTTGGGTTGCCTTCATCAGTGCAATTTGATAGGATGGACTTTTGTGAATAAGGTTATTTATGATTTATTAATATATTATAAGTATAATATATTAATTAAGAAATCATATTATTTAATTAGTACTGATCAAGAATTAATTTGGAAACAATTTTGTGACCAAAAGAGACTAATTAAATATATGGGGATTGATTATGTAAATCAATGATTCTTATAGTGTGGATCAATGATCAATGATTGTTTAGATGGGTTAAACCAATGAGATAATCCGTGGATAGTCCATGGAGCATAAGAATCTGAAAGGTCATGGAGCATTAGGGTTTTCATGAATGTATCCCTAGCTTAGTAACACTATAAAAGCATACCCTTAGTCCCAAACTCGACTACCCTATTCATTCTAAGAGAGTGAAGTTGATTTTGTGCTAAGTAACTTATTCTCTCAAGCCTCCTCTTGCATTTGGTGTTTGTCAACCATTAGAGGCATCACACTTGAGGTGCTCAAGCTTTTGAAGGCCAAGAACTACAAGTTCTACTAAGAGGTAAGTTATCTAACTAGTTGTATTGTTCGATTGTTCAATTGTATGCTAGTTAGGGAGAATACCTTGGAAAAATTGAAAATACATGTATAATTAGAGAAAACATAGATCCAAAGCATTTAGGATTGCATGTGCACCATAGGAGTGTTATAGTGCTCAAAAACCCAACAGTGGTATTAGAGCCTAGGATTGTTTTCTGTTATACTTATAACTCTCCAAAGTTGAAAAAATCATTTTTTTGGCCTCTGACTGATGAACTCGCCGAGTCCACTGGCTGACTCGACGAGTCTACTCAGTAAATGACCAACTCGAGGAGTCATGTTCATGCACTCGCCGAGTTGAAGGCTCTGGGTGCAGATTTTCGAGTTTGGTCAGAATTGGATTAGGATCATTACCTCAAACTGTTTTTTGAAACATATAATCTGTTTTCTTGATATGGTAATGATCATGCTCATCCAATTAAAAGATAATTGTCAAAATTTCAAGATTTGTATTAGTTCATATGATTAGACTAATTTCTTAAATTGTTGATGAGAATTATCTTGACCTATGAGTTTAGCTAGATCATAGATAAATTACTTGATAATCTTTTGTTAGTTAAAATGTTGATCTTAATGATTTTACTGACCTCCATAACTTGTCCTCAAGTTATGGAAAATGAAAAGTCTCATCCATTAAAATGACATTAAACTCATAAGTTATAAATTCCAAGAGTCATCAAGAGATAGTTGTCAAAATTCTTATGATATTTGTTAGTTTATGAGTTAATCTAATCACTTGTATCATTTGATTTGAAACTATTTTGCCTTATGAGTTAGTTTAGATCATGATTAAAAAAAATTAGATGATAATTTTCTTTGTTAGAATTGATTTTAATATTCTTTAATGAGTTCCATAACTTGTCCTCAAGTTATGGAACATGAAAAGTCTTATCATAAATGATTTAATGAACTCCATAACTTGTTCTCAAGTTATGGAAAATCAAGAGTCTTTTCATAAAACCAACATTAACTCATAAGTTATAGAAATGAAGAGTTTTCATTGTCAAAAACATGCCCTCAAGTTTTGGAATTTGTAAAGTCTCACAATGAAATTGGTAAATCGTTATTTACCTACCTTCAAATATTTTACAATTGGATTACGACATCCCTATTCGTAATTGTAAAATATTCTATTGGGTCCTAGCCTTAATATTTCATTTTGGGTGTTATATTAAGGACTTAAATCAACTAACTTGAATTTCTCCGTTGTAGATGTCTAGTTCAGACAACTATGGTCTTCCCGAATCTTTTGGAAAAAGCTTTCCAAATGAAGATGATATTCCACAATATCATACTTCACTTCCTCCACCTCCTCCGATTATTCTCCCTGACCCACAAGTTCGAAGACTTGAAAAGTTCAAGGTCACTCAATCCCTATTGGCTAGTAAACACCAAGATGGAAGGTCTGTGTGTGCACATGTCTTGGATATGAAGTCACACATTGACATGCTGGGAATGTTGTGTGTCGTTTTCCCGAGGAAGTTGGTTGTTGTCACACCCCCGAACCGTCGGAACGGACGGCGGAAACGTCCGGGGGCGGGGCGACGTCATGCGTAGTATCACAACAGTTGTATCATAGTAAGCGAAGTAAACAAAAACATTACATTATAATAAGAATATTTACATTGTTTGAAAACATGGTTTGTACATAACAGTATATGACAAAAGTAAAAGACGTGACTCCCAAATGCTCCGTCTTCTCCAAAAGTTGGCAAGAGTACCTGTCTACTGTTGCCCTGAGAATACAAGCAGTTTTAAAATATCAGCATAAAGCTGTTGAGTTCATAAGCGTTTAGTTCTAGTGAAAGAAATGTTTCCTTGATCCTTTGAAAAGTGTTTCCCAAGAAAATCCTATATTTTCTTATAAAAGATGTTTGATTATCCATTCGTTATTTGTTTAATAGCCTGTTTATGTAAGGTTGAGTTATCCCAGGAAAATCCTATATTTTCCTTAAAAGTTGATAGTTGGTTATCTGTTCTGGTATGAGGTGTACAAGTATCTACCATACTTGTATCGTTAGATGTAGTTTCCTTGAAAAACCCTATTTTCTCTCTGTGAGATGTATTAGCCTTATTACATAAATAAAACTAATAAATAAGTAGTGAACTAGATCCTAAGCGTATTACTAATGCCCTCTAGTAATCAAATCGGTTATTACTTTGAGGTTAGTTCACTTTTTTCATTATTACAAAAGTAAATCTCTGTTATCTAGGTTGCGAGTTTTATAACCATACATTAAACCTGATATGGCACGTAACGGGGGCCAGTATCTTTTATGACTTTGTCACCCGTAGACCTGACGGTCCAACTGTAGCTAGCATCGAGGTGCGGGATAGTCAGTCCCGTATAGATCTATATACAATAGTCACGCTCTCCCTCCAAGAGATTCTGGTTACAAGGGTTAGTCCTACACTCTCGAATCCGGTGGAGTGTTACCAAGGACGTGTCTCCAACTTAAAATAACAAATTTACAAGTAATAATACCGAAAATCCTGTTTATGTTTTGTATAAATCCTTTATAAAATATCACATTTTATGACAAGATTTACAAGTTCCTTGCTTTAGTTTTGAAAACTGTTTCTACGAGTTGATTTCTTAATCGTTTGGTAAAACGGTTTTCTGTGTTAAAAGCATGCTGAACATATAATTATTTTATGCAAAATAAGATAACTTGAGCACAAGTTTCCTTGTACTTTTGCTTGTATTCTCCCCCCTGAAAACATGAAAACTCGGAAAAGCGTAGGGGTATGAACTCACAGTTTGACGTGGGATTCGAGTGTAAGTTGCTAGGAATTGCTGAGTGGCAAATAAAGCCTTGGGCACAAACGGATCCTATTTAGCATGTAAAAGTACATATATGCATTAGGTGAGGGCTTAACACTATTTTTTATGGAAGGAAATCATCCTAGGGACTAGGAAACACTTAAAACTAAGTGTTAGAATCACATGTGATTGAAGAGGGGAGTTTACGGTCGTAAAAGGAGTGTACGGTCAGGGGTTTGCGGCCCAATAGAGTTTACGGCCCATATGTTTACGGCCCAAGCGTTTACGGTCCATGGGTTTACGGCCGTAAAAACTTGGCGAAAAGTGCGATTTTCGGTGTTTCAAGGTCCTTTCTAGCCTTCTGGAAGTGTTCTAAGCCTCGTTTCTAGGCTTAGGAGGGTGTTGTGGCAACTTTGCACCACATAAATAGAGTTTACGGTCAAGGGAGATTGCCTTGGCCGTAAACACCCTTCTGGTCACGATTTCTAGATGTTTAACAAGTGATTCTTGTATCCAACAAGCTAAGGGTAGTGTACTTACGTAGTGGAAGCTTGAAATGAGGTTTTTAGCCACCAAGAACTAGTGTGTGTTCTTGGTGTTCTTGGTGAGAGAGAAAATCTAGAAAAAGATGAGATTTAGGAGATGAGACATGGATTCATCACTAGAAATGGATTTGTAACAACATTCAAGGTGGAAAAACACTTACTTCTTGAAGATCTTGGAGGGAATTCGAAGTTTGTAGAGAGAGAGAGAGAGTAGAGAGAGAAAGCTTCTGGAGTGAGTAAAGTGAGAAATGAAGGCCACTCATCCCTTATATAGGGGTGAGTTTACGGCCAAGGGGTGAGGTGGAGGGTTTACGGTTGTAAACAGGGTTTACGGCCGTAAGCTGTGTTTGCGGCCGTAAGCTCCTCTCGAAGGGTTGTTTGGCCCGGATGCTATGCTTTGACTTAGAAAACCTCGTTTTTGAATCCAAAACTCGACTGAACTGAGCTTAGAATATTCCGTTAGACCAAAAATAATACTAACGTGAACGGAAATAAATAAAAACCCAAATTTTATTAACGGAAACTGGGTAAGGATAACGGAAAAAGTTTCGGGTTGTCACATCATCCCCCCGTTAGAGGGAATTTCGTCCCGAAATTTGAACATAGAATACAAATCATGGATTAGAAAAGAGATGCATATACTTCTGTTTCATCTGATCTTCGCGCTCCCAAGTGAATTCAGGTCCCCGCTTGGCATTCCAGCGAACCTTCACTATCGGGATGCGACTTTGTTTCGTTCGTTTGATCTCTCTATCCATGATTTCGACTGGTTCTTCCACAAAGTTCAGGTTCTCGTTGATTTCAATCTCGTCGAGAGGAATCGTAAGGGTTTCGTCGGATACGCATTTCTTAAGATTCGAAACGTGGAAGACAGGATGAATGTTGCTAAGTTCTTGCGGTAAACGAAGTTTGTAGGCTACGGGACCGATCCTAGCGAGGATCTCGAAGGGTCCTATGTATCTTGGATTTAGCTTTCCACGCTTTCCGAAGCATATCATGCCTTTCCAGGGAGATACCTTCAACAGAACACGGTCTCCAACCTGGAACTCCAAGGCTTTTCGTCGTTTATCGGCGTAGCTCTTTTGTCGATCTCGTGAGGCTTTAAGTCGTTCTCGGATTTGTACGATCTTTTCAGTGTTTTCGCGGATGATTTCTGGGCCAGTGAGAGTGCTGTTAGGGACTTGCCCCTTGGCCAGCTGCGTGTCACCCACCTCAGCCCAGCACATAGGGGATCTGCACTTGCGGCCATAGAGAGCTTCGAAAGGGGCAGTCTTGATGCTGGTGTGGTAACTGTTGTTGTAGGAAACCTCGACCAAGGGCAAATGGGTGTCCCACGACTCACCGAAGTCAATGACACATGCTCTCAACATGTCTTCCAAGGTCTGGATGGTTCTCTCACTCTGCCTATCTGTCTGAGGATGGTAAGCTGTGCTCATATCCAACTTAGTTCCAAGAGCCTTCTGTAGTGACTGCCAGAACCTCGAAGTAAACCTGCTATCTCGATCGGAGATAATGGACACAGGCACACCATGCAGTCGAACTATCTCTCGGATGTAGATTCGCGTGAGTCTCTCCATTTTGAAGTTTTCTTTGATCGGTAGGAAGTGGGCGGATTTAGTCAGTCTGTCAACAATTACCCAGATAACGTCGTGCCCACTCGGAGACTTGGGTAATTTGGTGATAAAATCCATAGTAATTCTCTCCCATTTCTACTTAGGTATATCCGGCTGGTGGAGTAGACCTGAGAGCTTCTGATATTCGACCTTCACCTTGTCGTAAGTCAGGCACTTGCCCACGAAGGTAGCGATCTCTGCTTTCATGTTCGGCCACCAATACAGTTTCTTGAGATCGAGGTATATCTTGTCCGAGCCTGGGTGAACGGAGTATCTAGTCTTGTGAGCTTCGTTCATTACAACCTCTCTGTAACCACCGAACTTTGGGGTCCATATCCGGTCCATGAAATAATAGACTCTGTCTCCCTTGATTTCTAGGTTCTTTTCCATTCCTCTCAAGGCTTCAGCCGGCATGTTCTCTGGTTTTAAGGCTTCCAACTGAGCCTCCTTGATTTGCGAGGATAAATGGGAATGGATAGTCATGGTCAGTGCCTTCACTCTATGACCTGAGTACTCCTTCCGGCTGAGGGCATCTGCCACCACATTGGCCTTGCTGGGATGGTAGCGGATTTCGCACTCGTAATCGCTGAGTAGCTCAACCCATCGTCGTTGTCTCATGTTCAACTCTTTCTGGTCGAAAATATGCTGCAGGCTTTTATGGTCAGTGAAGATAGTGCACTTGGTTCCATAGAGATAATGTCTCCATATCTTCAATGCGAAGACCACTGCTCCCAATTCCAGGTCGTGCGTTGTATAGTTGACTTCATGTGCTTTCAACTGTCTTGAGGCATAAGCAATGACTTTTCCCCGTTGCATGAGCACACAGCCTAGGCCCTGATTGGATGTATCACAATAGACAACGAAGTCCTCCGTCCCTTCGGGCAGAGACAAGATAGGTGCGCTGCATAGGGCCCGCTTCAACTTTTGGAACGCAGTGTCTTGCTTTTCACTCCAACAAAAGGGTACGCCTTTCTGAGTCAGAGTGGTTAAGGGTTTGGCAATTGTGGAGAAATTCTGGATAAATCTGCGATAGTAGCCAGCGAAACCCAAGAATTGACGGATTTCTGTGGGTGTCTTCGGTGCTGACCAGTTCTCTATTGCTTTGATATTGGAGGGGTCCACGTGTATGCCTTCCTCGCTTACCACGTGACCTAGGAAGGTTACTTTTCGAATCCAGAATTTGCATTTGGAGAATTTTGCGTACAGCTTCTCCGTCCTTAGGGTTTCCTGCACCGATCTCAAGTGATGTCGATGATCTTCCTCATTTCTGGAATAGACAAGTATATCGTCGATGAACACGATTACGAACTTGTCCAGAAAAGGACGGCACACCCGATTCATCAGGTCCATGAATACCGCTGGTGCGTTAGTTAGACCAAAGGCCATTACTACAAATTCGTAGTGTCCATAACGAGTTCGGAATGCTGTCTTGGGCACATCATTCTCGTGAACTCGCAACTGATGGTACCCTGATCTTAGGTCTATTTTGGAGAAGTAACTGGCTCCCTGAAGTTGATCAAAGAGGTCGTCGATTCGAGGAAGAGGGTAACGGTTTTTAACAGTAAGCTTGTTCAGTTCGCTATAGTCAATGCACATCCGAAAGGATCCATCCTTCTTTTTCACAAATAAAATCAGGGCTCCCCAGGGTGAGGAACTCGGTCTGATGACTCCTTTACTGAGTAGCTCATTTAGCGGACTGGATAACTCCTGCATTTCTGCCGGCGCTAATCGGTATGGGGACTTAGCTACGGGGGTAGCTCCGGGGACTAAGTTGATGTGAAACTCGACTTGGCGTTCGGGAGGGATTCCCGGGAGATCTTCGGGAAAAACATCGGGAAAGTTGCAGACTTCGGGGATGCTCTCGAGTTCTTTAACTTCCTGCTTCTCGTTAATGATGTGGGCTAGGAATGCATGACACTCCTTTCGCAGAAGTTTCTGGGCTTTGATGCACGAAACGATACAGAGGTTTGTGCTAAGTTTATCGCCATAAATCATGAGGGTTTCATCAGAGGAAAGATTGAGACGGATGGCTTTTTCGTAACAAAGGATATCAGCACGATTGGGGCTCAACCAATCCATGCCGATGATGACATCAAAGCTTTTTATGGAAACTGGCATAAGGTCGATAGGAAAAGAATGATCGTTCAAGGTAAGGGTACAGCCTACATATATATCATTAGTGCTCTCTTTCTCACCGTTAGCCATCTCGACGGTAAATGTTTCAGTTAGTGGTTGAGGTTTATGTTTGAGAAGATGTTTGAATGCATGACTAATAAAACTTCTCTCCGCACCCGAATCGAAAAGAATGCATGCATAAGCATTGTTGAGGAGGAACATACCCGAAACAACGGTGGGATCTGCAACTGCCTCTTCTTGGCCCATCGTTAGTACTCTCCCCGTGCTACCTGTTGTTGTTGCCTTGGGGCAGTTTCTCTTATAGTGCCCAACCTATCCACAACCATAACAAGCTTGACCGACGCCTGCTCCAGATACCTGATTGGTTGGTTGAACTGGTGTCTTGCAAACTCGAGCTGTGTGCCCCTTTTCGCCACAGCTGGTGCATGACATTTCTCGGCATGGGCCGAGATTATGATGATAGTTACACTTGTCGCACCGAGGAAGGGTACCAGCATATTTACTGGTAGGTGCTTGAATGTAAGGAGCAGCGACAGGAGTAGTAGCAGCGTCGACTGCCACCGTTTGCTGTTTCTTTGAGGGCTCCTGCCAAGATTGGCCCTTCCGCTGCTTCCAGAACTTTCTTTTCTCACCACTCCCTTTTGCTGGCTCAGGAGCGGTTTCCACTTTATCATGATCAACTCCGTGATCTATGAGAGTCTGCGCCAGACACTTAGCGCTGTCAAAGGTGTTTGGCCTAGCAGCCAAGACATTTCCTTTGGTGGGTTGTGTCAGTCCCCAAATGTATCTCTCTATTTTCTTGCTTTCCGGGGTGACCATTCCCGGGCAAAGAAGTGCTAGGTCTTCAAACCTAGAAGTGTAGGCGGCAATGTCAGATTCCTTCATCTTAAGGTTCCAGAGTTCGTGCTCTAGTTTCTGCATCTCGCCCCGTGGGCAGTACTTAGCTAGCATGAGTTCCTTCAAAATTTCCCAACCCATAGCATTCGCCACTGGCAGGGTTAGGGATTTGACTCGACCATTCCACCAGGTCAGTGCTCTGTTGGCAAAAGTGCAAGCGGCGAATTTTACTTTGTTGACTTCAGAACAGGAACAGATTTCGAAAATGGACTCGATCTTCTCGAACCATTGGGTCAGGGCAATAACCCCTCCTTTGTCGTCGAAAGATGTGGGTTTCGTGTTCATGAAGTCCTTATAGGAGAACTCCTTTTGGTGTCCCTGACCACCTTCATGATTTTGGGGATGAGTACCACCTCTCTGCCCGCCAGATCCGCCAGGATTAATCTGCGACATCGCGGCAGCCACAACAGCAGTAACAACTGCCTGGAACATAGCGGGATCGAATTGAGGGGGTGGTGGTGGTGGACTGTTGTCATTTCTTCTGATGGGTCTTCTTCGGGGAGGCATCTTGTTCTAGAAAAAACCAGGAAGAAAAGGATGGTAAGTCCTCGAGATATATGAAACAAAATATATCCCATCCTGATAATAAAGCGTTCTACCAAGCGATAAGCAAAGAAAGTTTACTAATGCAAGTAAGTTATCGCTAAGAAACGAATAGGTGGCAACACTAGAAATGAATTTCTACAATGTATTCGGCTCTGGCTAAAATACTCCTACAGTATTTTAAGTTGTATGTTTTGTTCTATCGACGTCTTGTTGTATGGATACTTGGCAAGTTTTAGGCCTGTTGCAACACCAAAGTCACTCCCAAGCACATGTTGGTCATGTCTCGAATAAATATAGTTCATCAGGCTATATTGACCCTAGACATGATTACATAACTGCCCAGGTTTAACCGCAGTGTTCAACATCCAAAATATTTTTGTTTTGTTCTACTCATGATACTGTTTCTGGTATGTAGGTATACTTGTATACTTTTTGTAAAAATACTTATATTTTAAAAATATACTTTTAGTTCAGAGCACTTCGGCCCCTTAGTGTTTATAGTTGTATACCATGTAAGGTTCGGTATACTTAGTTCACTATAAACAATAGCTCTGATACCAATCTGTCACACCCCCGAACCGTCGGAACGGACGGCGGAAACGTCCGGGGGCGGGGCGACGTCATGCGTAGTATCACAACAGTTGTATCATAGTAAGCGAAGTAAACACAACCATTACATTATAATAAGAATATTTACATTGTTTGAAAACATGGTTTGTACATAACAGTATATGACAAAAGTAAAAGATGTGACTCCAAAATGCTCCGTCTTCTCCAAAAGTTGGCAATAGTACCTGTCTACTGTTGCCCTGAGAATACAAGCAGTTTTAAAATATCAGCATAAAGCTGGTGAGTTCATAAGCGTTTAGTTCTGGTGAAAGAAATGTTTCCTTGATCCTTTGAAAAGTGTTTCCCAAGAAAATCCTATATTTTCTTATAAAAGATGTTTGATTATCCATTCGTTATTTGTTTAATAGCCTGTTTATGTAAGGTTGAGTTATCCCAGGAAAATCCTATATTTTCCTTAAAAGTTGATAGTTGGTTATCTGTTCTGGTATGAGGTGTACAAGTATCTACCATACTTGTATCGTTAGATGTAGTTTCCTTGAAAAACCCTATTTTCTCTCTGTGAGATGTATTAGCCTTATTACATAAATAAAACTAATAAATAAGTAGTGAACTAGATCCTAAGCGTATTACTAATTCCCTCTAGTAATCAAATCGGTTATTACTTTGAGGTTAGTTCACTTTTTTTCATTATTACAAAAGTAAATCTCTGTTATCTAGGTTGCGAGTTTTATAACCATACATTAAACCTGATATGGCACGTAACGGGGGCCAGTATCTTTTATGACTTTGTCACCCGTAGACCTGACGGTCCAACTGTAGCTAGCATCGAGGTGCGGGATAGTCAGTCCCGTATAGATCTATACACAATAGTCAAGCTCTCCCTCCAAGAGATTCTGGTTACAAGGGTTAGTCCTACACTCTCGAATCCGGTGGAGTGTTACCAAGGACGTGTCTCCAACTTAAAATAACAAATTTACAAGTAATAATACCGAAAATCCTGTTTATGTTTTGTATAAATCCTTTATAAAATATCACATTTTATGACAAGATTTACAAGTTCCTTGCTTTAGTTTTGAAAACTGTTTCTACGAGTTGATTTCTTAATCGTTTGGTAAAACGGTTTTCTGTGTTAAAAGCATGCTGAACATATAATTATGTTATGCAAAATAAGATAACTTGAGCACAAGTTTCCTTGTACTTTTTCTTGTATTCTCCCCCTGAAAACATGAAAACTCGGAAAAGCGTAGGGGTATGAACTCACAGTTTGACGTGGGAATCGAGGGTAAGTTGCTAGGAATTGCTGAGTGTCAAATAAAATCTCTGGCACAAACGGATCCTATTTAGCATGTAAAAGTACATATATGCATTAGGTGAGGGCTTAACACTATTTGTTATGGAAGAAATCATCCTAGGGACTAGGAAACACTTAAAACTAAGTGTTAGAATCACATGTGATTGAAGAGGGGAGTTTACGGTCGTAAAAGGAGTGTACGGTCAAGGGTTTGCGGCCCAATAGAGTTTACGGCCCATATCTTTACGGCCCAAGCGTTTGCGGTCCATGGGTTTACGGCCCATGGGTTTACGGCCGTAAACACTTGGCGAAAAGTGCGATTTTCGGTGTTTCAAGGTCCTTTCTAGCTTTCTGGAAGTGTTCTAAGCCTCGTTTCTAGGCTTAGGAGGGTGTTGTGGCAACTTTGCACCACATAAATAGAGTTTACGGTCAAGGGAGATTTCCTTGGCCGTAAACACCCTTCTGGTCACGATTTCTAGATGTTTAACAAGTTATTCTTGTATCCAACAAGCTAAGGGTAGTGTACTTACGTAGTGGAAGCTTGAAATGAGGTTCTTAGCCACCAAGAACTAGTGTGTGTTCTTGGTGTTCTTGGTGAGAGAGAAAATCTAGAAAAAGATGAGATTTAGGAGATTAGACATGGATTCATCACTAGAAATGGATTTGTAACAACATTCAAGATGGAAAAACACTTACTTCTTGAAGATCTTGGAGGGAATTCGAAGTTTGTAGAGAGAGAGAGAGAGAGAGAGAGAGAGAGAGAGAGTAGAGAGAGAAAGCTTCTGGAGTGTATAAAGTGAGAAATGAAGGCCACTCATCCCTTATATAGGGGTGAGTTTACGGCCAATGGGTGAGGTGGAGGGTTTACGGCCGTGAACAGGGTTTACGGTCGTAAACAAGGTTTACGGCCGTAAGCTGTGTTTGCGGCCGTAAGCTCCTCTCGAAGGGTTGTTTGGCCCGGATGCTATGCTTTGACTTAGAAAACCTCGTTTTTGAATCCAAAACTCGACTGAACTGAGCTTAGAATATTCTGTTAGACCAAAAATAATACTAACGTGAACGGAAATAAATAAAAACCCAAATTTTATTAACGGAAACTGGGTAAGGATAACGGAAAAAGTTTCGGGTTGTCACAGTTGTTGACTTGGTTCTTCAGTCACAAACAAGGTGTGAATAACCATGCAAATTAGCTTGGTACACTTAATGTTACAAATCATCCAATCAATGTTTCGGTTAACCACACACACTCCATTAATCCATGGTTAACCGCACAGGCAGGAGGTGTTTGTGGATGGTGCTTCCACAGGATGAGGCTGAGAATTTGTGAACTCACCGATTCCTCCTCCCCTTCCTTCATTGGCGGTCAAAAAAAGAGATAGAGAAATGAGGGACGAGAGCTTAAAGAAAGATGAGTATGAGGGAAACTTCTTTAGGTGTGCATTAGATTTTCAATTGTCTAACATATGATTTTCCAAGATTTAAGTAGGTTTTTAAATGACTTTTGGTTGTACAATTTTGAAAGATATATTAGAGTATATTGTAAGATATATATACACATGTATGTATTTGGAGGGTTAGGAAAATTTAGTTAATTCATGAGTCTTGTACATTTCTACTCATATTTGAAATAGATTTTGGTAAAATTAAAAGATATAGGAAGGTATTAAGAAGATACACAAGTACATGCATTGAACTTTTCAATATTTACTAAGGAAATCGTCACCTGTTTTTTGGATTCTTGTGTTAATAGATCCTGGCATGTAAAACTATTTCTAAATGTGTCTGCTTATTGTTCCAATCATGATGATTCAAGAAATGCAGACGGAATTCAATTCCGGTATACCAAACTCCAGGAATTAATGTTTAAAGTTTCGCGATTAATTGCTTCAGATTCGATAGATTTTACGAATCTGATTTTGGTCGAGATTAAAAATGTTATAAAAATGTAAGAAAATAATAGATCATAGTCTAAGTTTAAAAATTGTTTACGAAATTTGTAGCTATCCCAAACGGAGCAATGCACACAGTTCGTTTTGGGAAAATCAGATAAATACTGATTTTTATAACTTTAAAGAGACGTAACTTACTCATACGAGCTCCTGTTTGGACGTTCTTTATATCCACGAAATCAGGAGAATGTAATCTATACAATTTATTATCCGTTGCTATCAATTATACTTACTGCAAAAATTCATTTTTAACGTCACAAATAAATTAAAATTTTTGGTGATTTTCGATTCGATCTTCAACGATAGATGGTTTGAGATGTTCTTAAAGTGATTATGAATATAATATATTTAATATACATTATAAACATAAAATTACACACAATTGGTTCTTAATACATAGCGGTTCGCGGTGGTTTAACCGCCAAACTCTAACCAATTTTTACCGGTTGTTACAACTACTATCTATGTCAGTCTGTAATGAATATTGAGCAAGTGAGAGATTGTTGAATCCATATGCTCAAGAATCATTATTTGAATGATGTTGCTAATAACATATGATCCTATAGGGCCACACCTTAATCAAGTTGGTACTTATTGAATATTTATTAAATATTTGATTATTAATAAATAAATTCAACTCTTGTATTTAATTAGAGAAAAATTATTTGTTTTGTGAAAATAATAATTAAAACAAGAACAAACTAGTTATTATATCATATGGTATGATTAATAAATCACGTACAAATGTTTTGAACACTTTGGCTAACCATGACTTAACTAGTTAGTTGATGCTTTTTGGTTAAAGAAACTAAAAGACATTTTTTGTCTTCTTTAGGCCTCATGGTCGAAAGTTGTCGGGGACTAGGGGGTTGCTTGTCAACCTCTCTCCCTTATCTCCAATGTCTAGTTTCACTTTATATTACTTTAAAGTATTATATTGGTTAGACTCTTAATTGCATGAGAGTATATAACAATGTGTTATGCATAAGAAAACATGATCTTTTTCCTCTTGTTTTCCTCCCATAACCATAACATCTTTCTTCGTCTCACTTTGCTCTCTTTTGAAGCTAGTTTTTGTTGATTAAAGCTCCCTCATGTTTTCTCCTTAAGTTCTTATTTGTTCTAAGTGCTGAAAGACTTAAGGAACTCAAGAATACAAGAAGGAACTAACATTCCAAAGTGCCTTACTCTGGGTGGTAAATACTTGTAAAGAAGATCATACTCTTTGATATTTTCATCTTCATCGACACCCAAAACCAAGTGGGTTCCAAGGCTCAAAAGGTTGTCATTCTTAAAATTCATATGGTTGTTTTATATCATTCTAACCTGTGTAAAATGATCCTTGATGGTTTTGTTTTGAAATATATTAGAAAATAAACTTTTAATTTTTAAAGATTTTGTTGCTGTTTTTATGAAAAAACACTTTGTATTATGTATCAAAACACATCATCAAGTATTCAACTTGTACTTGGTAACCAACACAACGTCATCATAAAAAAGCATATATAGATCAGGGACTAAACCCAAATGAAGCCCAATGGTGGAAAAATGAATGCAATACATGTTACATGAGATAAATGTATATTATGTTGGGTTACACCCACCACCTATCACACTATTCACTAAAATGGGCATAACAAATCAACCTATCGATTAGTATTTTATTAGGTTCTCCTTGGTTTCTTCCCCTAATATGTTTTCCTTGAGGTTTTCATATTATTTATGCACTAGGTGTTCTCCTTTATTCTCGCTAAGGTAATTACTTTGTTAAAGGATTATCCTACAGTGGCATGTTCTATATTGGGTAAACCCATTGGCCTTGACTCTTTTTCCGTAAACCAACATATGTAATAATATGCATGTCATGTAAGCATACATCGTTTTCATTTCATCCTTCATTTATTAATGTGTGTTTAATGTAATGAGGCAACTTTTCACAAGGGCCTAAGATCGCATAGTGCTCTCTCTCTCTCTCTCTCTCTCTCTCTCTATATATATATATATATATATATATATATATATATATATATATATATATATATATATATATATATATATATAGTATGTATCATGTTATAAACATAGATTAAGCAATGAAAATACCATAATGTTGTAACATGCTCCCCATAGGATAAAGTAAATATGTACTCACCTTAGAAGACTAAACAAATGCTAGTCTCAGTATGTATGTTTCGATTATTTAAATCATAAAACTATTCATTATCAACTAAAAGCATACATTCATCAATATTCATTTAAGCAACAAGCAATAAATTTTATATTAAAAATCAAGGAATAAGATAGAGATACAAACAATTCAAACATTATTGCATATGGCTATTACACAAATTAGACCAATAAATACTTTCACCTTTCCTCGCATGATTTTTATCCATATATAAGCTAAAAACTACACATCACTAGCTAAGTCTAGGCTACATTTAAATTAAATGTTATTTAACACACGATTGTTATGACAGTTCCAAATCACCTATAGTTTGAAAAGATCAACAATGATAATAACATTCCCCTATTTCGTGTGCATCGCTGCAGCGTTGCTCCAAAAATTGATCCCAAACTTGTCCTGATCTAGAAATTGTTGCATATATATATATATATATATATATATATATATATATATATATATATATATATATATATATATATATATATATATATATATATATATATATATATATAGGCTTAGGTTATTCTATTCAAAATAATTATTGTGTTATTGTATGCATAAATGTGGGCCAATCAATTTTACTTAATTTAAGAAAGTGATTAATATATATTATTGAAGTAAATATAATTGAAAAATATCATCTAATTTAATTACAAAGGTATTTTAGTCAATTAATATAGATTTAATAAAGGAAAATTGCATATTTTAAGGGATCGTAGATTCTATTAATTTTAAAAATCCGATTTTACGAATTATAATTATTTTAATTCGGACATTCTGACAGAATATGTTTATTTATTTAATTATTTACTCAAAAATAAAAATATTTTTAAACCATAAATAATAAAAATATTCTTGAACTTATTTCTTGATCATGACTTTAAGAACTTCTTGTAGAATAACAAATTTTTGAACAATCAATTGAAGAATAAAAACAAAAAATACATTATTTCTTATAGAATACGGGTAACAATTGTTAAGAATTACATTTATTGTTATAGAATAAAAATAAAAAAACTTTCAAAACGGGAAAGAAAACATCAAAATCTAACATCGACACTAATACATTCTAAAAGAATAATGTTGCTTAGAATCACTTTTAATTTTGTGGTCCATTCTTCAAGCATTAACTTCTGTGAAAACAAAACCAAAATGTAGTTTAGATTCCAATAATGCATTAGCAAATGAAAAATAGAAAACTAAATTCATTTGGAAAAATATGTGGACTTGTGAATTGCACCAAAACCAATAACTAAGAATTGTAGAACATGCATAAATCAGTGAGAAAATATCCATACTCCATTTAACCATAATTAGAATTCATGATTTCATTCCAACATAATTGGAATTCGTGATTCCATTCCAATAGAATATAAAATTTCGTATGAAGATGTAGAAAACTATCTCTAAGAAACATATTAAAGTTTACATTAATTTTAATGAAATGAACTAAAATGAAGTTGTAAAAACTTTGTTCTGCTTAATTGAGTTAATATCAACATAGACATGTGGTTTACCCGGCTAGGGGCTTAGTTGAGTGTAATTTGTGTTTCTGCTTCGATTCCAACCAATGCAAGTTGTAAGTAGTCGACTATGACAAAGAGAGGGAAATCGGCGAGCAGTCGACTGTGACAACCCACCTCCACCTTCTTCTTCGTCTTCTGCAATGACCACACACTATAGTGTGTGTTTTTCATCTTTCATGTCGATCATCTCAACATCAAACACAAACATCCGTTCCAGTCATCATTTTTAGTCAAGAGCAATAAAAAAATAAAAATAAAAAAATAAAAAAGAAGGAGAAGAAGAAGAATAGAGGAGCTGCTGAAGTAGAACCCCAATCTCCTGACCTACTACGATCGGAGCAACAGCCTCACCCCCGATGCTTCCATTCCTTTTTCCTCTTCGGTCCAGCCAAGCACCGAAGGAGCCTCCTTCCTCAATCGCCAATCGCCTCATCACAGAACACACCAAGACCGACGATGAGTAGACCCAAAAATGTAACATCCCAATTTTCAGGTCCAAAAATTTCTTTTTAATTAACCAACATATAAAAACATTCATAAGAAAATACTGCGAAAACACATCATCTCATAAAACAATGTATCATGTCTGAAAACCCAAGCCATAGAATAATAACATATCAGAGTACAATCCCAGAAAACTCCATGCGGAAACCATATGTGTGTGTGTGATGCGATGCTACGCCGCCGGCTCCTTCCCCTTAGACGAAGAGGTACCTGAAACCAAAACCGAAACCGTAAGCACAAAGCTTAGTAAGTTCCCCCATCATACCACATACCATACAATATCATCGGTATCTCTCAACCGGTAATCATCATCAGTATCTTTCAACTGGTAACCAACATCGGTATCTTTCAACCGGTAACCATCATCGGTATCTTTCAACCGGTAATCGTCATCGGTATCTTTCAACCGGTAACTGTCATCGGTATCTTTCAACCGGTAACTGGGGACTATTCCACCCCTACCACTAGCATACAACAGCAAGGTACAATCATACAGTCAGGCATATCCGGGTACTGACCTACCCCACGGCCCTAAGGGCCATTGTCAGGGATCCTAATCCCTACTATACACGTAACATATCATGCAGATAATACTCGTGACCAAAGCACATAACCAAACCAAGATAATTATCACAAAGACAATCATCTTACAAATACTCCTCTTTGGTGGGCCGGCATTGTGGCCTTAGACCCACCCCTACTGGAAGGTAGCTCACCTCGATGTCGTGAATTGTTTGAATTATCCTCAGCGCACAAGTCGACTCCCCTCGACTCCTCGATCCCTACACGACGACCTTCAAGTCAACACACAGCCAGTACAACCCTAAACAAGGTCAGTCCAAGTCTAGTCAAAGTCAACTTCAAGTTGACCCGACTCGCCGAGTTGGGCCGTCAACTCGCCGAGTCCCTCACCCTTTACTCGTCCTTATCCACGACCCGACTCGTCGAGTTGGGCCGTCAACTCGACGAGTTCCTCCCTCACATGAACATCGCATGAAACTCATCCGACTCGTCGAGTTGATGAACAACTCGTCGAGTTCACCTTCATCTGATGAACATGTTCTGTCCTCGACTCGCCGAGTTGATGAACAACTCGTCGAGTTCATCTTCATCCTTAAGAAGATTGCCTTGGAATCGCCGAGTCTGTTCTAGCACTCGTCGAGTCCCATGAACTCCAGGTCTAAAATGACGTCCAATACATTGGGTAACTCTTCATGTCCGATTACAACCCTTCTAACACTCAACTGGGTTCCTTTGACTCTCAACAGATATGAGGCTCAAAGCCTCGGACTCATCGAGTCCAAGAACGGACTCGCCGAGTCAGTCATGTCCACACTCTAAATCCTTGAATTCTGATGTACAACCTTTGATCAAAAGATAGATCCAAGCTTCTATAATCGATCTAGCACGTAAAGTTACAAACTTTACGTGCTTGCATGGGACTTTGAGCTCAAAAAGACATAAAACAAGCTCTTAAGATGCATGGGGCCTTTCATGCGTGCAAAAGCAGTCCCCAACTGCCTTGTGACTCCTTTAATGACGTGATTCCGAAGCTCTAACCCCCAACCATGTTTGCAATCATGGTTGGCCATCAAAAGTGGCTTATAAAAGCCCTAAATCTCCCCAAAAAGGGATCTAACAAATGAAAGAGCAAGGTTACAGCTTTTTACCTTCAATGAACTGTAGAAGGTGCACACACTCGGGTTCCCTTGGTCTTTACTTGCTTCCTCAAGCCTTTCTCCTTCCTTCTTAAGACCACAAGCACCAAAATCCACCAACAAGGCTTAGATTGCTTCAATAACGGCTAGGGTTTCAATGAGAGGTGTTCTGGGAGCATAAGGGACGTTGTGGCCGACATAACATTGTTTAAATAGGGTGCAAACCCTCGGATTAGGGTTTTTGTCCAGTCAGAGTCTACTCGTCGAGTCCGGGACCCGACTCGGTGAGTCCATCACTTATATCCGGCGCCTCATCTCGCTTTTACTCGGCGAGTTGGTCCTTCAACTCGCCGAGTCCAAGGCCAAAAATGAAAAAATACTTAAATAAAAATACATACCAAGAACCAGGTGCTACAAACCTCCCCCACTTATTTTAGACTTCGTCCTCGAAGTCTGCTGCTCGATCCTGGAACAGCTCTGGGTAATGCTCCATCATCTCATCCACCGGCTCCCAAGTCCATTCCGAGCCCTTCCGGTGTTGCCATTGCACCTTTACCAGCTCAACCCTCTTGTTCCTCAGATCCTTCGACTTCCGGTCAAGGATTGCTACAGGTCGCTCAATGTAATTCAGGCTGTCATCGACCTGAATATCCTCTAAGGGTACTACTGCTGAGTCGTCCACCAGGCACTTCCGCAGCTGAGAGACGTGGAAAGTGTTGTGGATCTGACTGAGTTCGGCTGGCAGATCCAACCTATAAGCCACCTTGCCCACCCGGGCTATAACCCTGAAGGGTCCAATATACCTGGGGCCCAACTTGCCCCGCTTCCTGAATCGAATGACGCCCTTCCATGGCGACACTTTCAGGAGAACCATATCCCCGACCTGAAACTCCAGGTCCGATCGGCGCTTGTCGGCATAACTTTTCTGCCGAATCTGAGCGGTCTGAAGCCTGCTCCTGACCTGCTGGATCCGTTCGGTCGTCTTGAGCACTACATCGGTTCTCCCCATGACCCTCTGGCCAACCTCGCCCCAGCATATCGGGGTCCTGCACTTCCTCCCGTACAACATCTCGAAGGGAGGTCAATCGATACTCGCATGATAACTATTATTATACGAGAACTCTGCCAATGGAAGGTAGGTATCCCAACTACCTCCGAAGTCTAAAACACATGCCCGCAGCATATCCTCTAGCGTCTGGATGGTCCGCTCGCTCTGACCATCCGTATGCGGGTGAAAAGCGGTGCTGAAATGCAGACGAGTACCCAGCTCGTCATGAAACTTCTTCCAAAACCTGGAAGTGAACCGTACATCCCTGTCGGAAATCAATGAAACTGGCACCCCGTGCCGCAACACCACCTCCCAGATATAGATGTCGGCCAACTTCTCGGCCGAGATACTCTCCGGAATCGGAATAAAATGAGTGCTCTTGTTCAATCGATCGACGATAACCCAAATCGAATCCACTCCTCGCGCGGTCCTGGGAAGATTTGTGATAAAATCCATCGTAATATCCTCCCATTTCCACAACGGGATATCCAACGGCTGCATCTTGCCGTGTGGCCTCTGGTGCTCGGCCTTGACCTTCCTGCAGGTCAAGCACTGCTCCACATACCATGCTACGTCCCGCTTCATGCAGGGCCACCAATAATCGGGACGAAGATCTCTATACATCTTCGTCGCTCCGGGCTGGATAAAAAATCTGGATTTGTGTGCCTCCTCCATCAGGATCTGGCGCACGCCTCCATGATAAGGGACCCACACCCTATGGTGAAGAGTCAATAACCCTCAGCTATCATAGTCGAAGGAGGAAACCTGCCCCACAATCCGCTCGCTCTTCCGATGTTCCTCCTTCATGGCCTCCTGTTGGGCCTCCCGAATCCGCTCCAACAGCGGAGTCACCACTGTCATCCTCAGACAGATATCCCTGATCGGCGCTTCCTTGCGGCTAAGCGCGTCGGCCACCACATTGGCCTTCCCCGGGTGGTAGAGGATCTCACAATCATAATCCTTTACCACATCAAGCCACCGACGCTGCCTCATGTTCAGATTTGGCTGGTCCATGAGATACCTCAGGCTCTTGTGGTCCGTGTAAATCGTACAACGAACCCCGTAGAGGTAATGATGCCAAATCTTGAGGGCAAACAAAACAGCCCCCAGCTCCAAATCGTGCGTCAGGTAGTTTGCCTCGTAAGGCTTCAGCTGCCTCGAAGCGTAAGCAATAACATGCCCTCTCTGCATCAATACTGCGCCCAAGCCCGAGATGGACGCATCACAGTACACGACGAGATCCTCCATGCCCTCGGGCAGGGCTAAGATTGGCACCTCGCACAATCTCTGTCTTAGTGTCTCGAATGCAGCCTGCTGCTCAGGCCCCCAACGAAAGACCACGGCCTTCCTCGTTAGCCTGGTCAGGGGTAAGGCTATCTTGGAGAAATCCTGGATGAATCTCCGATAGTAGCCGGCTAATCCCAGGAAACTCCGAATCTCAGATGGAGACCTCGGAACCTCCCATCTCATCACGGCCTCCACTTTGGCCGGATATACCGAAATCCCATTCTGGTTGACAAGGTGCCCAAGAAACTGCACCTCGCGCAACCAGAACTCGCACTTGGAGAACTTAACATACAAGCTCTTCCTCCTCAAAGTCTCCAGAACCTCTCGCAGATGCTCCTCATGCTGCCCTCGCGTCTTGGAGTAAACCAAGATATCATCGATAAACACTATCACAGACCGGTCTAACATCGGTCTACACACGCGGTTCATGAGATCCATGAACGCGGCAGGAGCGTTGGTGAGCCCGAAAGGCATCACCACGAACTCATAGTGGCCATAACGCGTCCGAAACGCCGTCTTCTGTACATCCTCCTCTCTGACCCTCATCTGATGATACCCTGAACGCAAATCAATCTTGGACAACCAAGACGCTCCCTGTAGCTGGTCAAAGAGGGCATCAATCCTCGGGAGTGGGTAACGGTTCTTTACCGTTACCTTATTCAGCTCCCTATAGTCTATACACATCCGATGCGACCCGTCCTTTTTCTTCACAAACAGAATCGGGGCTCCCCAGGGAGAACTACTCGGTCAAATGAATCCCTTGTCTAACAGCTCCTGCAGCTGTGTAGACAACTCCCACATCTCGGGAGGAGCCAACCGATACGGTGCCTTGGCTATCGGAGCCGCACCAGGGACTAGGTCGATCCTGAACTCCACCTGTCGCTCCGGAGGTATCCCAGGCAGCTCCTCGGGGAATACGTCCGCGAACTCTCGCACCACGGGCACATCGCCCACCGTCGCCCTACCCGCCTCCCGGGTATCCATAACATAGGCGACATAACCTGCACAACCCTGCTGGAGGTAACGCCTAGCTCTCACTGCTGAACATAAAGCTGGTCCTCGCAGTGGCCTCTCGCCCTGAATTACCAGCTCTCCCCCACTTGGGGTCCTGATCCGCACCAACTGCTGCGCACAGTCAATCACTGCCCCGTTGGGGCTCAGCCAATCCATACCGATAATAACCTTGTTCCCCCGCAAAGGTATGGGAACC
Source organism: Lactuca virosa (assembly GCF_052849685.1). Taxonomy (NCBI): domain Eukaryota; kingdom Viridiplantae; phylum Streptophyta; class Magnoliopsida; order Asterales; family Asteraceae; genus Lactuca; species Lactuca virosa. Next base: position 387,798,349 of record NC_136429.1, read on the forward strand.
AGATCTACCAGATAACGCTCCTCAAACAGTCGTAGGACGCAATCTCGGTAAACCTCTGACGCTCGTACCGACCGGTCGTCCGCAATCTCGACCTCTAGAGGGCAATCCAGCATTCCCGAAGACTCAGGAAACTTCTTGCTAAGCGCAAGAGAGACAAATGATCGCGTGGCACCCGAATCAAACAATACCTGAACTGGGATACCGTTCACATGGAACGATCCTAAACAGTGCACATACATAACATATCAAGATCACAACGCCATATCATAAAATCATAAGAAAGGAACCGTACCCGTCACTACATCAGGTGCAGCGCGTGCCTCCTCGGCTGTCAACTGAAATGCTCGACTCTGCACCACTGCAGCCTCTGTCTTGGCCTGCCCGCCATCTGCAACCCGCGCTATCGCTGAGACCGGCGCCACTGCTGGCGCCGCTGCTGACGCTGCTGACAATCTCGAGCAGTTGGCCTTTTTATGGCCCCTCTGATTGCAATGGAAGCAAATCAGGTCTGTCATCTGTACCGTAGGAGTAGGGGCGGTACAATCTCTAACAAAATGCCCAACCTTGCCGCACTTATAGCAGCATGAACCCGGCCCAGTGCAGCAAGCTCCCTCGTGTGACCGACCGCATTTCCCACAGCGGTCCCGCCCGGACTGGCCTTTCGGCCTACCATCGGATCCCTTGGGCTTCTTCCCCGAAGCCCCCGTCGTCAGCCCCTCCACTGCCTTCCTTTTCCGGATGTGCTCAAGATCAATCTCCCTCTCCCTTGCCTTGTCAATCATGGAATCCAGGGTAGGGCAAGCTGAGAAACTGACATGCTCCCGGATGTCAGCTCATAACATATCATGGTAGCGGGTCCTCCTCATGTCCTCATCACCCGCATACTGGGGCACCAACAATGCCCTCTCTCGGAACTTGGCGGTGATCTCTGCCACAGTCTCCGTAGTCTGTCTCATGTCCAAGAAATCTTTGGCCAGCTGCTGAAGCTCCACAGCTGGCGCAAACTTCGCCCTGAATCTGGTCACAAAGTCTGACCAGGTCATAGCCTCAACAGCCGAGGCTCCCAATGAGTCACCAACAGACTCCCACCAATCTCTAGCTCTGTCTCTCAAACACCCTGCTGCATATTTCACCTTCGACCCCTCGGGGCAGAAGCTGGTCAGCTGCGTAGACTCGATGTCTGCGATTCATCTCCTAGCAGCAATGGGGTCTTTCACCCCATGGAAATCCGGCGCACCGCTCCCTCGGAAGTCCTTAAAGGACAGTGTGCGCGTACTCGTCTGGCTAGACGCCATATCACTCCTGAATGCCCGGAGGCGATCCTCCATCAGCTCAAAAATCCTTTCCTTGATCGACCCGAAAATGACCGAGGTCAACTCAAGAATGCCTCTCGTGATCTCAGACGCGATGAACTCGTGCAGCCCGTCATCAATCTGCTCGGATCCTGCACCCGAGCCCGATCCTGATCCTGATCCGGAACCTCCTGCTCTATGTCGTGTGGTCACCATGCTGAAAACACACGCATAAATGTCAGGATCATACATACTTCCAAGAGGCCTAACACACTTTCCAAGGTTGCCGGTTCCATCTAGGCCCTCCTTGATTCGAGTACGGATCCTCTGCTTCCAGTAGTACGGGCCCATACTACCTTCCACATCTATCCGTGCTTTCCTCAAGGACTGCTTCGACTTCACCAAGTCCCTTTCACCGATACCCCTTTCCACTGACCTCATCCTAGGTTTTCCTAGGGCACTCTCCGACCTACCCCTCCGCCATCAGCTGCACTAGGAGTCCCCACCACTTCCCCCTAACTAACTTGCGGATATTGTTACATATCTGTTCCTTAGCTAGTTGAAGGTGGCCAGAACCCCCATAGCACAAAGCAAGCAGCATTCGAGCATTGGGTAACCAAATCAGGCATAACCTACACATGCCATCCTACTGCTGACTAAACAGTCCTAGCATACAGCTCATACAACAGGCATATAAGGCATCCTCCTAGATCCTTAGCCCTAACTAGCATGCAATTCTCAGAATCATATATCAGGCACACAAGGCATCCTCCTAGATCCTTAGTCCTATTCTAGCATGCAGTTTTCTGAATCAAAACCATATAGCATAACATATCAAGTATGGGTATCTTGGGGAAAACTTACTTGAGCCCGGCCGGTCGCATGCATCACACACTTCGTCTTTCTTAAAATCCTTCCATTTAGATTTTAGAAAACCATTTTTCCTTGTAAAAACCTTTTAGCCCCTCAGTATGAGTCCAGACACCCCCGAGGGTGTGTCCGAATCCCTCAAACCGGGGCTCTGATACCAACTTGTAACATCCCAATTTTCAGGTCCAAAAATTCCTTTTTAATTAACCAACACATAAAAGCATTCATAAGAAAATACTGCGAAAACACATCATCTCATAAAATAATGTATCATGTCTGAAAACCCAAGCCATAGAATAATAACATATCAGAGTACAATCCCAGAAAAACTCCATGCAGAAACCATATGTGTGTGTGATGCGATGCTACGCCGCCGGCTCCTTCCCCTTAGACGAAGAGGTACGTGAAACCAAAACCGAAACCGTAAGCACAAAGCTTAGTGAGTTCCCCCATCATACCACATACCATACAATATCATCGGTATCTCTCAACCGGTAATCATCATCGGTATCTTTCAACCGGTAACCAACGTCGGTATCTTTCAACCGGTAACCATCATCGGTATCTTTCAACCGGTAACCATCATCGGTATCTTTCAACCGGTAACCATCATCGGTATCTTTCAACCGGTAACTGTCATCGGTATCTTTCAACCGGTAACTGTCATCGGTATCTTTCAACCGGTAACTGGGGACTATTCCACCCCTACCACTAGCATACAACAGCAAGGTACAATCATACAGTCAGGCATATCCGGGTACTGACCTACCCCACGGCCCTAAGGGCCGTTGTCAGGGATCCTAATCCCTACTATACACGTAACATATCATGCAGATAATACTCGTGACCAAAGCACATAACCAAACCAAGATAATTATCACAAAGACAATCATCTTACAAATACTCCTCTTTGGTGGGCCGGCATTATGGCCTTAGACCCACCCCTACTGGAAGGTACCTCACCTCGATGTCGTGCAGTGTTTGAATTATCCTCAGCGCACAAGTCGACTCCCCTCGACTCCTCGATCCCTACACGACGACCTTCAAGTAAACACACAGCCAGTACAACCCTAAACAGGGTCAGTCCAAGTCTAGTCAAAGTCAACTTCAAGTTGACCCGACTCGCCGAGTTGGGCCGTCAACTCGCCGAGTCCGTCACCCTTTACTCGTCCTTATCCACGACCCGACTCGTCGAGTTGGGCCGTCAACTCGACGAGTTCCTCCCTCACATGAATATAGCATGAAACTCATCCGACTCGCCGAGTTGATGAACAACTCGTCGAGTTCACCTTCATCCGATGAACAAGTTATGTCCTCGACTCGCCGAGTTGATGAACAACTCGTCGAGTTCATCTTCATCCTTAAGAAGATTGCCTTGGACTCGTCGAGTCCCATGAACTCCAGGTCTAAAATCACGTCCAATACATTGGGTAACTCTTCCTGTCCGATTACAACCCTTCTAACACTCAACTGGGTTCCTTTGACTCTCAACAGATATGAGGCTCAAAGCCTCGGAGTCGTCGAGTCCAAGAACGGACTCGCCGAGTCAGTCATGTCCACACTCTAAATCCTTGAATTCTGATGTACAACCTTTGATCAAAAGATAGATCCAAGCTTCTATAATCGATCTAGCACGTAAAGTTACAAACTTTACGTGCTTGCATGGGACTTTGAGCTCAAAAAGACATAAAAAAAGCTCTTAAGATGCATGGGGCCTTTCATGGGTGCAAAAGCAGTCCCCAACTGCCTTGTGACTCCTTTAATGACGTGATTCCGAAGCTCTAACCCCCAACCATGTTTGCAATCATGGTTGGCCATCAAAAGTGGCTTATAAAAGCCCTAAATCTCCCCAAAAAGGGATCTAACAAATGAAAGAGCAAGGTTACAACTTTTTACCTTCAATGAACTGTAGAAGGTGCACACACTCGGGTTCCCTTGGTCTTTACTTGCTTCTTCAAGCCTTTCTCCTTCCTTCTTAAGACCACAAGCACCAAAATCCACCAACAAGGCTTAGATTGCTTCAATAACGGCTAGGGTTTCAATGAGAGGTGTTCTGGGAGCATAAGGGATGTTGTGGCCGACATAATATTGTTTAAATTGGGTGCAAACCCTCGGATTAGGGTTTTTGTCCAGTCAGAGTCTACTCGTCGAGTCCGGGACCCTACTCGACGAGTCCATCACTTAAATCCCGCGCCTCATTCCGCTTTTACTCGGCGAGTTGGTCCTTCAACTCGTCGAGTCCAAGGCCAAAAATGCAAAAATACTTAAATAAAAATACATACCAAGAACCAGGTGCTACAAAAAAGGACTCGCCGGAAGTCTGTTGTCGCATCCACCTATTCCATTGGTGTGTAATCTGTTGATTCGGAGCGAAAGGGTTAGAAATCGGGAATGGAAATCTGGGATTGCACCCGTTTCTCCCACGATCGTTTGATTCGATGGTAAGGGTGTGAGGCTGATTTATGAAGGGGATAAAATTAGGGTTAGAAAAAGTCAACTAGATATAAACCTGGAGAAATTAGGTTAAAAGTCAATATCATGATTATAGGGATTAAATTACCCTTATTTATTTATTTAATTATTTAATTTTTTAATTAATTTTGATTGGCCCACATTTATGCACACAATAACACAATAATTACTTTAAACACTTGAACCTATCTCTCTCTCTCTCTCTCTATATATATATATATATATATATATATATATATATATATATATATATATATATATATATATATATATATATATATATATATATAGGGTTAGGCTATTGTGTTCTAACTATCTATTGTGTGTATGTAGGATTGATTGTAAACCAGTCATTTTAGTTATTTTAAGAAATTAATTAATGCAAATTACATGTTGAAGATATAATGAGTATTAATTAAATCTTCAGCATTTAATATGCATTAATTACTTTCTTAAAATAACTAAAATGATTGGTCCACAATCAATCCTACATGCAGACAATAGATAGTAGAAGCATTTGAACCTAAGTGTGTGTGTGTGTGTATATATATATATATATATATATATATATATATATATATATATATATATCAAGGTTGCAGATATCGGCTAGGCGGAGATTAATCGGGGATCATTAATTATTAAAAAAATTATTAAAAATTTAATAAATATAACATTAATCTTAAGAATATAACATTAATAAATATAGCTCTATATCTATTAAAAAAATTATATAAAAATTAATAAAGATAGAATTATAACAACAAACTATGATTACAAAAAACCCCCTTTTGATCCTTAATACATCACATCTAAATAACCAAGTACTACATTTGGATCTAAGTTATCAAATGAAAACGGGAAGAATTCATTCATGTGAGGCATGATTTCACCTTATCAGCATGTTGTTGCACCTTATCATCATTAACACTTTCAGTCGGAGTTCATAACCAATCAATTCTTATGTTCTACAATCCACAATCCATTCTTTTGAGGCATGGTTTCACGAATCAATTCATATTACTTGTTTGTCTATCATTGTTTGTATGCATAACTAATCCATTCTTATGTGTAGCATATATTCCAACAACAGTTAAACCTAATACATATTGCTAAAGTTTTAATCAAGAACCTATGAATACCGATACCTTGCTTTGATAATCAAGACTATTTGGTAATCAAGACTACAAGATTCACTTAGGCAATTGATCCAACACTTGGTGGGCAGATGGTTTCATACACCAATCGAGCGATTTCCTAATCATCTAAACCACCATACACACATAAAACCAATCTATGTCGAGATTGAAGAACTAAGAAACATGAAGCTAAGATTGAAAAACCAATCTGTAAGAGATGGCTTACCCACGAAGCAAATTTGCTACCAGGGCTCTATGTAGATTTGCTTCTGAGGCAATATATCTTCTAATAGGGCGGAAGGGGGCAGAGGGTCGTCGAACGGCGACCGTGAAGTGTGAATCAGGTCGTCAAGGATATCAGGAATCAGGTCGACAGGCAGACAGTGTTGGAATCAGGTCATCAACGCATCCACAAAGCCTAAAATTACAGATAAAAATAAACGATTAGAAGTAATCATGTAAACAAAATCGAATTTAGACTATAAACGATTAAACAAAATCCCAACAACCACCACGCTTCCATGACCGATGATCATCGTCTTCAAGGTGATTGTTCAACAGATCCTGGGGAAGTTTCATCTCGACCTAATCCTGGATTTTGAACTGGCGAATTTCATATCGACCTAATCATGGGGAAGTTTCGTTTTTCCAGTGAAGAATGAGGGTGGTGTAGAGGGTGTTCGATGGAGTTGTGAAGAAGGAAGTTTCATGTTTGCATCCCACATCGCTCATGTTTCCAGTGAAGAAGGAAGTTTCGTGTTTGCATCCCACATTGCTGGTGGGACAATAGATGAAGGCACACATATCTTATAAAGGGAGAGTTAATTTCTTCAAAAAATCAAACCCAACTACTTGGTGGGCTAAGAAAACCCGACCCAACTATATTTTGGGCAAGCGGGCTCCTTTGAGTTGGCGGGTTGGAGTCATTTTGGTCCGATTTTAGGTCCGAGTTGGGACGAATTAGTCTAATTTGGACCGATTTGGACCGTCTTTGACCGATATTGACCAAGGCTGACTAGCTTACCTCGATAACAACTATTCATAAGCGGTTGGAGTTCGCCAAATGCCTAGACGCCGATTAATCGGCCGCCTAGATCGATATATATATATATATATATATATATATATATATATATATATATATATATATATGGATGATAACTATTATGTGTATGTAAGGATAATTGTGGACCAATAGTTTAATGTACTTTAATAAAATAATTTACTTATTTAATTAATATTAAAAAAAAGTTAGAAAAATATTCTAGACAAAACTACAAAATTGGTCCCTATGGTATTCAAAAAAACTTTGGATAGGGTCCAAAAAGTTTTCAACTTGCATGGAAGGTCCAAAATCAAGAATTTCTTGTGGTGTTAGTCCAAATAATATTGAAAGGACTATTTTGCCTTTCTCATTTCTTTTTTGTATTCTTATATTTTTTTAATACCTTTTTAATTAAAAAAACAAACAAAAGAAAAATAAAAAAAATATGTCGTGTCCACCCCACCCCTATCTCTCACTCTCTCTCTCTCTCTCTCTCTCTCTCTCTCATTTACAATACAAAGGTTTTCGTTTCAATAGAACACATACGTATGAAATATAATGGGTATAGTTTATGGAACTTACATATCATTTAACATAGTTGAGATACAATACGGAAAACAAACATATAAACTATGATAGGTATAGTTTATGGATCATATGCACTATATTACCAAGTTCAGAATACATTAAAGAAAACAAAGATATAAACTATAATAGATATAATTTATGGAATATACGTACTGTGATTTATCATAAAAAGAACTTTTCATTATTCTACACGTAACCGTGAATATACCATTTGTGAGACACACTTCACGTACTTATCTAAGTAACAACCAAGTCCTGAAATTATAACCATAGTCTCCTGGAGGGAGAGCATGAAACTTTTGTATAGATCTATACGGGACTGACAATCCCGCACCTTAACTGTTAGCTACAGTTAGGTCGGCAGGCCTAGGGTGACAAATGTCGTACTGATTGTGACGCTTGAAGAACGTTGTGTTCAGGCTATCTTAGGTCATCAAGCATGGTTTTGATAACTCACAATTTGGTATTGACCAATATGATTAGTGTATGAATAAGTAAACAAATTCACATAGTTTTATTAAATAATAAAACTATAATACAGTGTGACAACCCGAAATTTTCACTTGTACAAACTCTAAAGTCGAGCACTTCAATTAATAGTCAAATCCATCTCTATTGATTTTAGCCGGTTTAAAGTCCGTTTGGGTGTTTTTATTTTAAATTCGTCAAACGAACAAATAAAAGGAAGTATCTTTTAGGAGTGATGTGTAACAAATAAATAAATAACACCTTAATTAGGTGTTTACGGCCAAACATGAGGGGTTTGGGCCGTAAACTCCCCTTTGACCATGAACTCATGCTTAAGGCATAAGTTTACTCCTCATTTTCCCCACTTCTCACTTTCAAGCTCAAGAACACCTAACTTTCTCTCTCAAGTATCATAACATAGTTCTTCCAATCTTCCAAAAATGTAAGTGTTTCTTCTCTTGATTTGTTGTTATAACACTTCATCTAGTAGTTATACATGATTTAATCCATGAAATCTTGTCTTTTTCATAGATCTTCAAGTGTTCTTCAAAACACCAAGAACACACACTAGTGTTCTTGGACCTTAAACACTCTTACAAGCTTCCTATAAGTAAGTACACTCCTCCTAACTAGTTAATTACTTAGAATACTTGTTAAACCAATGAAAAAACATCAAGAACACCCAAGAACACCCAAGAACACATGGGTTTACGGCCAAGACAATCTCCTTGGACCGTAAACACCATAAGGTGGTGCGTATGTACCACCATTACCTTCTAGCGCTTGGATATTGGACTAGAACCTTGAATGCATGAGTTAAAGACCTTAAACCACGAAATGGTAGAAGTTACCATGGGTTTACGGCCGTAAACCCACTTGGACCGTAAACCCAAAACCGTAAACTCCATGGGAGTTGGTCCATGAACCGTAAACCCTAATAAGGGGGCCATATGAGCCCTAGTCCCTTGCTTAGCCTTGGATACTAGTCTAGATCACTTCCTTGAAGTGTTTAGGACCTTAATCATCAAAAAGATCAAGAACACATAGAGTTTACGGCCGTAAACTCATGAGGAATGGTCCATGGGCCGTAAACTCTATAAAGTGGTGCCATTGTGCCACCATGACTTCCTAAGGCTTGGACTTGACTATAAGATGCTAAATCATGACTTATAAGACCTTTTAGCACACAATGGTGCTAATTACCATGAGTTTACGACCGTAAACTCATGGGTCAAATGACCATAAACTGTAAACACATGTGGTGTTACCATATGGGCAGTAAACTGCAATGTGAGGCCATACTCTCTTTAGATCCAACCCCTAGATACTCCTAGCACTTGAATCAAAGAGTTATCCATGTTTTAGAGTGTCCTTACTTGATTAATTAGTTGTTAAATGACTAATTAGATACATATATGTGTCATTACATGTTAAATAGGATCCGTGTGTGTGTTCAAGTCTCCACTTGACACTTAGCATCCTATCCGACACTTCCATCCAAACCACTCACTGCAGGTGAGTTCATACCCCTTAATCAACCTTTGAAATGATTTTAAATGATTTTATGGGGGGGAATACAAGTTGAAATATTCTAGTTATTGCTTTAATCACAAGTGATTAATGACTAGAACAAACAGAAAGATTTACTACTACTGTCAAGTTACTATCCAATTTATGGTTTTCAAGCGTTTCAAAACCCTTTTATTAAACTTTTAAATACTAAAACTGTTTCCAAACTCTTTTTAAACTTGCATTGTTTTCAAACTCATATCTATACTAATATATTTATATAAGTAAGACTTGAAGGACTTAGGACTGATAACTCACCTTATTTCCTGTTCCTTGTTTGGTTGTGGACTTAGGGTATCCTGTTATTTGTCTGAAGGTCGTTGAAATCTTAGTTATATATCATATATATATATATATATATATATATGTGTGTGTGTTGGATATAAAAGCTTTCACTTCAGTACAGTACCTTTGTGTAACAAAGGCATACAAACAACTTTACTATTTAACTATAATAGGTATAGTTAAGGGATTACTACTCACTATCACTATTACAACGACCCATACAAGAGTCAGTACATTTATGAGTCACTACATAAGTACTACATTGAGAAACAATACATGCTATACACTATACAAGAGAACATACTATACACTATACAAAGGAACATACTATATACTAGAAAGGAGAAAACATCACTACACTATGAATTACTACATAAACATTTGAATACTATAACAGAATGTGACATATTACTTCTCGATACGACACTTCATCGTGGTATCACTTTGTAACCAGAGTCTCCTGGAGGGAGAGCGGGCATTATGTGTATAGATATATATGGGACAGACACTCCCACATCCTGACTGCTAGCTACAGTCCCAGCCGAAAGGCCAAGGGGTGACAGAATGTTACCTCACTATATATGACCTGGAGGGTCATCCGTTATTCAGCCGTCGATCAGTATGGTTACATACGAGTTCACATTCAAACCTTTAATTAACCAATTAAGAATTAAAGGCAAAACGGACTCCCCGAGGTGTATTGTACATTTAATACTACCTGGAGTCTGCATTTTCATCACTATTAGTCGGTAGTGATACTGCTGGGGTAAAACATTAATTTCCCTTATTTCACTTATTTTGTAATCACCTTACAAGAGTGAAGTCTAAAACTATATTTTCATACTGATAGTTTCACTGGGGAAAACCCTTACATTTACGAAAAAACAAACATACAAACAATCGGGTCTTGGTAGAAGACTACATTTTAATGGAAAATATAGGATTTTCTAGGGAGTATACTATTTACAAACATTTGAAATCAGTTACTACATTACATTATTACAAACATTTTTATACAAGCAATGACACTAATTACTTATGAACTCACCAACTTTATGCTGATAAACTCTTTCAAAATAACTTGTATTCTCAGGTCATCAGTAGGCAGGTACCGATGAAGCTTTTTGAGAAGATGGAGCACATACAAGACTCATCTTTTATTTTGATCATACTTTTGGTGTCTTACAAACTATACAGAACACGCTTGTATTACAATTATTATATTAATGCAATGGATGTTGTTGCTTGTCTTTACTATTATGCATTGTTGTGATACTGTACATGACGTCCTCCACCCCAGAACGTTTCCGCCGTTCCGGTTTTGGGGTGTGACAGATTGGTATCAGAGCATTGTTTATAGTGAATCGAGTATATCAACCCATAAAACATATACAAACTCTAAACGCATCGGGATTAAAACACTCTGACCAAGAAGTTATACTTTTAAATAATAAAATATTTAACTAAGTATATATAAATCTATTCATACCAAGGTCAGTATCATACTAGGACATAACAAAAGTATTATGATTGTTGAACATCGCAATTAGGCTTAGAGACATATAGTCAAACCTAAGGGGATATAGCCTGATCAACTATATTTTCTGAGGAGTGACTAGCATGTGCCTAAGAATGATTGTAGTGTTGCAACAAGTCTAAAAACTTACCAACACTACTACAATGGGAACATTAGAACAGAATACTATTGGAGTATTATGTGTTACTATAAATTACATATGTGAGAACTAAAAAGGTCGTTACTAGTAGGGCAATAGTTGTTAGGTGGATACTCTAAGGTTACATGTGACTAAGGCGCTATAGACTTAGAATCTGTGATCTTTGGTTTATTTCTTGTTCCTTGTTTGGTTGTGGATTTAGAGTTAGGGTCACTTATTCGAAGGTCTATCCTGTTTTGGTTGCATGTAATTGGTATGCACTATGCAAGTATTGAATTAACTAATAACGATCATCTTATAATTATCTTAATTAGTGCGTCTATTAACTATTCTTTTCCCCCTATTCTCGCGTAGATAGCATGGCTGGTTTCCATCTCCCCGACGATCCGTATTACCCCAACCAAGGCATTGGTGGATGGCTTGATGAGGAGCCAGAAGATGATCACCCAATCCCTTTGGATGATCACCTCGCAGAAGGCTTTTCGGATGGCTCCGACTCTGAACCAGAGGTCAACAACCTACCCCAAGAAGGTCAAGTTCCAAACCTCAACCCTCGTCCGGCATTTCAAGGTCCCACTCCCTTGTGGGCAACACCCTTGAATTGTTGGAGTGATGAGTAGGGTCAGCCCTTGACTTACAATGGGGACCGGAGTTTTTAGAGTCTAAGAGAGGGAGGATCAGCTGACCGAGTCCTACCCATCATGGTCCGTAGGATTGCTAGGAACATCGAGCAAGGTCATGCAGCCATCGACCGAGTAGTGGAAATTGACGCTAATTCTGGCCTTAACACAGTCCGCATTCGCCAACTCGAAGAAGCTATGGATATGACTAGGAGGACTAATGAGACTCTGCAGCAACAACTACCTGCATCCCGAGCCGAAGTCATGGAACTCCGAGTGCGTCAGAGGGCGCATGAGCGACATCTTCAGGAATTCGTACGCCAACTGGCAGACCTGAGGGTTCGCCCGAGGGATACCCGTCGCCGGTAGAAGATGTCGACTCATCTTTACTTTTGAATTAAGGAATAGCCTTTCTTTTCTGTGCCCTATGGAGCACTTGTCTGTAAACATTCCTAACTAGACTTCTAAGCTGCCAACATTTTCCCTTATGGTTTGATGTAAGACCTACTGTTAGGTCATTTTTCCCGAACTCATTTTACATCATTAATACCAGTAATATTGGCAGTTGTCTAATCTATGGGAAAGTCTGTACTTTTGTGTTTCCCTACTCTATTGTTATGATTCTATCTGATAGTTGGACTATGGCGATTTAGTCCATGAAACACGCTCATCATACTTACAATCGATTCTTACTATTATCATCATCTTTATGAACTTTCAGTAAAAGATGCCGCCTCGAAAGCGTCCGACCCGAAACACGCCTGCGAATCAAACTCCACCACTACCACCCCTTCCACAGTTCGATGCAGTGATGTTTCAGGCAGCTGTGACCGCAGCTGTGACCGCCGCCATGGCCCAAGTAAACTCTGGTGGTGTTAGTGGAACGGGGACATGCACCAACTCTAGCCATGGTGAGATCCATGCACGTGCACGAGAGTGTACCTATAAAGATTTCATCAGCTGCAAACCTACATACTTCAACGGAACCGGAGGGATCATTGTGCTGTCCCAATGGATCGAGAGAACAGAAGCAATCTTCGAGATGTGCTCATGCCCTGAGGGAAGCAAGATAAAATTCGCTGCTTGCACCTTCACCGAGAGGGCCCTGACATGGTGGAATGGCCATGTCAAATCACTCTCATTGGTAGCAGCTAATGCCATGGGCTAGGATACACTGAAGGACCTTATGACAAGGGAGTACTGCCCGAGGGGCGAAATTCAGAAACTCGAGGAAGAACTGTGGAACCTCAAAATGCAGGGTTCGGACATAGTGGCTTATACAGCCAGGTTCTGCGACCTGGTGACTCTATGTCCTAACATGGTCCCCACCGAAAACAAAAAGATCGAAAGATACATCTGGGGTCTGGTACCCCCATATCGAGGGAACGTTCTAGCATCACACCCGATGACCTTTGATAGTGCCAAGGAATTGGCCCAAAGGCTCATCGATCATGAGGTTCCTTCTCTTCCAATAACAACCTCAACTACTGCCCCAACACCAACCAACGCGACCGACAACAAAAGGAAGCGTTGGGACCGAAAGAAGGGCAAATCAAATCAACCCTCTTCCAAGAAACAACAGACGGTGGCTGTCCATGCTGCCACCACCCCTGTTACCCCTGTACCAGCCAAACCATATGCAGGGAATCTACCCAAGTGCACCAAGTGCTCCTTCCATCATAACGACCCCTGCCGTGAAATGCACTGCACAAATTGCGACCGGAAGGGCCATACCGCCCGGTTTTGCAGAACACAACCTAAACCCATCAATCAGGTTCCCGATGCAGGAGTGAGACAGGCCTGCTACGGGTGCGGCGAGACAGGACACTTCAAAAGAAATTGCCCGAAAGCTGGGAGTACGGGAGGAGCAGGAAGACTACTTGCTATCGGCCACAATGAAGCCGTGGCAGACCCTACAGTAGTCACGGGTACGTTCCTTCTCGATAACTCTTATGCTTGTATCATATTCGATAGTAGGGCAGAAAGGAGCTTCGTAAACCAAAAATTTAAACACTTACTTAAACAATCACCGCAAACACTAAAAGAAACCTTCATCATAGAAATGGCTAACGGCAAGACAGAGAGTTCTAACGAGATTTACATAGGTGGTACCCTCACGCTAGATAACTATTCATTCCCAATCGACCTCATACCCGTATCGATCAAGAGTTTCGATGTCATTATGGGCATGGACTGGTTGAGTCTCCATCGTACCGATATTCTGTGCTTTGAAAAGGCAGTCCGCCTGAACCTACCGAATAACGAAACCTTGTTGATCTACGGAGACAAACCCAGTACGAGCCTTCGTATTATCTCGAGTATTCAAGCCCATAAGTACTTGCTCAAGGAATATCGTGCATTCCTGGAGCACGTTGTCGATACAAACTGGAAAACGAAAGACCTAAAAGACCTCCCCGTAGTACGCGATTTTCCCGACGTCTTTCCAGAAGAACTCCCAGGATTACCCCCGCAACGTCAAGTCGAGTCTCGAATCGACTTAATTCCAGGAGCGACCCCGGTAGCCAAATTGCCCTATCGTCTAGCACCTGCTGAGATGCAAGAACTATCCGGTCAACTTAACGAACTGCTCAGCAAGGGCTTTATAAGACCAAGCATCTCACCCTGGGGAGCACCAGTCTTGTTCGTAAAGAAGAAAGACGGATCGTTTCGTATGTGCATCGATTACAGGGAACTCAACAAGCTTACAGTCAAAAATCGTTACCCTCTTCCTCGCATAGACGATTTGTTCGACCAGCTGCAAGGGGCGAGCTACTTTTCCAAGATTGATCTGAGGTCCGGGTATCACCAGTTACGAGTGCTTGAGGAGGATGTTCCGAAGACAGCCTTCCGAACTCGTTACGGACACTACGAGTTCGTAGTGATGCCATTCGGATTGACTAATGCGCCCGCAGTATTCATGGACTTAATGAATAGGGTATGTCGTCCTTACTTGGATCAGTTCGTCATCGTTTTCATCGATGACATACTTATCTACTCTCGAAGTAAGGAGGAACATAGCGATCATTTACGACAAGTCCTAGGAACCTTACGATCAGAGAAGCTTTATGCGAAGTTCTCTAAATGCGAATTTTGGATCCGAAGAGTCGAATTCTTAAGACACGTGGTTAGCGAAGAGGGAATCCACGTGGACCCTTCCAAAATTAAAGCCATTGAGAACTGGTTAGCACCGAAGACGCCTATGGAAATTCTTCAATTTCTAGGCCTCGCTGGCTACTACCGCAGATTCATACAGAACTTCTCTCGAATTGCGAAACCTCTTACAACATTGACCCAGAAAGGCGTGGCCTTTGAATGGGAAGAGACGCAGGAGAAAGCGTTCCAAACGCTAAAGCGATCCTTATGCACCGCACCGATACTATCCCCCCCGAAGGGATAGAAGACTTCGTGGTATACTGCGATGCATCCAACTAGGGGCTCGGCTGTGTTCTGATGCAACGAGGTAAGGTCATCGCCTACGCCTCAAGACAGCTGAAGACACACGAGGTCAACTACACCACACACGACCTCGAATTAGGAGCAGTTTTGTTTGCCCTGAAGATCTGGAGACACTACATGTATGGTACGAAGAGCACTATCTTTACAGACCACAAAAGCCTACAACACATATTCAACCAGAAGGAGCTCAATATGAGACAACGACGGTGGGTCGAACTACTCAACGACTACGAATGCGAAATTCGTTATCATCCGGGTAAAGCCAACGTTATAGCAGACGCCCTAAGTCGGAAAGAACATTCTGGTCGAAGAGTCAAGTGATTAACAATGACTATCCATTCGCATATATCTGCACAAATTAAGGAGGCTCATCTCGAAGCCTTAAAACCTGAAAATGTGGCGGGAGAATCCATGCGTGGAATGGATAAGAACTTGGAAGTCAAGGGTGACGGAGCCTTATATCTCATGGACCGGATCTGGACACCGAAACACGGTGGCTTCAGAGACTTGGTCATGAAAGAAGCACACAACACTCGATACTCCGTCCACCCGGGTTCAGATAAAATGTATCTGGATCTTAAAAAGTCATACTGGTGGCCTAACATGAAAGCAGAGATTGCTACCTTCGTGAGTAAATGCCTTACTTGCGCAAAGGTTAAGGTCGAATACCAGAAACCATCAGGTCTACTTCAGCAACTGGAGATACCTGAGTGGAAGTGGGAGCGGATCACTATGTTCTTCATAACCAAGCTACCCAAGACAACGGGTGGGCTTGATACCATTTGGGTCATCGTCGACAGATTGACCAAGTCCGCACACTTCCTGCCCATCAAGGAAACTGACGAAATGGAGAAGCTCACAAGAACATACATTAGAGAGATCGTACGACTGCATGGTGTTCTTATATCTACTATCTCTGATAGAGATAGTAGATTCACTTCGAGGTTCTGGCAGTCACTACAAAGCTCCTTAGGAACGAGGCTGGACATGAGTACAGCCTACCATCCACAGACCGACGGACAAAGTGAGAGAACTATCCAAACCTTTGAAGATATGCTGCGAGCCTGTGTGATCGACTTTGGGAGGGCATGGGATACTCACTTACCCCTCGTCAAATTCTCTTACAACAACAATTATCACACGAGCATCAAGGCTGCTCCATTTGAAGCCCTCTATGGCCGGAAGTGCAGATCCCCTCTGTGCTGGGCTGAGGTGGGTGACACTCAGTTAGCTAAAGGACGAGTTCCTGACAGCGCTCTCACAGGTCCGGAGATCATTCGGGAAACGACAGAGAAGACTGTTCAGATTCGTGAACGATTGAAAGCCTCTAGAGACCGACAGAAAAGCTACGCAGACAAACGGAGGAAACCTTTGGAATTCCAGGTGGGAGACCGAGTCCGTTTGAAAGTCTCACCCTGGAAGGGCCTGATACGCTTCGTAAAGCGTGGAAAGCTAAATCCAAGATACATAGGGCCTTTCGAGATTCTCGCTAGAATCGGCCCTGTAGCATACAAACTCAATCTAACCCACGAGCTTAGTAACGTACATCCTACCTTCCACGTCTCGAACTTGAAAAAGTGCCTATCCGACGAGACCCTTGTAATCCCACTCGACAAGATCGAGATCAACGAGAGCCTAAACTTCGTGGAAGAACCTGTAGAGGTCATGGACCGAGAGGTCATGGACCGAGAGGTCAAGCGAACGAAACAAAGCCGCATCCCAATTGTGAAGGTTCGCTGGAACGCCAAACGAGGACCGGAATTCACATGGGAGCGCGAGGATCAAATGAAACTTAAATATCCTCATATTTTTACTTAGTTATTTTGTAATAACCTAGTTGCTTGAACTCTAATTTCGGGACGAAATTCCCTCTAACGGGGGGATGATGTGACAACCCGAAATTTTCACTTGTACAAACTCTAAAGTCGAGCACTTCAATTAATAGTCAAATCCATCTCTATTGATTTTAGCCGGTTTAAAGTCCGTTTGGGTGTTTTTATTTTAAATTCGTCAAACGAACAAATAAAAGGAAGTATCTTTTAGGAGTGATGTGTAACAAATAAACAAATAACACCTTAATTAGGTGTTTACGGCCAAACATGAGAGGTTTGGGCCGTAAACTCCCCTTTGACCATGAACTCATGCTTAAGGCATGAGTTTACTCCTCATTTTCCCCACTTCTCACTTCCAAGCTCAAGAACACCCAACTTTCTCTCTCAAGTATCATAACATAGTACTTCCAATCTTCCAAAAATGTAAGTGTTTCTTCTCTTGATTTGTTGTTATAACACTTCATCTAGTAGTTATACATGATTTCATCCATGAAATCTTGTCTTTTTCATAGATCTTCAAGTGTTCTTCAAAACACCAAGAACACATACTAGTGTTCTTGGACCTTAAACACTCTTACAAGCTTCCTATAAGTAAGTACACTCCTCTTAACTATTTATTTACTTAGGGCTTGGATATTGGACTAGAACCTTACATGCATGAGCTAAAGACCTTAAACCATGAAATGGTAGAAGTTACCATGGGTTTACGGCCGTAAACCCACTTGGACCGTAAACCCAAAATCGTAAACTCCATGGGAGTTGGTCCATGAACCGTAAACCCTAATAAGGGGGCCATATGAGCCCTAGTCCCTTCCTTAGCCTTGGATACTAGTCTAGATCACTTCCTTGAAGTGTTTAGGACCTTAATCATCAAAAAGATCAACAACACATAGAGTTTACGACCGTAAACTCATGAGGAATGGTCCATGGGTCGTAAACTCTATAAAGTGGTGCCATTGTGCCACCATGACTTCCTAAGGATTGGACTTGACTATAAGATGCTAAATCATGATTTATAAGACCTTTTAGCACACAATGGTGCTAATTACCATGAGTTTACGGCCGTAAACTCATGGCGGAAATGACCATAAACCGTAAACACATGTGGTGTTACCATATGGGCAGTAAACTCCAATGTGAGGCCATACTCTCCTTAGATGCAACCCCTAGATACTCCTAGCACTTGAATCAAAGCGTTATCCATGTTTTAGAGTGTCCTTACTTGATTAATTAGTTGTTAAATGACTAATTAGATACATATATGTGTCATTACAAGTTAAATAGGATCTGTGTGTGTGTTCAAGTCTCCACTTGACACTTAGCATCCTATCCGGCACTACCATCCAAACCAATCACTGCAGGTGAGTTCATACCCCTTAATCAACCTTTGAAATTATTTTAAATGCTTTTATGGGGGGGAATACAAGTTGAAATAATCTAGTTATTGCTTTAATCACATGTGATTAATGACTACAACAAACAAAAAGATTTACTACTACTGTCAAGTTACTATTCAATTTCTGGTTTTCAAGCGTTTCAAAACCCTTTTATTAAACTTTTAAATACTAAAACTGTTTCCAAACTCTTTTTAAACTTGCATTGTTTTCAAACTCATATCTACACTAATATATTTATATAAGTAAGACTTGAAGGACTTAGGACTGATAGCTCACCTTATTTCCTGTTCCTTGTTTGGTTGTGGACTTAGGGTATCCTGTTATTTGTCCGAAGGTCGTTGAAATCTTAGTTATATATATATATATATATATATATATATATATATATATATATATATATATATATATATATATATATATGTGTGTGTTGGATATAAAAGCTTTCACTTCAGTATAGTACCTTTGTGTAACAATGGCATACAAACAACTTTACTATTTCACTATAATAGGTATAGTTAAGGGAATACTACTCACTATCACTATTACAACGACCCATACAAGAGTCAATACATTTATGAGTCACTACATAAGTACTACATTGAGAAACAATACATGTTATACACTATACAAGAGAACATACTATACACTATACAAAGGACCATACATTATACTAGAAAGGAGAAAACATCACTACACTATGAATTACTACATAAACATTTGAATACTATAACAGAATGTGACATATTACTACTCGATACGACACTTCATCGTGGTATCACTTTGTAACCAGAGTCTCCTGGAGGGAGAGCGGGCATTGTGTGTATAGATCTATACGGGACAGACACTCCCACATCCTGACTGCTAGCTACTGTCCCAGCCGAAAGGCCAAGGGGTGACAGAATGTTACCTCACTATATATGACCTGGAGGGTCATCCCTTATTCAGCCGTCGATCAGTATGGTTACATACGAGTTCACATTCAAACCTTTAATTAACCAATTAAGAATTAAAGGCAAAACGGACTCCCCGAGGTGTATTGTAAATTTAATACTACCTGGAGTCTGCATTTTCATCACTATTAGTCGGCAGTGATACTGCTGGGGTAAAACATTAATTTCCCTTATTTCACTTATTTTGTAATCACTATTAGTCGGCAGTGATACAAGAGTGAAGTCTAAAACTATATTTTCATACTGATAGTTTCACTGGGGAAAACCCTTACATTTACGAAAGAACAAACATACAAACAATCGGGTCTTGGTAGAAGACTACATTTTACTGGAAAATATAGGATTTTCTAGGGAGTATACTATTTACAAACATTTGAAATCAGTTACTACATTACATTATTACAAACATTTTTATACACACAATGACACTAATTACTTATGAACTCACCAGCTTTATGTTGATAAACTCTTTCAAAATAACTTGTATTCTTAGGTCATCAGTAGGCAGGTACCGATGAAGCTTTTTGAGAAGATGGAGCACATACAAGACTCATCTTTTATTTTGATCATACTTTTGGTGTCTTACAAACTATACAGAACACGCTTGTATTACAATTATTATATTAATGCAATGGATGTTGTTGCTTGTATTTACTATTATGCATTGTTGTGATACTGTACATGACGTCCTCCACTCCAGAACGTTTCCGTCGTTCTGGTTTTGGGGTGTGACATACAATATTTTACAAGTACATCTGGTGAATCCAGGCACTTACAATCACACAGTTTTTATAGAAGTACAAGTGCATAATACTATTCCAGTACGGAGAGAAAACATACTTTTCATGGTTTTATGTGAATTAAAACTACATTATACCATCTCAGATTACAATAACATTTACACGTTTTGGCCTTAGGGTATTAAGACTACAACACATTTACAACAGAAAATATGGGAATTTATGGGAAAACATACTTACATTTTCAAGGAATAAATGACAGATTTCAATTACAAACGTGCTTATGAACTCACCAACTTAATTGTTGACACTCTTTTCAAAACTACTTGTATTCTCAGGAAATCAGTAAACAGGTATACATATGTTTTGAGAAGATGGAGCTTCATAGACTCATGTCTTTTAGTTTTTGCTATACATTTTGGTGTCAAGTATAGAATGATTTGAACACGAATGTAAAACTATACTTTATAAATGTAATGGTTGTTTGTACTTTGATTACTATTATGCAATTGTTGTGATACTATACATGACGTCATCCGCCCCCGAACGTTTCCTCCATTCCGGTTTGGGGGTGGGACAGATTGGTATCAGAGCATTTTTTATAATGAACTAAGTATATCAAAACACAAAAGATATACAACTATAAATACAATGGGGCTGAAACGCTCAGACTAAAAGTATACTTTTAAAATCTAAGTATTTTATAAGAAGTATACTAACATGCATACATACAAGAAACAATATCACAGTGAGAACTACACAAAAGTATTTAGATGTTGGACACTACAATTAAACCTAGACAGTTATGTAATCATATCTGGGAAAATTATAGCCTGATCAAATATATTTATTTAAGATACGACCAATATGTGATTGGGAGTGACCATCGTGTTGCAACAAGTCTAAAACTTACCAAATCTATATACCAGAAGAACTCTAGAACCAAACATAATGTTAAAATACTATAGGAGTATTTTATGGTACTATAACACTGAACAACAATATTCAAGAAGGTCTTTCTTACTAGAATCAATCATGTGAAAACAAAGGACTTTTACTGGTAGATCTATAATTACTAAGTGTATACGTAAGAGTTATATATAATTAAGATTTTATAGACTTAGAATTTGTGATTTAGCTTTATTTCCCGTTCCTTGTTTGGTTGTGGACTTAGAGTAGGATCACTTATTCGAAGGTCTATTTAGTTTTGATTATATATAATTTGTATACACTATGTGATTATAAGGGACCCAGTATGAGTCATACTATAAAAATTCCTTAGAAGTGTTGCTATAAATGAAGTTGTGATTGTTTACTTATATTAGTAGACTTCTATTGTAAATCGCTTAATAGAAAACCATGAAAGTCAGGATATGATGTGTTTAGAGCTAAGATATATCTTGTTCAACATCACCTGACTCATAACTACTATAGAAGACTTATTATCACTTCTTTTCTAAATCTTATAGAAAAAATGTCGCCACGTAAATTAAATAGGCGTTTCAACAATAATCAACCAACTCCACCACTGCCACCACCTCCACAGTATGACCCTGCTGTCTTCCAAGCAGCAGTAACCGCCGCCGTGGTAGCCACCATGACGCAAATCAACGCAAGTGGTGCTAGTGGGGCGGGTAGTGGTGCCAACCCATCTAATCACGGAGAAAGCCATGGACACCAAAGGGAGTGTACATACAAAGACTTCACGAATGCTAAACCCAAATCCTTTGATGGCACCGGAGGTGTCATTGCTATAACATGTTGGTTCGAGAAAACCGAATCGGTGTTTGAAATCTGTGCGTGCCTTGAGGCTAGCAAAGTAAAATTTGCAGCATGCACTTTCTTGGATAGAGCCCTCTCTTGCTCGAACGACTATGTTAAGTCGTTATCTCTCCCGGTAGCCAATGCCATGATTTGGGAGGAATTAAAAGTTCTGATGCTGCCAAAATGTTGTCCCAGAGGCGAGATACAAAAGCTAGAGTAGGAGCTCTGGAGTCTGAAGATGAAGGAGTCCGACATTGCTGCTTATACTGGCAGATTTAGTGACCTGGCTATTCTATGTCCCGGGATGGTCACCCCGGAGAGTAAGAAAGTAGAAAGGTACATTTGGGGATTAACTCCCCCGACCCAAGGAAATGTTATAGCTTCCAATCCACTTACTTTTGACAGTGCCAAACGACTGTCATAAACACTCGTAGATCATGGAGTTTGCCAAGGCTCCAAGAAAACCACTTCTAAACAACCCAAAGAAGATGACAGCAAAAAGAAGTTCTGGACCAAACGAAAGGGGCAATCATCGCAAGATCCTTCAAAGAAGCAACAAACGGTGGCAGTTCATGCTGCTACTGTTCCAGCTGTTAATCCTGCTTCTGTCCCTACCATTATATATGTTACTCCAGCAACCCCGATTCTGTATGATGGAACTCTGCCAAAGTGTAATAAGTGCAACTTCCATCATACAGGAGTTTGCAGGGAAATGCACTACAAAAACTACAACAGGAAGGGGCACACCGCCCATTTCTGTAAAGCGCCAGCACAACCCATCTCCCAAGTCCCCGATGTGGGAGTAAGCCGGGCTTGTTATGGGTGTGGTGAAACCGGGCACTTCAAGAGAGAGTGCCCAAAGACAGGGAATACTAGTGGTGTGGGAAGAGTATTGGCAATTGGTCACGAAGAAACGACAGCAGATCCTACTGTGGTCACTGGTACGTTTTTTCTCAACAATTCTTACGCATGCATTATTTTTTATAGTGGTGCGGAGAAAAGCTCCGTGAGCCATAAATTCAAACACCTACTAAAACAAAATCCCAATCACTAAAAGAAACATTCACCATAGAAATGGCAAATGGAAAAACCGAGAGCACTAACGATATATACATAGGATGTACCCTTACTCTAAACAACTATTCTTTCCAAATTGACCTTATGCCGGTCTCAATAAAAAGCTTCGTCATTATCATCGGCATGAACTGGTTAAGTCTTCACCGTGATGATATCCTATGTTATGAAAAAGCCATTCGTCTTAATCTGCCAAGTAGCGAATCCCTCGTTATCTATGGCGAAAAACTCGGTACGAACCTCCAAATCATTTCATGCGTCAAGGCCCTGAAGTATCTTTGCAAAGATTATTGTGCCTTCTTAGCTCACGTGGTTATTAAGACACAAGAACTGAAAAACATCAATGATATCCCTAATTTGTGATTTCCCCGATGTATTCCCCGAAGATCTCCCAGGAGTTCCTCCTGAACGCCATGTCGAATTTTGAATCGACTTGATTCCCGGAGCTACCCCCGTAGCCAAATCCCCGTATCGTCTTGCACCATCAGAGATGCAGGTCCTATCCAGCCAACTAAACGAACTGCTCAACAAAGGATTCATTAGACCGTGCTTCTCACCCTAGGAAGCATCGTTCCTGTTTGTGAAGAAGAAGGATGGATCGTTTCACATGTGCATAGACTAC
Organism: Lactuca virosa; assembly: GCF_052849685.1. Classification (NCBI taxonomy): domain Eukaryota; kingdom Viridiplantae; phylum Streptophyta; class Magnoliopsida; order Asterales; family Asteraceae; genus Lactuca; species Lactuca virosa. The sequence goes on from NC_136429.1 coordinate 387,822,208, forward strand.
CGGGAATTAAATAAACTCACTCTCGAAAACCGATACCCTTTGCCTCGAATTGACGACCTCTTTGACCAACTTCAAGGAGCAAGTTTCTTCTCCAAGATCGACCTAAGATCAGGATACCATCAGCTACGAGTCCAGGAGGAGGATATTCCTAAGACCGCATTCTTAACTCGCTACGGTTACTATGAATTTGTTGTGATGCGCTTCGGTCTAACGAGTGCGCCTGCAGTGTTCATGGAACTGATGAACCGTGTGTGTCGACCTTACTTAGACAAGTTCGTTATCGTTTTCATCGACGATATACTAGTCTATTCCCGAAGTAAGGAAGAACACATCCAACATTTATGTCAAGTCTTGGAAACATTGAGGGCAGAAAAGTTGTATGCGAAGTTCTCAAAATGCGAATTCTGGATTCAGAAGGTGGACTTCCTAGGTCACGTAGTCAGCAAAGAAGGGATACACTTGATCCCTCCAAGATCAAAGCTATCGAAAACTGGGCGACCCCACGAACCCCAACAGAGATTTGTCAATTTCTAGGTCTCGCTGGCTATTACAGAAGGTTCATCCAAAACTTCTCCAAGATTCCAAAACCCCTCACCATACTGACTCAAAAGGGTGTAACCTTCAGCTGGAAGGAGAAACAAGAAACTACTTTCCAGACACTAAAGCGAGCCCTCTTCAGCGCTACAATCTTGTCCCTCTTAGAAGGGACGAAAGATTTTGTAGTTTACTGTGATGCGTCCAAGCAAGGGCTAGGCTGCGTTCTTATGCAGCAAGGACATGTCATATCCTATGCCTCGAGACAGCTTAAGAGCCACAAGGTCAACTATACCACACACGACCTTGAACTGGGAGCAGTGGTTTTTTCTCTAAAGATCTGGAGGCATTAACTTTATGGTACAAAATGCATAGTCTTCACAAACCACAAAAGCCTCCAACACATTTTCGATCAGAAAGAACTTAACATGAGACAGCGACGATGGGTGGAACTACTCAATGATTACGAATGCAAGATTCACTATCATCCCGGAAAAGCCAATGTAGTAGCTGATTCCCTTAGTCGAAAAGAGTACTCGGGCTGCCGAGTAAAGTCTCTAACTATGACAATCCATTCATACTTGTCCGCCCAGATCAAAGAGGCTCAGCTGGAAGCCTTGAAACCTGATAATATGACAGGTGAAGCCTTAAAAGGAATGGAAAAGAACTTGGAAATCAAGGGTGACGGACTTCGTTATCTCATAAATCGGATCTGGACAGCGAAGTTTGGTGGCTACAGAGATGTTGTCATGAACGAAGCCCGTAAAACTCGATACCCCATTTATCCAGGTTCAGACAAGATGTATATGGACCTCAAGAAACTCTATTGGTGGCCGAACATGAAAGCTAAAATTGCTACTTATGTGGGCAAGTGTCTGACTTGCGCCAAAGTCAAGGTAGAATATCAGAAGCCTTTGGGTTTACTACAGCAACCAGAAATACCTGAATGGAAGTAGGAGCGGATAACTATGGATTTCATAACCAAGTTACCCAGGACAACGAGTGGTCATGACACCATTTGGGTGATCGTTGACAGATTAACCAAATCCGCACACTACCTGCCAATAAAAGAAACTGACAAAATGGAGAAGTTAAGAAAGATGTACATTAAAGAGATAGTACGATTGCATGGTGTGCCAATATCCATTATCTCTGACCGAGACAGTAGATTTACCTCACGGTTTTGGCAATAACTGCAAAAGTCCTTGGGAACAAATCTTGACATGAGTACAGCGTACCATCCTCAGACTGATTGGCAAAGCGAGAGAACCATACAAACGCTGGAAGACATGTTGAGGGATTGTGTAATAGATTTTGGTAAAGCTTGGGATACCCATTTACCACTCATCGAGTTCTCGTACAACAATAGCTATCACACTAGCATCAAAGTTGCTCCCTTTGAAGCCCTCTATGGCGGTAAGTGCAGATCTGCTCTGTGCTGGGCTGAAGTGGGTGATACGTAACTAGCCAAGAACCAAGTACCCGACAGTTCTTTAACCGGTCCCGAGATCATTTGGGAAACAACAGAGAAAATTGTCCAAATACGAGAACGTTTGAAAGCCTCTAGAGGCAGACAAAAGAGTTATGCGGACAAACGAAGAAAACCCTTGGAATTCCAGGTTGGTGACCTAGTCCTATTAAAGGTCTCACCCTGGAAAGGAATGATACGTTTCGGCAAACGTGGAAAACTAAATCCAAGGTACATCGGACCATTCGAGATTCTTGATAGAATCGGTCCGGTTGCGTATAAACTCAAACTACCGCATGAACTCAGTAACATTCATCCCACTTTTCACGTATCTAATCTCAAGAAGTGTCTGTCTGAAGAGACTCTTGTAATCCCACTTGACGAAATCGAGTTAAACGAGAGTCTACACTTCGTAGAAGAACTAGTGGAGGTCATGGACAGGGAAGTGAAGAGAACAAAACAAAGTCGTATACCAATAGTGAAGGTTCGCTAGAATGCCAAGCGGGGACCTGAATTCACTTGGGAACGGGAAGATCAAATGAAACAAAAGTACCCACATCTTTTCCCTAGTTCATGAATACCACTTTAAAAACAATTTTGGGACGACATTCCCTCTAACGGGGGGATAACGTAACAACCCGATATTTCAAATCAATGTAAGTCGAACTTATTCAAATAAAAGTCTAAACTACAATCGTATACAAGTAAATCCATATCATAGCATTAATACGATAAGAACTTGAATGCCTTAATGGCATATTTATATAAGTTATTTTATTTGCATACTTTGATAATCATACTTATATATAAGTTATAAACACTTATCTATTGAAAACTATGCATATATAACTTAATATACAAGTCAACATAAGTCAAGGACGTGAAGTAAAAAGCATGAATTACCCATTATCATTGTGTTTTTGGTTTTGTGGGGACCTTAGCTAAGTGTGAAGACCGAAATCTCCTTGTTAGGACCACTTAGGGCCGAAAACTTTTCTTTGTTCATATCTAGACCGAAAACTCACTTCATGGGACCACACTTGGACCGAAATCACCACTTTGTGTATGTATATACAAGATTTCGGTCATGCTTGACCCCAAATCAAATCCTTTTGGCCGAAAACACCTTCATTAGGCGGTAAACCCCCTTTAAAAGTGAAGATAAAGTGCCACTTGATCTGTAATTTGTTTTCCTAATGTGATAAATTCCTATTACCAACGTAAGCATCACCTCAACCCGTTAACTTCCCATCATATTTAAGCATCAAAATAGGATCCTTTTTACACATTTAATAAACTCTTTCCTCACCATTCTCTCTCAATTATCAAACCCATTTCCATTCATTACTACGAACAAGCAACTCCAGGAGATCTTCACTCCAAAGTAGTTATAAACTTTGGTAAGTTTTACTCATAAAACTTGTATTATACAACACTTTAACTATTAGTATCATCTTATTCACACATTATTATGTGTTTAAAACCATTAGGATTATGATATCCTTCCCGTAATCAAGCTCGAAGTCACCGTTTCTACCCCGTTAACAAAACCGTTATCACACTCGAGGTGAGTTCATGCCCCTACGTTTTCACGATTTTTCACTGTTTTAGGGGGGGAATACAAGTGTAACACAAGAAATTTTGTGTTAATATCTAAATGATTTCAAATATTGTTAATCGCTGTCGTTGTAAATATATATATATATATATATATATATATATATACATATACATATACATATATATATATATATATATATATATATATATATATATATATATATATATATATTATATAATTAGGGTTCACCAGACATAGAATTGATAATTTTGCTCTATTTCCTATTCGGTGTTTGGTTGTGGGCTTAGGGTAGAATTATTTATTTGACCTCTTTTTTAATCATAATTATATTAATATTATATTTATATAAGTATAAAACCATTTAAACTTGTTAAACAAAAATATTATTTTTGCAATCTATTTTAGTACCATTTGGACACAAATGTTAAATTTCACGAAACAAATTTATCACGGATTTTACGATTTAAACTTGCCAAATCATTTACAATACAAAGGTTTTCGTTTCAATAGAACACATACGTATAAACTATAATGGGTATAGTTTCTGGAACTTACATATCATTTAACACAGTTGGGATACAATATGGAAAACAAACATATAAACTATGATAGATATAGTTTATGGATCATATGCACTATATAACCAAGTTCATAATACATTACAGAAAACAAAGATATAAACTATAATAGATATAGTTTATGGAATATACGTACTGTTATTTATCATAAAAAAGACTTTTCATTATTCTACACATAACCGTCTATATAGCATTTTTGAGACACACTTCACGTACTTATCTAAGTACTAACCAAGTCCTGAAATTAAAACCAGAGTCTCCTGGAGGGAGAGCGGGACACTTGTGTATAGATCTATACGGGACTGACAATCCCGCACCTTAACTGTTAGCTACAGTTAGGTCGGCAGGCCTGGGGTGACAAATGTCGTACCGATTGCGACGCCTGAAGAACGATGTGGTCATGCCATCTTAGGTCATCAAGCATGGTTATGATAACTCACAATTTGGTACTGAACAATATGATTAGTGTATGAATAAGTAAACAACTTCACATAGTTTTATTAAGTAATAAAACTATAATACAGTATTTTACAAGTACAGCTGGTGAATCCAGGCACTTATAATCACACAGTTTTTATACAAGTACAAATGCATAATACTATTCCAGTGCAGAGAAAACATACTTTTCCTGGTTTTATGTGAATTAAAACTACGTTATACTATCTTAGAGTACAATAACATTTACACGTTTTGGTCTTAGGGTATTAAGACTACAACACATTTACAACATAAAATATGGGATTTTCTTGGAAAACATACTTACATTTTCAAGGAACAAATGACAGATTTCAATTACAAACATGCTTATGAACTCACCAACTTAATTGTTAACACTCTTTTCAAAACCACTTGTATTCTCAGGAAATCAATTAAACAAGTATCCACAGGTTTTGAGAAGACGGAGCTGCATAGACTCATGTCTTTTAGTTTTTGCTATACATTTTGGTGTCAAGTATACATTGATTTGAACATGAATGTAAAACTATACTTTATAAATGTAATGGTTGTTGTACTTTGATTACTATTATGAAATTGTTGTGATACTATACATGACGTCATCCGCCCCCGAACATTTCCGTTGTTCCGATTTGGGGGTGTGACATCTACATACCATTTTCCAAGCAATCTTAGCACTGCTTTTCTTAAAGTCACCACCACTCCATACGAAACCCTTAAATATTTTTTCAATATCTTTAATGGTTGTTTTGGGGAGGAGCAAAACCGAGCACCAATAAACCTGGAGGGATTGGAGCATAGAATTAATGAGTTGTAGTCGTCCTGCAAATGACAGAGCTCTATGCTTTAGCAGTGGTTTATTTGCAGATGATGTGCCCTTAACTAAATCAGATTCAGCAGTGGTTGATTTGCATCCAGTAAACCAAAACCAGGAAGAGGTCCCAAATCTTGAATTGTGTTTGGTAGGGTATGAGAAACAAGAATACAATACAAATAGGAGATTCCAGTTAGTTGAAGGGAGTAAATCATGTAGTAAGAAATTGTGTTTCAACTTGGAACACACTGTAACTGTTGGTGATCAAGATGCACATGTTGAAATTGGTAATGAAGGTGCAAGCATTGGTGATCAAGATACAGATGTTCATGATCAAGGTGAAACTATTGGTGATGAAGATACAGAAGTTCATGATCAAGGTGCAACTCTTGGTGTTCAAGATATAGAGTTTCATGATCTAGGTGCAATTCTTGGTGATCAAGAAGTAAATACAGAAGTGTATGATACCTTTGATGACTAGCCAATTCTATTTGAAGACTTTGATCCTTTCTTTTAAAAATATAATTATAATCATCAGAGTATGGGAGTTGGTGTAGGACTTGGTGAAGTTCAATTTGAAAATGAAGGAGTTTGTGAAGGACTTGGTGAAGGTGGTAGTGTAGGAGGTAGTGTAGGAGGTAGTGAAGGGAGTGAGGAAGATAGTCACTTTCTTGAAGATGAAGAAAAATATGTAAGTGATGTTAAGGTGGACATGAGTGATTTCTATATGAATGTTGATCTAGATGTTGAGTATGTTGACAGAGGTAAGGGTGTTGAAACTGAAAATGAACATGTTGATACTGAAGATATTGAAGATGTTGAAGTAATTGATAATGATGAATGCGACTCCTTAGGTGAAGATACTGATGATGAGAGGAGGAAAGAAATATTAAAACAGTTGGTGAAGGAGAAAAAGTGCTCTCTTGGTGAAGTTCATGCAGTTAGTTTTCAAGTGGGTCAAAAATATAAAAGTACAAAGGAAATTAAGGACAAAGTCAACAAACTTGCCATTGAAACTAGAAGGAATCTTGGCTTCAAGAAAAATGACAAAATGAGGCTTATGGTTGTGTATAAAGGTAATGTACCTAATGTAAATTCAAGTGGGGTAGGTAAGGGTAATAAAGTGAATTTCTCTTGGTCAATGCAGACTTCAAGGTCAAAAGATAGTGAGTATTGGTATGTGAAAACATTACTGTACAAACATACTTGTGTTCAAACTAGAAAACTTAGGGCTTACACTGCGAAGTATATTTCTGCAAAAATCTTATACATGGTCGAGTCTAACCCTACAGTACCCCTTCGAAGCATTCAATACCAAGTTCAGAAGAGGATTCAAGTTGGTGTGTCCATACACACAGTACAGAGGGCAAAAGCAACAGCTACAAACAAGTGATTGGTGACTACACAAAGCAATACGAAGTGTTAAGAGATTATATGATGGAACTACAAGCAACTAATGTGGATACAACTATGAAGCTTGAGGTTGTTAATGAGCCTAACAGTGCTAGAGATACAAGGCAGTTTAAGAGGGTGTATGTTTGCTTAGGGGCATTAAAGAAAGGGTTTAAAGAGGGGTTAATAGATATTCTCGGACTAAATGGTGCTTTTTGTTGGATTAATGTCTAAGTCCATAACTATATGTGGTATGTACTTGACCCGACCCGGCATGGTCCATTTGGGTTGCACTTCACCGGCACAATTTATATGGATAGTCTTTTGAGAATAGTATATTTATGATTTATATTAATATATTATAAGTTCTAATATATTAATATGGAATCATATTATTTAATTAGTATTGATCAAGAATTAATTTAGAATTAATTAAGTGATCAAAAAGAACTAATTAAATATGGACTCTTATATATATGGAATGGGCCAAGTTCATTTAGGTTGGGCTAAGCTTTCATGGATGGTCCATGGAGCTTTTAACCCATGGATCCTATGTAAATGAAAAGTCATGGGTATTAGGGTTTACATGGATGTAACCCTAATCCTCCATAATATATAAAGGGGTCCTTGGCTCACAAAATTGGCGCAAGTGTGTGAAAATAAGAGTGGGCCGATTTTAGTGTGCATACATATTCTCTCAAGTTCTTCCAAGGTGTTTTAGTGATTTGTGATTCCATTTGAGGCTTCCACACTATTGGGGCTAAGCTCTTAAAGCTTGAAGACATCAAGCTACATCAAAAGGTATGTCATCTAACTAGAACTTTGTAGTATAGGTGCTTCATAATATGCTAGTTAGGATGAAACCTTGGAATAGTTAATATTTGCATGTATAATAGAGAAAACATAGATCCAAGGTTTATAGGGTTGCATGTACACCATAGGAGTGTTAGAATGCTCAAAACCCAACAGTGGTATCAGAGCCATGGGTTGTTTTCTGTTATATTGATGCAAATGTTTTATTTTCAAGTTGAAAAAAAAAGGAAAAAAAAACATGACGTTTGTCAAATTTTAAGATAATTACTTGTTTTGTGAAAAACGAATTATTTGTAAAATTTGAATCATTTGTTATATGAGTTGAATTAGGTCAAATTTAGTAAAAGATAAAATGATATGATTATTTTATTAGTTTTAAAAGTTTGATCTAAATGTTTTAAGGAGTTACATATTTTGTAATAAAATTTTGGAGCTCAAAAGTTTTTTTTTAAGTTGTGATCTTAAGGGTTTTTGAAACTTCCATAAGATATGGATATGAAAGTTTTTTCTTAAAAAAAAAAAATTTTGATTCAAAGTTTATATGGAGTTACAAAATTTGGTGTTAATGTTTTAAAGAATTCCATAACTTGTTCTTAAGTTATGGAACATGGAAAGTTTCATCATAAAACACCATTAATTCCATAAGTTATGGAATCCAAAGGTTTTCATGAATTACAAAACTTGCCCTCAAGTTTTGGAATTTGAGAATAGTTTTTTATGAAAAAAAAGAATTGAATTCTAAAACTCTTGGGTTCATAACTTAAACAATTAATTAAATGGTTTTAATTTTGAGTTTAATAATTGGAATTATGATGTTTTGTTGAATAGTTCAAATTAACTTTATTAATAGTTAATTAAAGCGTTTAATTAAAAGAGTATTATTAATCCATAAATATATGGTTTGAGTTTAATTAAATTAAAAGTCTATAAGGGGGGTATAAGGTTACTGCCTATAAAATGGCAGTTTAATGGGTGTCCACTCTCACTCACCGCTTCCTTGACCGGTGGAGGGTCGTTAGCCGAACAGGTAGGACAAGGACTATAATTCTCCCTTCATTATAAGTATAATGATAAATGCTAAGTAACTAAACACTTATAAATTCTCAATCTTAGTTACTTAGGAAAATGTGAATAAGGTGCTAATCCTTGAAATTACACTTTGCACTTTGTTTAAGCTGTTAGTGGAGCGTGTGTGGTTAATCGGCACACTAAGCTGGACTTAACAAGGTAGGCAAAGGGTAACTTAATGTTTATCATAGTATCGTTGGAGTGTGTGTGGTTAACCAGCACATCGATTGAGGGGTAAATATTAAGGATACCAAGTATATTTGCATGGTTACTTCACACCTTGTTTTGTGATCCTCGGCATCCCAGTCACAAAACCTGAAGGGCACACTCGAGATTGAAACATGCCATTGAAAAGTTCAATGAATCTCAAAAGAATCTAGGAGTTTCAAAACCAATTAAAACCTAAAAATACATTTCGTTTATCTTGGTGGAAATTGGTGAATCGTAATTCACCTACCTTCAAATATTTTATAGCTTGGATTACGACATCCCTCTTCCAAGTTATAAAATAGTTTGTTGGGTCCTAGCCTTAATATATCATATTGGGTGTTATATTAAGGACTTAAATCAACTTTACGTGAATTTATCCCATTGTTGATGTCTGGTTTAGACAACAATGATCTTCCCAAACCAAGCTTTCCTAATGAATATGACTTCCCGAGTTTGGCTCATGGAAGTCATACTTCTCTTCCTCCACCTCCTCCAATTATTCTCCCTAACCCACAAGTTCAAGGTTACTCAAGCCTTAATGGCAAGCAAGGTCTATGTGTGATCACATCTTAGAGATGAAGTCACATATTGACAAGCCGGGAGAGTTGGGTGTCAAAGTCTTGAGAAAGTTGGATGTTCAATCACTTTCTAAGTCACATAGTGAGTGCCTTTGGGACTACTATGAAACAAACTATGACATGAACCTTAATGAGCATATCTATTTGCTTGGTGCTGCTGAATCAGCAATGATTTGGAACGATAGTAAAGCAAATTTGATTAGAAGATCAACTACCCAAAAACTTTATGGACAGTGACAATGGTGACACTGGAAATCCAGAAAAAGCATTCTCTTCCCAATGGAAAGGGATTGGCCATAGTCAACCCGGTTGACCAAATGGTAAAGAGAAAGGCCAAGTCTGAGATAGTCCCATTACCAAAGGGTCCATATGTTTATTTTGCCAAAGGAAGGGGCGTTGATTGCAAAGCTGCCAAATTTACCTAAGGATGTTAAAGTCAATAAGTTTGACTCTACATCAGGTAGAGCCCATTATCTAACTCTGTTAAGTTCTATTCTGAGATCCTCATTACATGATGTAACTGGGTCACATGTTGATGTTTTAAGAATCAAAGAATAGAGAGAAATCTTAAAGGAAGTATATGCTGATTCTGATCGCGAAGGTGGATTTCGATCGCATCAGAATTTTGAGCACTTGCTTAAGAAGTTATGATATATTGCTAAGGAATAGATAACAACAATTTTCCATGTGGATTGTAAGGATAAGTTTTTCCGCAAAGTTTTAAAATAAAAGAAAATTGTTTAATTTTGTTTATTTGAAGTATCCTTACAATGGCATTTGTGGAAAATTGTTGCTTATCTGATTCCACTGACAGCAATATTGGAAAATGGATTTGATTCTTTCATTTGTGGTAGTGTCTAAATTTACCAAACCAGGAAAGTTCCTCATCACCCAAGTTTCAATTGGACCGAAACTTGGAATCATGCAAGTTGAATAGTATGATGAATGAGAACTTTCAAGCATTGGAAAATCAAGACTAATTACTTGTTCACATGGATGTGTGAGTCAAGTGAAGGACTAAAGGGATCGAGTACACATTCTTGTGTACTGGTCATGTCCACCACAAAGCTCGTTAAGACTATTTGATTTACTAAAGTTTAGTAAATATGGTTATACTTACAAGTTTAAGTATAATTCTGAAACATTGGAAAAGTCTCAATGTATGGCAGAACGAATGGGAAGAATCAAATTAGGCAGAAAGATAAAAGTTTCTCAAATCTGAAAAGATGGCAGAGTACTTTAGTATCATGTTTGTGATCATATTAATGATTTAGAAATCATATCACAATTAGTCCTCTAAAGGTCATCTTAGTGCATTCTTATGACTAAGAAGAGGAGTCATGATGGTTAGATCAGGAAGATGAGTCATACTTCGTTCCAAAACAATTCTTAGAGTCATACTCCAAGATTGTAACTTGAGTGACATATCTTAAATAAAGGTTTAAAACACTTGTCAAATGTAAGAGTAAAAGTGTCCTACTCTTGTACATTTGAAATTGGTAAGTTGTGATGTTTTAGATAAAACAAAGACCAACTAAGGCCAATTGTGTGAAGTGTTTGTCTTGATAAAGAATCCGCACTATCTCTTGAATATTTGGCAAGATAGTCTTATATGTCAAGAGGATAGTGGGAGTCTTAAAGATCCTAAAAAGAATTTCAAGAACTAATCAAGAATAAAACCCGAGGTTCTTCACTAGCACACGACTTGAGGTTTATAACCTATCGTGTTGACATATTTTGTGCCCATTCCAGTTAAAGTTGGCTTTGCATAGGAGTTCTGAAAGTTCTCAATTGGTTGCATAACAACTTGGAAGCAATGGCAGGCCCTGTACTGCCAGGTGGCAAGAAGTTAAGATTGCATAAGTTCAGTCTATATGAGTTTGGATTCGTCATTACCCTTGTCTTGTGACAATGGTTTTGACGATTCACATGGATAAGAACACATACACCATAAAATCTAAGGGTCATAAGGTTTCTCTCCGATTCATGAAAAATGATGGTGAGGAAACACTTCCACCAAGTAGATTTGAAGCAGATGGCAAAAGGTCTAAACAATTGAGACTATGATTACGGCATCCCTTTTCATAGTTCTGAAATTGTTTAGACACACATGCATGCTATCAAAGGAAAGGTGTATGATTTTGATAAAGTTTTATCAAAGCATCTCGTATCAGAAATCTAAACTTTGGTAAGAAAGTCAATAAAGTATTGATTTCTAGAAGTCCAGCTGATTTCTGAGTACATGTCAAAGCTAGTGGGAGCATAAGTGTTATGCTAATAATCATCATGTTAGTGGGAGCATGATAATTATTGTTAGTGCTGCAAGTTAGCAATGTTAATTATAGAAAACAAAAGTTTCAATTCGTGAGGCTGCAGGGATTGAAAAAGTTGTTTTGCTATAATTAAGGGAGAGGATATACTTCATTTCAGTTCTAAAGGCTTAGATTGAGACCTTAATCATCTTTAGTTAAGAATATATATATGAATTTCATGTTGGATTGGTTCAACTTAAGGAAATTCTATATATTGCGTTCTCAAAATTCGATTATGATTACGACATCTCTCTTCATAGTCAAATTTTGAAAACATGGCAAATAAAAATATTGTAGCAAAAGACTGGTCTAGAATCATGTCTTTATGTGAGACATCATGAATCGTGTACCATTTGCTTTGGGTACAGGATCGATTGCATGTGCTATAATATTTGTCATTTCTAAATTTTTCCAAATGCCGAGAGGCATTAAGAAGGGAAAAGGTCTAGAATTGGATATGACTAAAATGATTAAGCAATTGTCGAGGACAATCTGAGGTTTACCAAAGATTGGTTGCTCAGGGACAGTTGGAAGTATAGTGCTAATTTTGGAAGGACCATATTGACATATTCTGAAAAGAGGCATCTCTTATTCAGAAGTGATAGTCAAAATGAGAATATGGAGTTGTCTCCATAGGTGGAAGTTATCTGTGTAAGATTAGAAAACTTAATGCAAGAAGCATGTCCAAAGCAATGTACTTTGAATATGAGACTTAGTTTCCATGGAGTTGATCTCCATTGGAATACCTTATAATGACTGTTGACAAGTCTTTGTGACTTTGTACATATTCATTACAGGAGGGTCAGTGCATATAAGTTTAAAATCTAAGCAGATTTGGATAAATGATAGGAATTTGAAATTCTCACATTTTTCGCTAAGGATTTGGGAGTGTGAAATTAGAATCATTGAAATTATGTTCAATTGGTTTATTTCACAAAGTAAGGATCATAGACAAACATAGAGTGCATACTTGGTGTATGGCAAAGCTATTGTTTAAGAAAAACATAGTGTACATGGGTTGCTAGTGTTTTTAATTCAAGTATAAAGTTGATAAAACCGAAACAATGAATAATGAGTAATCAGTATGGTGATAAATAAAAGTGTTTATTTATATTCATAGGGTTTGATACCTTATTTGATTCATTTATTCTTGTGTTTCACTTTGCATGTTTTGACTTCCAGAATAACTAAGTCGCTCTTCCTGAATGATTAAGTTATTCAAACCATCCACAGTCGGTCATATGTTGGAAGTAGATATAAATCAAGACTGTCATGGGTTGCTTTGTAGAGGTCCAAGTTGGTGGACAAAGTGGTGCTACAACACTCATGAGTGCTCATAAGTTCTGAGTATTGGATTCAACCCGCGCTCATTTGAATCACTTCATGGATTTTATCACGAGTGATCATGAGACGATAATATCTTATATTCTTCAAACCTAGAGATATGAGTTGTTACTATGAGTTGGTTATACATTGATTGCACGAAAACGCATTTGGTAACTCGATGTTATAAAACGTTCCTTTGTGTATGATTCAACAAGTAGTAGAACAAGCCATATGAGTCGAAGTTTATCCATTCCTTTTACCTTCAGTATAAAAGCGATATCTGTGGGCCCCTAGATGATTTAGCGATGACACATGTGAGTGCTTGGCCAAGCCAGGACTGATTTGATTTGTTCAATCAGTCAGTCATCATGAATCGGAAATCGGGAAACAACAAATGGACAGAGAGAATAATTATAATCCATGTCTCAGTCCATATGATATCTAGAATGGAGTAATATATGATCCCTTATCTAATGGACAAGTCATTGACAAGGTCAGAGTTCAACAGCGGCTTTAAGAGCTACGAGTAGGTTTTGAAGTCATACTCAATAATAGTTTTAGACTTATCCAAGTGGGAGACTGTTGGATTAATGTCTAAGTCCATAACTATATTTGGTATGTACTTGACCCGACCCGGTATGGTCCATTTGGGTTGCACTTCACCGGCACAATTTATATGGATAGTCTTTTGAGAATAGTATATTTATGATTTATATTAATATATTATAAGTTCTAATATATTAATATGGAATCATATTATTTAATTAGTATTGATCAAGAATTAATTTAGAATTAATTAAGTGATCAAAAAAACTAATTAAATATGGACTCTTATATATATGGAATGGGCCAAGTTCATTTAGGTTGGGCTAAGCTTTCATGGATGGTCCATGGAGCTTTTAACCCATGGATCCTATGTAAATGAAAGGTCATGGGTATTAGGGTTTACATGGATGTAACCCTAATCCTCCATAATATATAAAGGGGTCCTTGGCTCACAAAATTGGCACAAGTGTGTGAAAATAAGAGTGGGCTGATTTTAGTGTGCATACATATTCTCTCAACTTCTTCCAATATGTTTTGGTGATTTGTGATTCCATTTGAGGCTTCCACACTATTGGGGCTAAGATCTTAAAGCTTGAAGACATCAAGCTACATCAAAAGGTATGTCATCTAACTAGAACTTTGTAGTATAGGTGCTTCATAATATGCTAGTTAGGATGAAACCTTGGAATAGTTAATATTTGCATGTATAATAGAGAAAACATAGATCCAAGGTTTATAGGGTTGCATGTACACCATAGGAGTGTTAGAATGCTCAAAACCCAACACTTTTATGAAAGGACCATTTCCAGGCCAAGTACTCACTATAGTTGGATTGGATTCAAACAATGACATATACCCACTTGCATATGCCATTATTGAAACTAAAAATATGAGTAGCTGGAAATGGTTTCTAGAATGTTTAGGAGATGACTTAGAGTTGTATTCAAATTCTAACTTTACTTTCATGAGTGATAGACAAAAGGTACTATGTTCTTCTTTTTGTATGACTAATAGTTCATTTGTATATGAATGTTGGACTTATTATATGGGATAATCTTTTACAGGGACTCTTACCTACTATTGCACAACTATACCCACAAGCTGAGCATCGGTTCTGTCTAAGGCATATTTATGAGAACATGAGGAAAAAATGAAAAACAAGATAGTATAAAGATCACTTATGGCAGTGTGTAATAGCAACCACAATACCATAATTTGAACATTGCATGAATGAACTTAACAAGTTTGATAAGGATGCTTTTGAGTGGCTGAAGAAAATCCCCCCTCACCATTGGGTCAGAAACCACTTTTCAGGTTATATTCCCTACCTTAGGTGAAGTTTTTACTAGTGCTCATTGTATTTGATTTATTTGATATAATGTACTTGTTTAATAGAGGTAGAGCAGGATCAGATATATATTGCTCAACAATTTGTGTGAGGTATTCAACTGTGACAACTGTCAATTCAGGTCATTCTCGGACTCATGCATCTTTATAATAACCATTCATGCACATCATGCCATGGCCTAGTAGTATAAATTAGGTCAAAATCTTACATAAACTAGGATCCATCTAAGACCTAGGACTAATATACTTGACACTTACGATTCTAGTAAGTTGCTTAACTACAATAGGAAATGCCAATGCTATAATTTGAATGAAACTTTCAAGCTTTGTTATAATTGAAAAAGGGTATAAAACCCTAAAAATAAATTAAAATATTCTAATTATACTTCATTATGATGATGAATATCAAACAATATTCCAAAAACGCTAAGAGAGCTAAAAATCCAAATTTATGAATCATAAAGCTTAAAAACTTTATAAAATTTGGCTATAAACTTTCTAATATCAAATTTTTATTAATCAAATTATGGATTATAATCATTGAAATAGAAATTAAATTATCATGCAATAATCATAATTTATTAGTTAAAAACAAGATTTTTACAAATAAATCAAGAATTGCTTAATAAATATTTTTATAAAAATTAGGGTTTTTATAAAATTATTGGAGGGAATTTTATAAAATTTGAAATTAGGAGAGAGGAGGCCTAATGCATAATAGAGCCAGCCATTCTCCCCTCCCCATGCACTCTCTCTTCCCAAAACTCAATCATTAGACTTAAACCTTCACTCTACCTCTTCTCTCTTCACTCTCTCACACTCCACCCTCCTAACACACAAACTCTCTTCCTCTCTCTCTCTAACTCACGAAATTCTCCCCATTCCTCTGCCAAATTTCGAGATTTAGAAGACCTTGAAGTGTTCTTACTTCCCTCAAGATCAAAACCAAGGTAAACAACAACATCTTCTTCCATAATTTCATGATTCTACTACCTCTTCTTCTTAGTTTTCTCTTCTTTTCGGATTCTATGCCTTTCCATGGCTAGAAATCTTTATTTTTCCCTTGTGGTTTGTAGATTCTCACCATAACACAATGCATGTGTTTGAAATGGTGAAAATCCGGGATCAAACCCATGCAAGGAGTGAAAATGATGCACATATGTTCATGTGACTTCAAAAACAAGTATTACATCTTCTTCTCCATTTCTTTTGTGTTCTTGCATGGTCAAAAGCATTTAAACCATTTCTAGTACATCTTGGATGCTCATTCACTCCATTCATGTGCTAGAAATCGGACCTTATCAAAGGCATGCATGATGTTCTTGTCAAAATGTCCTAAGGATGCACTCAAAGCAAACATGCAATCTGCCAGATTACTTTATTCAGCTTTGAACGACCATATCTCGGTCATTCCTTAACCAAATAATGATATTCTTTTTGCATTGGATAGCTCCATGAGTTAACTTTCAAACCCAACTGGTCTTACTGTAAAATATTAAATATCCGATTTTTGGCAATTTTTACAAAATGGTTGCGCAAACAGCTCTCTTTCTATGATCACCATTTTTGCCTTGCATGATCAATGGCCTTAAACCCAACCATAAATCTGGGGAAAAATACTTTAGAAACTTAACATATCCAGTGAATGATGGCTGAAATTTCGTGGCTTAAAACCCCACAGAATGTGCTTCACAAATTCATGAACTTCAGCCACATTTACATCTCATGCACCATTGCATGCAACATTTCTTATCTTGTTTGGGTTCAATACCCCTATTTCCCTTCTGAATAAATTTCGAACATTTTTCCTTTTGAAAGCCCTCACATGCATGTGATAATCTGTAAAATACCAAAAGCTTTTATTATTTCTTTGATTTATTAAAATTATTGCTAGAAACCAAGGGCATAAATCACATAAAATACTTCCCGAGGTCAATAAATCCGGAACAAATTCATGAATGACCCTTATGATGGATAATGACCCCTCACTAAATTTCATAAATTTTTGTTGCTGTTTGGTATGATTTCCAATTTTCTTTTTGTTAGGATATAATAAATCACAAAACCACTTTGGAGAGTGTGAAAATTTTATCTAACAATTTTCGCATACCTTGCCTGTGATGGATGACTCATAAAAATAGTTTCAACATTTTTCATCATGCCTTGCTATTTTTCCCAATTTTTGGTAATTATAATGGTTTAAAAATAGGAAAAATAGTTCTGATTATCCAAAATTCATGAAAATTTACCAGAACATCATGTTTTACAGTAGGAGGTTACATAAAAAATTTTAAGGATTTTTCTCCACTGTAAACTATTTTTCTCTTAATTTCTAAAGTTAATTACACTTAAATACACATAAATACCCAAAACCGGATTATATAATATGAAGACCACTTTTGATATTTTTCTCAGGTTATTTATATTGTAAATGATTTTACAAAAATTTTTGGTAATTTATTTTAACTGTTTAATATTATTTCTTCAATTAAAGATTATTTAAAGAAATAAAACAAGGAAAAATAGATATACCCACTGAAAAATATCTTTTATATTTTTCCCAGCCTATTTATGTATAATAACAGTTAAATAAAAAGTTTGGGTAATTTTGGAAACTGTTTTCTATTTATTTCAATTTTTATTGGAATAAATGCTCAAAAATCATAAAATATAATTAAACAGCTTGGAAATCCATTTTTATAATTTTCCCAGCTTAGTATTGTGTAATAACAGTTAAATAAAAAGTTTGAGAATTTTTATCCTTTGAATGCTATTTCCGTGAATTTATGTTGTAATAAGGACTTAAAAATTTGGAAAATTTATATTCCAATGTTGTAATTAATCGCACGATTTGTAGAATTTCATTATTTCAGAAAAAGTGTAACCAATTAATATAAAATCAAATACTAAAACATAAATTGGCATTTCACTATATGTAGAATTTAGTATTAGCATTAGATTTCGACATGGAAACTCACTAGTGTGTGTTTGATGTCGTAGGATCCCGGTAGTAAGACGTTGGTGCATTCCGAAGTACCACTTGTACCTACTCGAAACGTTGTGAGTATTCACGCACTCCCCTATTTTCGGTTTTTATGTTTTGGGGTGGAAAAGCATATCCTAAACTATTTATGTTCGTTATATTTAGTTGACTCGTATAAACTTGATTACTATATTTTGCATATTGTGAGTATTCACCACTCCCCTATTTTCGGTTTTTACGTTTTGGGGTGGAAAAGCATGTCCTAAACTATTTATGATCGTTGTATTTATTTGACTCGTATAAACTTGGTTGCTATATTTTGCATATTGTGAGTATTCACGCACTCCCCTATTTTCAGTTTTTATGTTTTGGGGTGGAAAAGCATGTCCCGAAAAACTATTATTTGAATGTTGTATTTAAATTGATTTGTATCAAACATGATTGCTATTTTATTGCTATGTCTCTCTATGTATGTCTATGCATCACGAAACATGAGAACTTATCGTACTAAGGCCCTTCCCTTATCTCTAACCATTAACTCTTTGAGCCAATGGTCATTATGGATAGCGCTATTAGGAATTGACAACTCCTCACTCGCCCTATTGTTGGAGTGCATGATACCATATTCATCTATGGAACGATAAGCACAGATCTTGATAGGGCTTCAGTCATAGGTTTGGTTGAGACTCATTGTTTGCTCATACACATACAAACTCGTTACACATTATAGCAATAAACTTGTTATCTATTATGGCAATAAACTCGTTTATCAATTTTAGCAATCAACTTTGTTTCTCATTACAGCAATGAACTTTGTTCTCATTAAAGCAATGTACTTGTATTTATGAAAAGTCTTATACCAAATCGTGATTTTATAAACCTGTGAACTCACCAACTATTTTCATAGTTGACGCTCGTTTTACATGCTTTTTCAGGAAATAATTAGTAAGTGGATATAGAGATTCATCATCATAGAGCATGCTGCATCGTGTGGAAGTTATTTTATGAAGTTATATTTTGAACAATGTCGTTTTGGAAAACTTGTACTTTGTTTTGTTTAAACTATGGGTTGTAAACTTTTAAATATTGCTATGGTGATGTATCTTTATCATTTGCAATGAAACCTTTGTCGCTGTCATACCTTGCGTTTCCGCTTTAGCGGGATGTGACAGAAATGGTATCAGAGCTAAAGTTATAGAGAACATCGGTTTTTTTTTAAGAAAACACAACCTATAACTAAAAGTTACAAAGAAATTCTTTTTACATCAAACATATTACTAGTATAATTAGGTCGGGAGTTGTATTATTGGACCTCGATTAAACATAGCCTGATCACCTATGTTTAATTAAGGAAAGATTTATACAAAGCTTGAGCTAATTATAATGGGAATATGTTCAACAAAATTCTTGAGAAAACTTTATTTCAAAAATTCAAAAAGGTTAATTTTGGTGTGTGTAAGCATTGCATATTATAGCCATGCATTGTCATTTATTTCATATCTCATTGAATCTATGTCTCAGTCCACTATGTCGACATCGTCATCTTCTCACGCTACCGCCTCAGCCGATGAGTCCGGCTACGTCACTATTATCCCTCGACGTAATCCCCCGCCTCGGTAGAAGAAGACCCATCAGAGGATACGGAAGATACAGGGAACTCGGTGGAGATCAGCAATGACAACGCCCCGAGTCAACGACGCGAGGCATCACCTACATCAGTGTTGCCACAGCCACCACTTTATGGGCTTCGTATTCGGAGGACAGCAAGGAAGAGTGTCCCTATTCCGGGAAGGATAGCAACCAGTACAGCAGGACTTGGCACGGCAGGAACCAGTCGGGTAGGACCCAGCATGGCAGGACCGAGAGCACCCCCACCTCAGCGAGTTATAGGGATACATGTCAGGCAGTCAGGTATGACCCCGGAGGAGTCCCGGAGGATGCATTCGATGGCAGCGGGCCTACATCACAGTCTTGCTGTGATAGCTGAGCATCGGGAAGTTTTGGATGAAGTGTTGACAAGGATGGAAATCCAGTTTCAGCATTCGATGGAGACTGCTGACACTGCTAGTGCTGCTAGACAAGTGGCAGGTCGTGCGATGACCGCATGTTATATGTTTGGAGGGCTGTTACTGATTGTGGTGTGGATGTTTCTTGTTGGGATAGCGATTCGTACTTGGTTCTGATTTTCTTGTTTCTTAGAACCATGTCAGGAAGGCCTAATCGCGGGCGCCCACAGAACGAAACACCCGATGTTGCTCAAATTGTAGCACAACAACTCATGGAAGCAATCCCAAACATTGTTACTCAAGTAACTGCAGGACTTAATGCTAACCAAGGAAGTAGTGGAGGAAATCGGGGAAACAATGAAAGAGAATGCAACTACAAGTCCTTTATGGCCTATAAACCTAAGGAGTTCCATGGAAAGGAAGGTGCGGTCGGGTTGCTGAAATGGATTGACAGCATGGAGTCGGTCCTTCACATTAGCAAATGCCTTGAGCGCAACAAAGTTGAGTATGCATCTTGCCTATTCCAAGATAGGGCATTAACCTGGTGGAATACTCTAGTGCAAACCCAAGGTCGTACAGCGGCATATCAGCTAACTTGGGAAGACCTAAAGAAGCTGCTGATAGAGGAGTATTGTCCCAAGGATGAACTTCAGAAGCTTGAATCTGAATTCTGGAACCATTCTGTGGTTGGAACACAAATAGAGAAGTACACAGTCCGATTTCATGAACTAGCAAAACTGGTACCTCACATGGTTACTCCTGAGGAGAAACGGATAGATCGTTACATCTGGGGTCTGGCACCAGAGATTCGGGGAATGGTTACCTCAGCAAACCCAACTAC
Organism: Lactuca virosa; assembly: GCF_052849685.1. Taxonomy (NCBI): domain Eukaryota; kingdom Viridiplantae; phylum Streptophyta; class Magnoliopsida; order Asterales; family Asteraceae; genus Lactuca; species Lactuca virosa. The sequence continues at coordinate 387,843,062 of NC_136429.1, forward strand.
CATTCAAAGTGCAGTAAGTCTAGCAAATCGACTAACCAATGATGTGATAAGGATGGGAGCATCAACAAAGGAAAGCTCTAGTAGCAAGAGGAAGCCAACAGATCAGGGAGAGAAGAAGTATGGAGGCAAGTCAGGGAGGAAGCAGAAAGTCTCAAGAAACTTTATGGTAAGAGCCCAGGAGCAAGAACCAGTGAAAACTCAGGAACAGAAAGTCATGGAAGTGCAGGAGCGAAAGCAGTACACAGGACCGCACCCGAAGTGCAATAAGTGTAACTTCCATCACAAGGGAGCTTGCCCAGTGTGCCAAAACTGTAAACAGACAGGCCATTACCCGAAGTATTGTAAGCTGATTAAGGATGGAAAAAGGGCATGTTACGAGTGCGGGAGTACTGATCATCTGCGTAGTGCTTGTCCCAAACTGAACAAGGGGCCTAGTAACAATGGACAAGGCCAAGCTAGGCAAAATTTCCAAGGAAATCAAGGTGGGCGGCCAAGAGGTGTAGCCTTTGTGATTGGTGCAGAAGAAGCTCGTCAGAACCCTGAAGTGATAACAGGTACGTTTCTCCTGAACAATCATTTTGCATCAGTAATATTCGATGCGGGAGCAGATAGGAGTTTCGTTTCTTTAACATTTAGACCGGTACTCGACTTGAAATCAAGAAAGATGAGGAATACTCATACTATTGAACTTGCTGATGGGTATGAAATTAGGGCTAATGAAATAATTCCTGGCTGTACTCTGAATTTAGCTGATAAACTCTTTAGCATTGACCTAATTCCTATCGAGCTAGGTAGTTTTGATGTAGTAGTAGGAATTGATTGGTTATCCAAGAATAGAGCGGACATTGGTTGTTACGAGAAAGTCATTAGGATACCTCTCCCTAATGGAGAAACCCTTATCATACACGGTGAGAAGCCAGAAAGAAGTTTAAACATAGTATCAAGCGTGAAGGTTCACAAGTACCTGAAATTCCCCAATGGAAATGGGAGCAGATATCCATGGATTTCGTTACCAAACTTCCTAGAACTTCTAAAGGTCACGACTCAATTTGGGTCATAGTGGATCGACTGACAAAATCTGCTCACTTTCTCCCCATTGGGGAAGACTTCAAGATGGAAAAATTGGCCCAAATCTACATCGATAGAATTGTTTCTCTGCATGGTGTACCCCTATCCATCATTTCTGATAGAGATAGTCGTTTTACATCACGATTTTGGTGGATGTTACAGAAGGCACTAGGAACCAAGATAGATTAGAGCACAGCTTACCACCCTCAGACAGATGGGCAAACAGAGAGAACAATACAAACATTGGAAGACATGCTACGAGCGTGTGTCATTGAGTTCAAAGGAAATTGGGATACTCATTTGCCTCTAATTGAGTTTTCCTACAATAACAGTTACCACACGAGTATCCAATGTGCTCCATATGAAGCATTGTATGGACGCAAGTGTCGTTCGCCCTTATGCTGGACAGAAATCGGAGACAGACAGTTGACTAAAGTCGAACTTATCCAGGAAACATCTGACAAGATTGCTATCATCAAGGATAGGCTTAAAGCTGCTAGAGATCGTCAGAAAAGTTATGCGGATAATCGTCGAAAAGCATTAGAATTCCAAGTAGGAGACAAGGTACTTTTAAAAGTGTCGCCTTGGAAAGGGCTTGTGCGTTTTGGTAAGAAAGGAAAACTAAGCCCGATATATGTTGGACCCTTTGAAGTCATTGAAAGGATTGGTCCGGTAGCTTATAAACTCTAGTTGCCCCAAGAGTTAAGCGCCATTCATGACACATTCCACGTCTCCAATCTTAAGAAATGTCAAGCCAACGAAACATTGATAGTACCCCTGGAGGAAATTAAGATCAATGATAAGCTAAACTTCGTTGAGGAACCGATAGAAATCCTTGGCAGGGAGGTAAAACAACTTAAGCGGAGTAAGATCCCGATTGTGAAAGTTCGATGGAACTCAAAACGCGGATCGGAGTACACCTGGGAGCGTGAGGACTTCGTGAAGGAAAAGTATCCACAACTTTTCCCATACGATGACAAGCGATGACATAGAATGAATTTCGGGACGAAATTCTTTTTAAGTGGGGGATACTGTGACAACTGTCAATTCAGGTCATTCTCGGACTCATGCATCTTTATAATAACCATTCATGCACATCATGCCATGGCCTAGTAGTATAAATTAGGTCAAAATCTTACATAAACTAGGATCCATCTAAGACCTAGGACTAATATACTTGACACTTACGATTCTAGTAAGTTGCTTAACTACAATAGGAAATGCCAATGCTATAATTTGAATGAAACTTTCAAGCTTTGTTATAATTGAAAAAGGGTATAAAACCCTAAAAATAAATTAAAATATTCTAATTATACTTCATTATGATGATGAATATCAAACAATATTCCAAAAACCCTAAGAGAGCTAAAAATCCAAATTTATAAATCATAAAGCTTAAAAACTTTATAAAATTTGGCTATAAACTTTCTAATATCAAATTTTTATTAATCAAATTATGGATTATAATCATTGAAATAGAAATTAAATTATCATGCAATAATCATAATTTATTAGTTAAAAACAAGATTTTTACAAATAAATCAAGAATTGCTTAATAAATATTTTTATAAAAATTAGGGTTTTTATAAAATTATTGGAGGGAATTTTATAAAATTTGAAATTAGGAGAGAGGAGGCCTAATGCATAATAGAGCCAGCCATTCTCCCCTCCCCATGCACTCTCTCTTCCCAAAACTCAATCATTAGACTTAAACCTTCACTCTACCTCTTCTCTCTTCACTCTCTCACACTCCACCCTCCTAACACACAAACTCTCTTCCTCTCTCTCTCTAACTCACGAAATTCTCCCCATTCCTCTGCCAAATTTCGAGATTTAGAAGACCTTGAAGTGTTCTTACTTCCCTCAAGATCAAAACCAAGGTAAACAACAACATCTTCTTCCATAATTTCATGATTCTACTACCTCTTCTTCTTAGTTTTCTCTTCTTTTCGGATTCTATGCCTTTCCATGGCTAGAAATCTTTATTTTTCCCTTGTGGTTTGTAGATTCTCACCATAACACAATGCATGTGTTTGAAATGGTGAAAATCCGGGATCAAACCCATGCAAGGAGTGAAAATGATGCACATATGTTCATGTGACTTCAAAAACAAGTATTACATCTTCTTCTCCATTTCTTTTGTGTTCTTGCATGGTCAAAAGCATTTAAACCATTTCTAGTACATCTTGGATGCTCATTCACTCCATGCATGTGCTAGAAATCGGACCTTATCAAAGGCATGCATGATGTTCTTGTCAAAATGTCCTAAGGATGCACTCAAAGCAAACATGCAATCTGCCAGATTACTTTATTCAGCTTTGAACGACCATATCTCGGTCATTCCTTAACCAAATAATGATATTCTTTTTGCATTGGATAGCTCCATGAGTTAACTTTCAAACCCAACTGGTCTTACTGTAAAATATTAAATATCCGATTTTTGGAAATTTTTACAAAATGGTTGCGCAAACAGCTCTCTTTCTATTATCACCATTTTTGCCTTGCATGATCAATGGCCTTAAACCCAACTATAAATCTGGGGAAAAATACTTTAGAAACTTAACATATCCAGTGAATGATGGCTGAAATTTCGTGGCTTAAAACCCCACAGAATGTGCTTCACAAATTCATGAACTTCAGCCACATTTACATCTCATGCACCATTGCATGCAACATTTCTTATCTTGTTTGGGTTCAATACCCCTATTTCCCTTCTGAATAAATTTTGAACATTTTTCCTTTTGAAAGCCCTCACATGCATGTGATAATCTGTAAAATACCAAAAGCTTTTATTATTTCTTTGATTTATTAAAATTATTGCTAGAAACCAAGGGCATAAATCACATAAAATACTTCCCGAGGTTAATAAATCCGGAACAAATTCATGAATGACCCTTATGATGGATAATGACCCCTCACTAAATTTCATCAATTTTTGTTGCTGTTTGGTATGATTTCCAATTTTCTTTTTGTTAGGATATAATAAATCACAAAACCACTTTGGAGAGTGTGAAAATTTTATCTAACAATTTTCGCATACCTTACCTGTGATGGATGACTCAGAAAAATAATTTCAACATTTTTCATCATGCCTTGCTATTTTTCCCAATTTTTGGTAATTATAATGGTTTAAAAATAGGAAAAATAGTTCTGATTATCCAAAATTCATGAAAATTTACCAGAACATCATGTTTTACAGTAGGAGGTTACATAAAAATTTTAAGGATTTTTCTCCACTGTAAACTATTTTTCTCTTAATTTCTAAAGTTAATTACACTTAAATACACATAAATACCCAAAACCGGATTATATAATATGAAGACCACTTTTGATATTTTTCTCAGGTTATTTATACTGTAAATGATGTTACAAAAATTTTTGGTAATTTATTTTAATTGTTTAATATTATTTCTTCAATTAAAGATTATTTAAAGGAATAAAACAAGGAAAAATAGAAATACCCACTGAAAAATATCGTTTATATTTTTCCCAGCCTATTTATGTATAATAACAGTTAAATAAAAAGTTTGGGTAATTTTGGAAACTGTTTTCTATTTATTTCAATTTTTATTGGAATAAATGCTCAAAAATCATAAAATATAATTAAACAGCTTGGAAATCCATTTTTATAATTTTCCCAGCTTAGTATTGTGTAATAACAGTTTAATAAAAAGTTTGAGAATTTTTATCCTTTGAATGCTATTTCCGTGAATTTATGTTGTAATAAGGACTTAAAAATTTGGAAAATTTATATTCCAATGTTGTAATTAATCGCACGATTTGTAGAATTTCATTATTTCAGAAAAAGTGTAACCAATTAATATAAAATCAAATACTAAAACATAAATTGGCATTTCACTATATGTAGAATTTAGTATATTAGCATTAGATTTCGACATGGAAACTCACTAGTGTGTGTTTGATGTCGTAGGATCCCGGTAGTAAGACGTTGGTGCATTCCGAAGTACCACTTGTACCTACTCGAAACGTTGTGAGTATTCACGCACTCCCCTATTTTCGGTTTTTATGTTTTGGGGTGGAAAAGCATATCCTAAACTATTTATGTTCGTTATATTTAGTTGACTCGTATAAACTTGATTACTATATTTTGCATATTGTTAGTATTCACCACTCCCCTATTTTCGGTTTTTACGTTTTGGGGTGGAAAAGCATGTCCTAAACTATTTATGTTCGTTGTATTTATTTGACTCGTATAAACTTGGTTGCTATATTTTGCATATTGTGAGTATTCACGCACTCCCCTATTTTCAGTTTTTATGTTTTGGGGTGGAAAAGCATGTCCCGAAAAACTATTATTTGAATGTTGTATTTAAATTGATTTGTATCAAACATGATTGCTATTTTATTGATATGTCTCTCTATGTATGTCTATGCATCACGGAACATGAGAACTTATCGTACTAAGACCCTTCCCTTATCTCTAACCATTAACTCTTTGAGCCAATGGTCATTATGGATAGCGCTATTAGGAATTGACAACTCCTCACTCGCCCTATTGCTGGAGTGCATGATACCATATTCATCTATGGAACGATAAGCATAGATCTTGATAGGGCTTCAGTCATAGGTTTGGTTGAGACTCATTGTTTGCTCATACACATACAAACTCGTTACACATTATAGCAATAAACTTGTTATCTATTATGGCAATAAACTCGTTTATCAATTTTAGCAATCAACTTTGTTTTTCATTACAGCAATGAATTTTGTTCTCATTAAAGCAATGTACTTGTATTTATGAAAAGTCTTATACCAAATCTTGATTTTATAAACCTGTGAACTCACCAACTATTTTCATAGTTGACGCTCGTTTTACATGCTTTTTCAGGAAATAATTAGTAAGTGGATATAGAGATTCATCATCATAGAGCATGCTGCATCGTGTGGAAGTTATTTTATGAAGTTATATTTTGAACAATGTCGTTTTGGAAAACTTGTACTTTGTTTTGTTTAAACTATGGGTTGTAAACTTTTAAATATTGCTATGGTGATGTATCTTTATCTTTTGCAATGAAACCTTTGTCGCTGTCATACCTTGCGTTTTCGCTTTAGCGGGGTGTGACATAAACAGTAAGCTTATTCATGGCAGTAATAAGCCAATCATAAGTTGTATTGAGTACATCAGGCAATACCTTATGAAGAGGATCTGTAATGTGAAGAAAGTGATATCCAAAGCTCCAGGTCCACTCACTCCAACAACATCAAAGTTACTTGAGAGAAACATGGAAGCTTCAGTCCAATATTGGGCTAGATGGAATGGGACTGCAAAGTATGCAGTTTATGGTCCTTGGCATGGCCAACATGTGGTTGACATGACAAATATGTCACGTACATGCAGAAGGTGGGAGTTAATGGGATTCCATGCAGACATGACATAGCTACAATACATGAAATGGCTGATAATGGAGACAAAGTTGGGGAGCTTTACACTTATGTCAATAAAGTGTATTGGCTTCAAACTTGGAATGAAGCTTACTCTTACACTGTGGACCCTACAAAGGCTAGAACCATGTGGCCAAAAAGTACATGTCCAATGAAGTTAACACCACCACCACATCACATTCAACCTGGGAGACCAAAGACCTAGAGAAAGAGAAGTGCAGATGAAAAGTATGATAGTCAGAAGCATAAGCATGGTGCAAGTGAACCTGAAAAACTTACCAGAAAGTTTGTTAGTGTCAAGTGTGGGAAATGAAACAATAGGGGTCATAACTCTAGGACTTGCAAGGGTGAAGGAGGGAATACAGGAAGAAGTCAAGGAGGGAATGTAGGAAGCAGTCAAGGGTGAAGGAGGGAATGCAGGAATTATTGTATTTTGTTTAAAAACTTATCTTTTGGTTTTGCACCACTTTTGTGCATTTGGATGTAATGGTTTAGAACTAGTTTGTTGTCATGGTTTTATTTTGGTCTTTTAGCCCTTTTGGTCATGAATCTAATGTCAACCTTTTGTGATTGTTAAGGAATGATGTAATGGTTTAGAACTACTTTGTTGTCATGTTTATGGTTTAGAACAACTTTGTGATTGTTAAAGAATGATGTTTATGGTTTATAACTACTTTGTTGTCGTGTTTATGGAACCACATTTAGAGGCTTTGATGACTTTTTTCACACCCCAAAACGGAACGGCGGAAACGTTCTGGGGTGGAGGACGTCATGTTTAGTATCACAAGACATGCATCATAGTAATCAAAGTAATAAACAACCATTTCATTAGAAGGAAAGTGTTTACAAGGTATGTGTTCACAAAACATAGAATACATAAGCAAATAATAAAACAAGACTTGAAGCTATACTGCTCCATCTTCTGAATCCCAGTGCGAGTACCTGTCTACTAGGCTCCTGAGAATACAAGTTATTTGAAAGATTTGATCAGCAATTAAGCTGGTGAGTTCATAAGATTTTAGTGATGTAGTAAGTTATAAAATGTTGTGGTAAAATGTTGTTGAAACTGTAGTTGAAAAATGTAGTAAGTTGTAAGCTCCTTTTAGAAAAGTTCGCCTATTCCTCTTAGAAAATCCTATATTTCATACTTTGATGAAAGATACATAAAAATGATTCTACAATCCCTTCTATGAGTACTAAATGGATACAAGTGATATAAAACTCGGAGTAAAAAAACAATCGATTGTGCGCATCTGCCCTAAGCTCACAACCAAACAAGGGACAGTAAGTAAGGCGGATAGCACACATCCCATTGTTTGTTAGATCATTGCTGTATATAACCCTGGTGTGTTCACTTGTTACTCATGGAGTTAATTGTGATGGTTCTTTTATATTTAATGAAAAGTTCCTTTATCAAAACCCTTATTCCTTATAATAACATGGTGACCACAGTGATTACTTCTATAATCACTTAGTTTATACTAGCTATATATGGTCTAATATCGAACAGAAAGTTAATTGGGTGAATCTGCCCTAAGCCCACAACCAAACAAGGAACAAGAAGTAAGGCGGAAAGCACACATCCGACTACTTATTGGGTTATAATGATATATAACCATGATGTATAAACTAAAGTATTATAGAGTTTATCACCTAAAGTCCTTTAAGTTTATACTGGTTTAATAGAATGGATTAAACCCTTTACTGGAAAGTTTCTAGTTTTGTTTACTCAATGTTCTATCGTTTACACAACTTAGTTGGTACTGATGTAAGTTTTGTATAATTGTCCGATTTATTCATTTCTGTCAAATATTTATAAGTATGCTCTGTATAAGTAAAGTCGATTTAATATATTGCTATCACCTCGCACCTGCTAACCCAGATACGTGTAATCGTACTAAAGTTAACGCAAACTCGGAAAGATATATTATTATATTTTATCACCTCGTGTCTGCTAACCCAGATACGTGTAATCGTACTAAAGTTAACGCAAACTCGGAAATATATATTATTATATTTTATCACCTCGTGTCTGCTAACCCAGATACGTGTAATCGTACTAAAGTTAACGCAAACTCGGAAAGATATATTATTATATTTTATCACCTCGTGTTTGCTAACCCAGATACGTGTAATCATACTAAAGTTAACGCAAACTCGGAAACATATATTATTATATTTTATCACCTTGTTTCTGCTAACCCAGATACGTGTAATCTTACTAAAGTTAACGCAAACTCGACAAGATATATTAACATGATTTTTCCCGGTACTTAGTATGGTGTGTTCCTCCATGTACTTATTATAGTATGTTCCTCTATATACGTGTTATAGTATGTTGTGAACCCTTAAACTATACCTATTATAGTTTACTATTAATGTACTTGAACTGTTGTTGAAAATACTCGTTTTACTACTAAGTTATGCTTGTACTTTAAAACGGAGTTTTGTTAGACTATAAAGTAACATAACTTGAAAGAGCTTTTGAAAAGTTTTGATCACTTATAATAGGAATAAGTAATAATTTGAAAGATGTTTATAACAAACATATACACAATTATCATTGTGTTCAACTTTTATTCCCCCCCCCCCCCTTAAAACATTTAAAACAGTTTAAAAGATTGATTACGGGGTATGAACTCACCTGATGCGGGTGATTCAACTAATATGCGCGTAAGGATGAGGAGTTCCATGAATGACGTCCTGAGACACAACAAGTCCTAAATGGCATACATTGTCACATATTGACATAAATATAGTGCTTGGAAGCAATCAAATGCAAGGAAACACCTCACGGGACTAGGAAACACTTTGACCAAGTGTTGGAATCACATGTGATTCATCTAAAGGGTGTTTAAGGCCATAGTTTGGTGTTTACGGCCATATGTTTACGGACAAGGGAGTTTACGGCCATAAACTCATGGTCAAAGATGCATATGAGGGTGTTTGAAGGCTAGGGAATCTTGAGGGAATTTTGCTCTACACATGGATGAGAAAGACCCACTCAGTGGAGAGTGTTGAGGTGTTTACAGCCAAGGGTGTTTACTCTTGGGCCGTAAACTCTCTAAATGGTCACATTTAGGGTCTTAAAGGTAAGGAGTCTCAAGGGTTCAAGTGTTCTAAGGTTTAGCAAGAGTCTAGAAGTGTTTAAGTTCCAAGACTTGAGCATAAATGGAGTTTACGGCCAAGGGTGTTTACTCTTGGGCCGTAAACTCTCTAATGATGAGTTGGGTGATGATTCAAGGTCTTACAAAGCACAAGGGAGTGTTCTAGCCTCAAATTCAAGCCTTAGGAAGAGTTTATGGCCAAAATGGCACCTTTATAGGGGTTTACGGCCTTGGGAGATGGCTTGGCCGTAAACTCCTTTTGGTCCTTCATTCTTGATGTTTTCAAGGTCCTAAGCACGAACCTTAACTGGATATCAAGTATAGGGAAGAGTACTTACGATATAGAGGCTTGAAAGGGTCGATTTTGTCCAAGAACACTAGTGTGTGTTCTTGGTGTTCTTGGTCAAACTTGAAGATCTAAGAAAAGTGGATTTTCATGGATGAAATCAAAGAGTGTAACTAGGAGATGAATGTTGGATTAATGTCTAAGTCCATAACTATAATTGGTAAGACTTGACCCGACCCGGCATGGTCCATTTGGGTTGCATGGCATCATGCATTTGGATAGACTATAATGAGAGAAATAACACTTAAGGTTGGTTAATATATTATAAGTTCTAATATATTAATAAGGTTATTTAATTAGTATTGATCAAGAATTAATTTGGAATTAATTAAGTGATCAAAAGGAGACTAATTAAATATATGGGTTGATTGTGTAAATCATTCATTCTTATATATGTGGGCTTGTGATCCAAGATTCCTTATGTTGGACTAAGTCCATGGGGTGACCCATGGATACTCCATGGAGGTTAAAATCCATGAAGCATAAGGAATGGGTAAAGTTATGAGTTACATGGTGTAACCCTAATAGCCACCATATAAAAGAATCCCATGGCTCAATAAATCGTGCACTAATGTGTGAGTGTGAGGGCTAGACGATTTCAAGGAGTGTTCAAGTTTCTCTCAAGTTATTCCAAGTGTATTTAGTGTTGTGTGAACCATTTGAGGTGTCACACTTGGGGCACTAGGCACTCAAGCTTCATGAAGACATTCTACATCAAAGAGGTATGTATTCTATCTTGTTATATTTATTATTTTGTATGCTAGATTAGGATAATACCTTGGATGTTCATAATTGTATGTATAATAGAGAAAACATAGATCCAACGTATTTAGGGTTGCATGTACACTTAGGAGTGTTAGAATGCTCATAACCCAACAATGAAGTGTAACAACAATTCAAGGAAGAACACTTACGTTTTTTATGATCTAAGATGATGAACTCGATGATACTTGAGAGGATTTGGAAGTGTTCTTGAGGTTGGAATGTAAGAATGAAGAAAGTTGAAGGATATGAGCCTATATGGGGGGAGTTTACGGCCGTAAACTCAAGTGTTGTGGCCGTGAACTCCTTTTGATGATGGTTAAGGCTCGAATGTTGCACAGTGTCTCTAGCAGGTATTTCCCAACACTTATTCCTTAAGAGTATTAGGCTTATAACTCCTTAGAATGACCTTTAACCAGGCTAGAACTCATTACCAATGAGTCTGACACTCTGATGAGTTGACTGACTGAGCTTTAAAAGCAAAAAAATTTCGGGTTGTCACATCATCCCCCCGTTAGATGGAATTTCATCCCGAAATTAACTTTCTTATTAGTACTACTGGGGTTGCGCTCCTCTGATTGGCAGAATACCCACTCGTAGACCTGGCACCTTGCCCTACTGTTCGTGATAGGGTTCATACTCGGTCCATCTATCATTACCTCATGTATACAAGTCGTATTTAATTAGGATTAGTAAGACGGTCGGATGTGCGACTCTGCCCCAGGTCCCCAACCAAACAAGGAACAGGAGATTGGGCGGAAACACACATATTAAATCTGCGTAATCATAATCATATACCACTCTCGCGTATACACTGATTAGTGACAGGTGGGCTGTATTCGTCCTTAGCCTCTGTGCTCGAACTTGGTCTGTTGGACGAGTGGTATTTCGTGACGGCCTATGGACATCTGATGCTAAGGCTTCGGAGATCAAAGTACCCTTCGCACGAGTACTTCGGGGTTTAGAATACGAAAGATAGAACTGAGGCTTAGGTCGGACTGTCGTTAGTAATGACGAAGGTTTCGAGAACTTGACGGTCGAGGCGATAGCAACATATGAACTTAGTATGGTGAGGACCACACCAATTCATGACGGATGATAGCAACGGACTCTTTACTAAACAAAGTTTGGCCGATCGGAAAGAAATGTATGTTATACGATGATGTATCCCTAGAGTGCTCGAAAATGTACTCTTAGTGCGTTTGACTGTGTACTCTTAGTGTGTTCGATAATGTACTTCTAGTGTGTTTCGAAAATGTACTTCTAGTGTGTTTGAAAAATGTACTTCTAGTGTGTTCGAAAAATGTACTCTTTGTAAATGTTCTAGTGCTTTCTGTTTTCCTTTTGATGTTAACACTCCTACGTATCATACCGCTATGAGCGAGTACATACCAATGAAAGTGTTTTGATAATTGGTGATGATACTTTATATCACGGTCCTCTTCGGTACCACTACGATCGCCTGTCATATACAAGTTATGAATATTTAAGATGAATGAGATGGTCGACTGAGTAACTCTGCCTCAAATCCACAACCAAACAAGGAACAGGAATTAAGGCGGAATTTACTCACTCTAAGTCTGCAACATCTTAGTTATGCACAACCCTGATGTATATGTCCAGCCATCGTAGCTTCTCTAAACGGATCCTTTAGTTCTCTTGAATACTGTGATCTATTTCAATATGTGAGTTATTATGATTACTTTTAAAGTTTTCCCCAAGTTTTAGTCTTATATTATTATAAATTAAGTTTTAAACCAATACTTGTTTTTAAGATGTACCAAAATCTCAAAAGCGGGATTCCTCGCGGTTCGTTTATGTCTTTTTGTTAGATTCTTCCTCCTCCTCCGTCGCCTCCCTCTGTTGGGCAGTCTCTCTTGGCGTGACCCATTTCACCACATGCATGGCATACCTAAACTATACCTGCATCGGTGGTTGAAGTGATGTGCGGAGTTGGGGTTTCACAGGAACGAGCTTCTGCGTCTTCCCTCTCCATTGGACAGTTCCTCTTAAAGTGTCCCGATTTTCCGCACTTGAAACAGGCCAAGTTCACTTGGGGAATTGGCCGTGTCGGCACCCTGCAGAAACGGGCAGTGTGCCCCTTTCTGCCGCAATTAGTGCATTGCAGCTCTCGGCAAGCTCTGTTGTGGTGTTAAGTGCATTTGTCGCACTTTGGGAGATTTCCTGCATATTGCTTGTCAGGGGTGGTAGTGGTAGCTGAAGTGCCAGATGTTGCGACTGCTATTGTGGCTACGGGGGTAGTCATGGGTAGTCGTCTCATGTTAGAACCTTGAGCCGACCTTTTTGCCTTGTTATACCAGGACTTTCGCTTCCTGCTCTTAGGTTTGTGATCGGGGGTGTCCTTGTCACCAGAAACTAGCGGTCTCCCTTGATTGTTATTTGATTAGCTTTGTCGGCACTGCTTCTGCTTCCGCTGGCGTCATTAGCATTGAGTTGTGCCATGACGGCTGTTACAGAAGCTGTGACCGCAGCCTGGAAAGTAGCAGTGTCTATCTGCAGAATTGGTGCCTCGCCTGTTGGTTGGTTTCTTCCTGGTGCTGACATGATTCTGATGCATGGCGAAAAATGGTCTCGTGAGAAATGATGCTCATCACTAGTAGTATTTCAACATTTTAAATGTACTATTCAGTTTCTCGCTTTGTTGAACTATTCTCAATGATTTAGACGACACTCCTGAGATATGCCAAGGGCGGTGGGTAGAAGTAGGTGTGGTACGAGTGATATTTAAACTAAGTTAACCCTGGTCTAAGTGTATCTAGTACGGACTTCCATAGGGTTCTGGAAACAATTCATAAAAAGTCTATACCAATTAAACTTTATGAATTAGAAATGGCTATCCTCGAATGAATATCTGTGACCTGAATAACTGTTACCACCTGCATGTAAGAAAATAATCCTAACACATAATGTGAGCAGTGTCTCCACTCGCTCATTAAGTTAACAAGATTATTATTTATTAGTGTGACGTGTAAGACGTTTTGGTTACTTTGGTTGATCCCTCTTTGAAAACTTCTCATGAACTTGTTCTTGTTCCTCCTGGACTCTTCTGTTGTCTACTATGAGGAAGTGGTTACATCTATCTGGGCTTGTCGTGCGAGAATGGAAGTGACTAAAGAATCCATGAGATTTAAGGTAACTTTATGGGGTGATCCTTACAGAGTCCTCCTATAATTGCACAATGTATACAAGTTGTATATAACTTAAGATTAAATAGACCTTCGAATAAGTGATCCTACTCCAAAATCATAACCAAACAAGGAACAGGTAGTGGAGCGTAGATCACAAATTCTAAGTCTATAAGATCTCAATTATATAAAACCTTGGGAGTATACATTGTAAGATTATAGACCTATTCGTAAGGGTCCTTTAAGTTATCATGTAAGTTGTTTATATAGAGCCTAAAATACTCCTATAGTATTTTAATGTAATCTTCTTGGTATGTTTCAAACTTGTCATCGCGTTATAGTATCATAGAATACTCCTATAGTATTCTAACTGTAATGTACTTGATCTAGTATTCTCTTGAATGTTGTTTAGGTAAGTTTTAAGACTGTTGCAACACCACATCACTCCCAAACACATGTCGTTCACATCTCAAACGAATATAGTTGATCAAGCTATATTGATCCTAGCTATGATTACATAACTGTTCAGGTTTGACGACAGTGTTCAACCTTTAAATACTTTAGTTCTGTTCTTCTTGTGATACTTGGTCTAGTATATACATGTATAAGCAAGTAGGTATATTTTTTTTAACTTATCGTTATACTCTTAAACTATACCATTATCCAGAGCACTTAAGCCCCATTGTATTTATAGTTGTATATCTTTTATCGGTTGATATACTTAGTTCTCTATAAACAATGCTCTGATACCAATCGGTCACACCCCAAAACCGGAACGGCGGAAACGTTCTGGGGTGGAGGACGTCATGTTTAGTATCACAAGACATGCATCATAGTAATCAAAGTGATAAACAACCATTTCATTAGAAGGAAAGTGTTTACAAGGTATGTGTTCACAAAACATAGAATACATAAGCAAATAATAAAACAAGACTTGAAGCTATACTGCTCCATCTTCTGAATCCCAGTGCGAGTACCTGTCTACTAGGCTCCTGAGAATACAAGTTATTTGAAAGAGTTGATCAGCAATTAAGCTGGTGAGTTCATAAGATTTTAATGATGTAGTAAGTTGTAAAATGTTGTGGTAAAATGCTGTTGAAACTGTAGTTGAAAAATGTTGTAAGTTGTAAGCCCCTTTTAGAAAAGTTCGCTTGTTCCTCTTAGAAAATCCTATATTTCCTACTTTGATGAAAGATACGTAAAAATGATTCTACAATCCCTTCTATGAGTAAAAAATGGATACAAATGATATAAAACTCAGAGTAAACAAACAATCGACTGTGCGCATCTGCCTTAAGCTCACAACCAAACAAGGAACAGTAAGTAAGGCGGATAGCACACATCCCATTGTTTGTTAGATCATTGTTGTATATAACCCTAGTGTGTTCACTTGTTACTCATGGAGTTAATTGTGATGGTTCCTTTATATTTAATGAAAAGTTCCTTTATGAAAACCCTTATTCCTTATAATAAAATGGTGACCACAGTGATTACTTCTATAATCACTTAGTTTATACTGGCTATATATGGTCTAATATCGAATAGAAAGTTAATTGGGTGAATCCGACTACCTATTGGGTATTAATGATATATAACCATGATGTATAAACTAAAGTATTATACAGTTAATCACCTAAAGTCCTTTAAGTTTATACTGGTTTAATAGAATGGATTCAACCCTTTACTGGAAAGTTTCTAGTTTTGTTTACTCAATGTTCTATCGTTTAGACAACTTAGTTGGTACTGATGTAAGTTTTGTATAATGGTCCGATTTATTCATTTCTGTCAAATATTTATAAGTATGCTCTGTATAACTAAATTCGATTTAATATATTGCTATCACCTCGCGCCTGCTAACCCAGATACGTGTAATCGTACTAAAGTTAACGCAAACTCGGAAAGATATATTATTATATTTTATCACCTCGTGTCTCCTAACCCAGATACGTGTAATCGTACTAAAGTTAACGCAAACTCGGAAAGATATATTATTATATTTTATCACCTCGTGTCTGCTAACCCAGATACGTGTAATCGTACTAAAGTTAACGCAAACTCGGAAAGATATATTATTATATTTTATCACCTCGTGTTTGCTAACCCAGATACGTGTAATCGTACTAAAGTTAATGCAAACTCGGAAAGATATATTATTATATTTTATCACCTCGTGTCTGCTAACCCAGATACGTGTAATCGTACTAAAGTTAACGCAAACTCGGCAAGATATATTAACGTGATTTTTCCCGGTACTTAGTATGGTGTGTTCCTCCATGTACTTATTATAGTATGTTCCTCTATGTACGTGTTATAGTATGTTGTGAACCCTTAAACTATACATATTATAGTTTACTAGTAATGTACTTGAACTGTTGTTGAAAATACTCGTTTTACTACTAAGTTATGCTTGTACTTTAAAACGGAGTTTTGTTAGACTATAAAGTAACATAACTTGAAAGAGATTTTGAAAAGTTTTGATCACTTATAAAAGGCATACGTAATAATTTGAAATATGTTTATAACAAACATATACACAATTATCATTGTGTTCAACTTGTATTCCCCCCCCCCTTAAAACATTTAAAACAGTTTAAAAGATTGATTACGGGGTATGAACTCACCTGGTGTGGGTGATTTAACTAATATGCGCGTAAGGATGAGGAGTTCCACGAATGACGTCCCGAGACACAACAAGTCCTAAATGGCATACATTGTCATATATTGACATAAATATAGTGCTTGGAAGCAACCAAATGCAAGGAAACACCTCACGGGACTAGGAAACACTTTGACCAAGTGTTGGAATCACATGTGATTCATCTAAAGGGTGTTTAAGGCCATAGTTTGGTGTTTACGGCCAAGGGAGTTTACGGCCGTAAACTCATGGTCAAAGATGCATATGAGGGTGTTTGAAGGCTAGGGAAGCTTGAGGGAATTTTGCTCTACACATGGATGAGAAAGACCCACTCAGTGGAGAGTGTTGAGGTGTTTACAGCCAAGGGTGTTTACTCTTGGGCCGTAAACTCTCTAAATGGTCACATTTAGGGTCTTAAAGGTAAGGAGTCTCAAGGGTTCAAGTGTTCTAAGGTTTAGCAAGAGTCTAGAAGAGTTTAAGGTCCAAGACTTGACCATAAATGGAGTTTACGGCCAAGGGTGTTTACTCTTGGGCCATAAACTCTCTAATGATGAGTTGGGTGATGATTCAAGGTCTTACAAAGCACAAGGGAGTGTTCTAGCCTCAAATCCAAGCCTTAGGAAGAGTTTATGGCCAAAATGGCACCTTTATAGGGGTTTACGGCCTTGGGAGATGGCTTGGCCGTAAACTCCTTTTGGTCCTTCATTCTTGATGATTTCAAGGTCCTAAGCACGAACCTTAACTGGATATCAAGTATAGGGAAGAGTACTTACGATATAGAGGCTTGAAAGGGTCGATTTTGGCCAAGAACACTAATGTGTGTTCTTGGTGAAACTTAAGATCTAAAAAAAGTGGATTTTCATGGATGAAATCAAAGAGTGTAACTAGGAGATGAAGTGTAACAACAATTCAAGGAATAACACTTACGTTTTTTATGATCTAAGATGATGAACTCGATGATACTTGAGAGGATTTGGAAGTGTTCTTGAGGTTGGAATGTAAGAATGAAGAAAGTTGAAGGATATGAGCCTATATGGGGTGGAGTTTACGGCCCACCTTGAGTTTACGGCCGCAAACTCAAGTGTTGTGGCCGTGAACTCCTTTTGATGAGGGTTAACGCTCGAATGTTGCACAGTGTCTCTAGCGGGTACTTCCCAACACTTATTCCTTAAGAGTATTAGGATTATAACTCCTTAGAATGACCTTTAACCAGGCTAGAACTCATTACCAATGAGTCTGACACTCTGATGAGTTGACTGACTGTGCTTTAAAGGCAAAAAAAATTTCGGGTTGTCACAACTTTGTTCTGAAAGAACAAATAAAAATTAGCATTAGGTGATAACTACATTACATTGTCATTATCAACCATCAAAAGGGTACACATTTCTGAAGTTGGCCAAAATAAACCTAAATCGATATTACAATATCAAATAGCAAAAAACTACCATATTCCCCTGTTACAATTTCATAATCCAAAAACACCCAAAATTACATGCAACTACAGGGGTCCCTAATTCCTAAATCCTAAATGAAAAAGAACCAAACCACCACAAATAGTAACCAAATTGCAAACAAACACATCTTCAACCTTGCCACTTGATAGTTTGCATTGTTGACATTTCTCAATAATCCAGGTATTATCATCATAGATATTGTACACATTGGAGGATCAATCCATCCTAAGAATATCTATCTGGAACCCTTCAAGTAAAAAAACAAAAATAAAAACCGAAACATGAGGGTGATTTTCCAAAATGCGGGTAAAATACCCAAATGGAACACTTACCTGTTGAGGGTAGGAAAGAAACCTCCGACCAGGGTTTGCTGATGTCCAGGAGGTGCAAACCACCGCAACACTACCATAGAAACACATCACCATTTGAATTGTTGACGTCGAAGAAGTTGCGAACACAAAGTAGGAAGAATATGAAGCTCGTGAAGTTTGAAGATGAAGAGTGAGGTACCTCCTTATTTTATTTTGAATAAGGTTGCAAAAAGGTCCTTGTAGGTGGAATGACGAAAATACCCTTGTCTTTATTGTAGCTAATGGCACAAATGGATGGAAGTTAATGTTAGGGACCAAAAAGAATAGTAAAATCCAATTTTGGACCAGTGTTGGACCAATGTATCGTTTTGGACCAAAATCACATAAATTTGCCAACCACATGGACCTTTTTTGCAATTTTGTCTTCAAAACCATCAAAATTGGAGAATACACATGCATGTTTTTTTAAAGACTAAACTACATAAACGGTCCCTGTGGCTTGCTCAAAATTGTCACTTTGTTCCAAAAAGGGTTGGACTAGCACCAGAGGTCCAAAGTTTTCATTTTGTTGCTTGTTTGGTCCAATTTGTTCTGATTTTTTTCAAAATGACGGATTTGCCCCTGTTTATATGATTTTGTCTTTTTTCTTAATTGTTTTTTCTGGTTTTCAAATTTTAAAAAAAATATATATATATAAATAAATAGATATAAATCTCTCTCTCTCTCTCTCTCTCTCTCTCTCTCCCTACTATTTCTCCTTCCTTCTTCAATTGTTCTTCATGGTTCTTAAGAAACCCCTTATCATTGACTCCATTACCGTCGTCGTTAGCCACCACCGCCTTTAGCTCCACCTTCATCCCTTATCGTCTCCACCACCACCAATCTCCGAAGGATCTGAAAGCCGTCATTACCTACAAAAAACCATAATGAATTCCCACCACCTGCCATAGATCACCACCTCGCCGTCGCCGTCCATCTGAAAAACTCAGCTGCAACTCGACAAAGCTCCAGATCTGTAAATCATCATTCTTCCAGCGAGCCTCGCCTATCTCCATCTTTCTCCGCTTTCATCATCAGGGAACCCTAGCAATTTCGTGATGACGTTCTAGAGAAGACGAAGGGAGGCGACGAGTTAGGGTTTCCAGAAAACCCTAATCGGTTTTTCTTGTTTCAGTGTCACTATTATCCACCGAAAATCCTAGCTCCGTCATATTCATCACCAAACCCTATCATTGGTATGTGTTGAGCGACACCCTTACCTTCCTCTTTCCAGATCCGACGATAAAAAAAGAGAAAGAGGGTGACGAACAGATCCGCTGGTTAATTTATTTTTCTTATTTTTTTGGCAGATTTAATGTTGTTAGTGGTTATGCGGTCATTATGGGTTGATGAAAGTCATTGGTGTTTCAATGGTGGTGTGATGATCTGATGGAGAAAATGATAGTTTGTTGTGTTGATGATGGCTAATGGTGACAGGGTGTAGCAGTGGTTGGAGGTGAAGGGTGTAGCAGTGGTCGGAGATGGGTGAAGAACACGATGACTGGATGGAGGTGTATGTTTATCTACTTGCACACCAAGAACACACATGATAACATTTTTCGTTTTTTAGAACACAAGAACACACACAAACCCAAATCTATAAACAAAATGAGTTTTGTGTGTTACAAGTAAAAAAATTTGCTTGTTTGTCTGTATGTTTCATAGTGGATGTCGTGTGTTTTGGAGAGAGAGAAATTTTCATTTTTTTATTTTCTTAAATATGAAAATAAGAAAAAAGAGAAAATCATATTATCAGGGGCAAATCTGTCATTTGAAAAAAATCAAAACAGATTAGACCAAACAAGCAAGAAAATGAAAACTTTGGACCTCTGGTGCTAGTCCAAACCTTTTTGGACCAAAGTGACAATTTTAAGGAAACCACAGGGACCTTTTACGTAGTTTAGTCTTTTTTAAACCGATACTTATTAACCCACAATTATGAATCTTTATTTATTATTTAAATCTAGCATAATATATACGTTTTAACCCACAAAATATTATCTTACTAGGCAAATGTCTGCGCGTTGCGCAAAATACAACAATATATTTGAAATCTTTACAAACATATGTTTCTTAAATATATCAATGACATTGTTGTTAACTCTTATATAATAAATCTTACAATAAGTTGGTATAAACATTGTTTGTTTTGAATTATATGATAATATAGACATCTTTTAAAATTTTGTAATCTCAATTGTCTCGATGGTCTCTACCTACGTGTTACTCATGAATATAATTAAATATAATATAGGGTTTAATGATATTTATAGTTTTTGTTATGATTAATTAATTTTAAAAGGTTTATTTGCTTAAGATTTTAATTTTTATCATTGTAATTATTTAAAACATCAACCATTGTTTTTATTTTTTACAGCTAACAATATAATTTTTATATATAAAGTCTACTTTTAACTATTGTTGTTGTAAGTTATTTAAAATAATGTATTTCAAAACTCTTAATTATTTTAATTAGGTTTCTGAAATTTAACTTTTTTGAAATTTATTTGATGAATATTGTTAGTTTCTTTGATTGTAATTATTTAAAACAAGAAACAATTTTTTGTTTTCAAAGATAACACTATAATTTTTTATAAAAAAATACTTTTAACTATTCTTATTGTAAGTTATTTTTAAGCTATTTATTTGAAAATTTTTAATGATTATAAAAATAGTTCCATGGTTTTTTTTTTGTTAATTTAGGATTAGAATTTATGTTTAACACTGTAATTTATAACGTTTAACTATTTACAAAACAGTCTCTCAATTTTTTTCAAGTTTAACTGAAATTTTGATTTAAGTTAGTCGTTTAATATTATATTGAATTAATAATTTAACTATTTTACATAAAATCATAAATTATATCAAAGTTGTGACTTTAAAATAATAATTTCTGACATACGACAATATATGTAAACTAATAAGTTACCTATAATATGTTAAAAAGTTAATGTTATAATCATATAAATAGAAGTAAAATATGATATTTTAATATTGTAGTTTACTTGATTAGAATTTAGTTTTTGCATTAATTGAATATTATTAACCAATTTATAATAATATTAGAAAGAAATTGAAAAGTCATTGAGGTGTCAAATGCATGTGGTGCAAATAAAAATGTCTCTTTTATCAATATACTAGGCGAATACTCACACGTTGTGCAGAATACAACAATATAATTGAAATCTTTACAAATATATGTTTTTTTTTAAATATATCAATGACGTTGTTGTTAGCTCTTATATAATTAATATTACAATAATTTGGTATAAACATTGTTTGTTTTAAATTATATGACAATGTAGACATCTTTTAAAATTTTATAATCTCAATTGTCTCAATGGTCTTTAGTCCTCTAGATACGGGTTACTCATGAATAAAATTAAATAAAATATATGGTTTAATGATATTTATAGTTGTTGTTATGATTAATTAATTTAAAACGTTTATTTGCTTAAGATTTTAATTTCTATCATTATAATTATTTAAAACATCAAACATTGTTTTTGTTTTTGAAGGTAACAATATAGTTTTTGTGTATAATGTTACTTTGAACTATTGATGTTGTAAGTTATTTAAAATAACGTATTTGAAAACTCTTTATTATTTTAATTTGGTTTCAAAAATTTAACTTTTTCTTTAATTTATTTGATGAGTATTGTTAATTTCTTTGATTATAATTAATTAAAACAACAAACATTGTTTCTGTTTTTAAAGATAATATAATTTTTTTATATGATATTACTTTTAACTATTCTTATTGTAAGTTATTTTAAGTTACTTATTTGAAATTTTTTAATGCTTATTGTTGTGACATGTTTCAGGGGGTTTGGATGTCGGATGATGAATCTGCCTCGAGAGTTTTCCTGAGAACACAACACAGAGAAGAATCGTTAAAGGACGTCCGGTTGTTCTCCCGGGACGTCGCTCCGACGATCAAGTTAGATTTCTGAGATAGGTAATTTTAGGTTAATCTTTTTAAGAGAGAATATGGATGCTTTCCTTGAGGCGGAAGAGATCCCTTTATAACTGCTTCTAAAAGATCGTGGGGACCTCATCCGATGAGCGTGAAACATGGCCTCCTCTGACTGGGAGGATCACGCCCATGTTAACTAACTGCCTGGTGACGTCAGCTCTAGGCGTCACCTAAGATTTATGTCACGTCCTGATTGGTCGTGAGTGAATTAGTATATTGCGGGGGATATTCGTCCCTCACGGAGGGAAACGAACTGCTACCCCGGTGTTAGACTGCCTTGGCCAAGACCGGGCCTTGACCAAAGTCCTGATGAGATAACGTCCCGTTTATGTTGTCTGTTACATTTAACGGGACCATTTATGGTAACGTTAACAAGACCCTTAGGCCAATAGGCTTCTGTGTTCGTGACGTAGAAGAGTTGTTCTGGACTATTCACAGGCACTTGGCGGGCTGCTATTGGCAGCTTACGCAATTGGCAAGGCGAATTGTCATATGTTCGACGTTTTCATCATGGAAACAGTTCGCTGCCCCTTTTGTGGTATTTATGTTGGATTAGGTATCTAAGACCATAACTATAATTGGTATGTACTTGACCCGAGAGTAGCATGGTCCATTTCGGGTTGCCTTCACCAGAACAAGTTGACAGGATGGATATTTGAGAAAGAGGTTATTTGTGATTTGTTAATATATTATAAGTGTAATATATTAATTGAGAAATCATATTATTTAATTAATATTGGTCAAGAATTAATTTGGAATTAATTTAGTGATCAAAATATATTAATTAAATTAAGGGGACTGATTAAGTAAATCAGTAATACATATAGTTTGGGCCAATGATCCATGATTGATTAGTGATGGACTAAGTTTATGTGAGAGTCCATGAAGTGTTAGTCCATAAGGATTATCATATGGATTATTGGATTAAAGGCTCACGGAATGAAATAGGGTTT
Source organism: Lactuca virosa (assembly GCF_052849685.1). NCBI lineage: Eukaryota > Viridiplantae > Streptophyta > Magnoliopsida > Asterales > Asteraceae > Lactuca > Lactuca virosa. Next base: position 387,866,262 of record NC_136429.1, read on the forward strand.
ACAAGTTGAGACCCTAGGAATTCCACACTATAAAAGTAACCCCTTAGCTCCAAAATCACCACCCCAAGGATTCTAAGAGAACCCTAGCCGATTTTGGTGGTTCTAGCTTCTCTCTCAAAGTCCTCCATTCGTTCATGGTGTTTGTGACTTGTTTGACGCATCACACTTGAGGTGCTAAGCTCTTGAAAGGCCAATAACTACAAGCTACAAATAAGAGGTATTCTTTTAACCATTGTTATGATTCATGTACCAAATTTGTATGCTAGATAGGTTTTATGCTTTGGCTAATTTTGTTGCATGTATAACTAGAAAAAACTTAGATCCAAAGCATTAGGGTTGTATGTGCACCATAGGAGTGTTATAGTACATAAATCCCAACAATGGTATCAGAGACATGGGTGTTTTCTGTTATATTGATGCATTGGTTAATTGTTCAAAGCAAGAAAAATCGTTTTTTTAGAATCTGCATGATCACCACGATGTGGTCAAAGTTGCCACGACGTGGTGTCTATTCAGTGGACAAATTTTTATCAGTTTTTTGGCCAAGTTTTGGATTAGAATCATTACCATAAACTGTTTTGACTACTAAAAAATTGTTTTTGTGATAAGGTAATGATTTCCATCATCCAAAATTAAAATAAAATACAATTATCAAATTTTAAGATAATATTATTGATTATATGATAATTTGATTATTTGTATTGTTTGATTAGAATTGTCTTGCAATAAGAGTTAAATTAGGTCAAATTGATAAATGATAAGTTATATGATAATTTTGTTAGTTTATATTTTGATCTAAGTGTTTCATGAAGATATTCATAACTTGTCCTCAAGTTATGAAATATCAAAAGTCTCATTCATGAAACTTTAAACTCTTTAAGTTGTGGAATTGCAAATGTCTTGAAGAGTTTCATAACTTGTCCTCAAGTTATGGAACTTGGAAAGTCTCATTCATTAAACATTAACTCCATAAGTTATGGAATCCAAAAGTTTTGAAGAGTTTCAAAACTTGCCCTCAAGTTTTGGAATTTGAAAAGTTTAATTAAAAAGTTTTAATTTTGAAATATTGAATTCTAAAACATATAGTAATTGAAAGGTTTCAAAAAGGTGCAACTCTTGGGTTCATAAATTAAAAATTAATTAAATAGTTTTTAATTTTGAATTTTTATATTTAGAACCTTGATGTTTTTTTTAATAGTTCAATTACACCTTATGGACTTTATTAAATTGATTAAAGTGTTTAATTAAAAGAGAATTAATAATTCCATAATGATATGGTTTAAGTTTAATTAAATTAAAAGTTTAATTTATTAATAGATTAGACCACCAAGTATTTTAAATTTGTAAAATACACCCTTATACTATATACAATTAAAAGTATAATATATTATATATGTATAAGTTAAAAGTCAGTCTTACCGTTAGTAGGCCTCATTCACGAAGCTGATCTATAATGGGTGTTTAAGAAAATTGCCTATAAAATGGCGATCGAATGGGTATCCACTTTTACCCACCACACTCTTGACTAGTGGAGGGTCGTTAGCCGAACGGGTTTTACAAGACATTTAAATCCTTATTAAAAGTATAATGAAATATAAAGTAACTGAATCTTTTATAAATTCCCAATCTTAGTTACTTAGGAAAAATGTGAATTTGATGCTACCCCATGAAATTGCACATCGCACCTTATTAGTCGTTAGCGGAGCGTGTGTGGTTAACCGGCACACTAATATGGGACTAATGAAGGATGAAAATGGGTAGCTCGTAGTTTGTCATAGATCAATGGAGCGTGTGTGGTTAACCGACACATTGATTAGGTGATAAATGACTTCGAGAGTACCATGCTAATTTGCATGGTTATTCACAGCTTGTTTGCGATTCTCAGCATCCCAGTCACAAATTTGAAGGGCATAATCGAGATTAAACATGCCATTGAAAAAGTTCAACGAATCTAGGAGTTTCAATTCATTTAAAACCGAATGCTCTGTTTTGTTTTTCATGGTGGAAATTGGTAAATCGTCATTTACCTACCTTCAAATATTTTACAATTGGATTACGGCATCCCTCTTCCGAATTGTAGAATATTGTGTTGGTTTCTAGCCTTAATATTTCATTTTGGGTGTTATATTAAGGAATTAAATCAACTAACTTGAATTTCTCCCCTTATAGATGTCTAGGTCAGACAACTATGGTCTGCCTTATCCTGTTGGAAAAAGCTTTCCACATGAAGATGATATTCCACAATATCATACTTCACTTCCTCCACCTCCTCCAATAATTCTCCCTGACCCACATATTCGTCGACTTGAAAAGTTCAAGGTCACTCAAACCCTATTGGCAAGCGAACACGAAGATGGAAAGTTTATATGTGCTCACGTCTTGGAGACGAAGTTGCATATTGACAGGATGGTAATGCTGGCTGTCGTTTTCCCGAGAAAGTTGGATGTTGACTTGGTTCTTCAATCACTTCCCGAGTCGTATGGTCAGTTTGTTAAAGACTACTATATGACACATCACGACGTGACCCTTATTGATCTTACCTATTTGCTAATTGCTGCTGAATTTAAAATGATTTGGCGCAATGGTAAAGCAAATTTGACTGGAAGATCTACTTCCCAAACTTCCATGGACATTGACAATGGAAACATTGGAAGTCCAGAAAAGCTTTCTCTTCCCAATGGAAAGGCCAAGGTCAAACCGTTTGAACAAATGGAAAAGAGAAAGGCTAAGTCTGAGATTGTCCCGTGTTGCATTTCGAAAGAGTCTATTTGTTTCTATTGCCAAAAGAACGGGCATTGGATGCGAAGCTGCCATATTTACCTGAAAGATCACAAGGATGGTAAAGTCAAAGTGTTTGACTCTGCTTCAAGTGAGTCCACTATCTAACTCTATTAAGTTCATATTTCTAGATTCTTGATACATGATGTGATTAGATTACATTTTGATATTTTGAAGGATCGAAGAAGAGAAAGGAAGCTTAAAGAAAGAGCACGCTGAGTCTGATCGCGAAGAGATGGATCTCGATCGCATGATTCGATGATCAGAATTTTAAGCTGCTGCTTAGGTGATATGATAGATTGCTTAGGAATATTTAGCAACATAGTTTTCATATGTACTTGCATTGTAAGGAAATGTTTTCTGCATTTTATAAATAAAGGAAAATTTTGATTTTATCTTATTTTCTATTTCCTTGCAATGACATTTGTGAAAATTGATGTTTGTATGTTTCTATTTTTTAGCAATATGGATTTGATTCTTTCGTTTGTGGTAGTGTCTAAATTTACCAAATAAGGAAAGATTATCATAACCAAAGTTTGAATTGGACAGAAACTTGGAATCATGCAACTTGTATTGTATGATGAATGATAACCTTCATCTTTGGGAAATTAAGACTAATTCCTTGTTCCCATATAGATGAGAGTCAAGTGGAGGACTAGGGGATCTAGTACACATTGTTGTGCACTGATCAGGTTCACCACAAAGAACGATAAGACTATTCATCATGATTTACTAAAAGTTTAGTAAATATGGTTATCATTACAAGATTAAGTGTAATTCTGAATTATTGAAAAAGTTTCAATGTATAGCAGAAGGAATAAGAAGAATCAATTAGGCAGAATGATAAAAGTTTCTCCAATCTGAATGGAGAGGAGAGTACTTATATATCGTGTTATATGATCATCTTAGTGATTATGGAACCATATCACAATTGATCCTCTAAGGACACCTTAGTGCACTTATATGGCTAAGAAGAGGAATCGGGAATTGTTGAAATGGTTGAATCAATTAAGGTGAGTCATACTTCGTTCCAAAATCAAGTCTTAGAGTCATACTCCAAGATTGTGTCTTGAGTGACATATCCTAAGTAGGTTTATAACAGATCATGAAATGTGGAGTAGAAAAAAAATTTCTTACTCATGCACATTTGAGATTGGTAGTTGTGATGTCTTAGATAAGACAAAGACCAACTAAGACCAATTATATGAAGTGTCATTCCTGATAAGAATCCGCGCTAACTCTTGAATATTTTTTTGTCAAGGAATGGTTTTTGACAAGAGAATCTTATATGTCAAGAGGTAAGTGGGAGTCTTAAAGACCTTGAAAAGTTTCAAGAACAAATCAAGAATAAAACTATTGTTTTGATGGGTTTTGAGCATTCTAACACTTCCTAAGTGTACATGCAACCCTAATAACCTTGAATCTATGTTTTCTCTATATACATGAAAATTTCTTTTTCAAGGTTATTTCCTAACTAGCATGGCATGGGGATTACATAGAACATAAAACTAGTAGAAATACATACCTTGTTGTTGCTTGGATTCCTTCAAGACTTTGTGAGCCTAGCACCCCAAATGTTGTGCCTCAAATGCTTCACACAACACCACAAGACTTGGAATAACTTGAGAGGATACTTCTTACACTTGAAAGTCGGTTATGCCCTCACTAGAAAAACTAGGTCACGATTTTGCTAGCCATAGGGTTCCTTTTATAGTGTTGTCACAATTAGGGTTTACATATGAATGCCCTTAATTGTCATGACTCTTGATTTCTCATGACCCATGGGTTTGTAACTCCCATGGACTATCCATGGAGCTCCATATGGTTATAACCAAACCCATAAACCATGGATCATTAATCCACCACAAAAGAATTGATGATTGTCATAATCAACCCTATATATTTAATTAGTCTCACTTTGATCACCAAATTAATACTAGATTAATACTTGATCAATACTAATTAAATAATACTATTATTAATATATTAGAACTTATAATATATTAATAATCATAAGTGCCTTATTCTCTCATCTAGTCTATCCAAGTATTGCAATGCCATGCAACCCAAATGGACCATATCGGGTCGGGTCAAGTACATACCAAATAAAGTTATGGACTTAGACAGTATATCCAACAGTCTCCCACTTGGATAAGTCTAATAACTATATTTGCAAATATGACTTCAAAATCCGACTAGCAATCGTAGCTCTTTCAAAGTCTCTCGGAACTGAGATGATGATGATACGCCATTTAAGATAAGTGATCATATAATCCTCTGTTCTCATGACATCAGCCGGACAAACACATGGAACATGGTCTTACTTATTGTCCAACATTTGTTTCTCGATCTCTGTTTTGTTTCGACATAGAACTAAATTGAACACATCAATTAGGTTCTGACCGGGCCCGGTACATAGGTCAAAACCAAATCATCGAGGGGCCCAGATATCGCTTCTATTTCTAGAAGGAACAGATAAACTTCGACTGATATGCTTGTACTAACTACTTGTTGAATTATTCACAAAGGCACGTTTTATAACATCGAGTTACCAATGCGTTTTCGTACAATCAATGAATAACCAACTCATAGTCAACAACTCATATCTCTAGGTTTGAAGATTTATATGATATTACCGTCTCACGATCACTCGAGATAAATTCCATGAAATGATGCAAGTGAGCATGGGTTGAATCCAATACTCAGCCCTTATGAGTACTCATGAATGTTGTAGCAACCATTGCATTGTCTAAAGCACTTTAGACAAATCATACAAGCCAAATTCATGACAGTCTTGATTCATATCTACTTCCAACATATGACTGACTGTGGATGGTTTGAATAATATGATATATACCATAACATAATTATTCTGGAAGTCAAAACATGCAAAGTGAAACACAAGAATAATACTAATCTTATATGGCCCCAACACTTTGAGTGTAAATAAAAACACCTTTTATTTAAGCACCATATTGATTACTCATTATTTATGTTTCAATTAATCAACTTTATGCTTGAATTAAAACATTAGTTGTCCCTTGCTCCAAGCATGTACACTATGTTTTTCCAAACAACAATTATGCCATACTCTAAGTATGCATACTATGTTTACATATAGATCAATTGACAATATTCCAATGATGCTCATTTCACAATTCCAATCCTCGTTGTAAATGCAAGAATACCAAACTCTTGCCATTTACTGTAATCTGTTAGATTCTAAACTTATATGCAATGATCCCCTTGTAATGACTATACACAGAAGTCACAAAGACTTGGCAACAGACATTACAAAGTATTCCAATGGAAAACAATTCCATGGAAATGAAGTCTCAAATTCAAAGTACATTCCTTTGAACATCCTTCTTAGCATTAAGTTCTTTAATCTTACACAGATTCAAAGAATAACTTCCACCTATGGAGACAATTCCATATTACCATTTTGACCATCACTTATGAACAAGAGTTGCCTCTTTTCAAAATATGTCAATATGGTCCTTACTCTATACTTCTAATTGTCCATGAGCAACCAATCTTTGGTAAACCTCAGATTGTCCTCGACAACTTTGCTTAATCATTTTAGTCATTTCCAGTTCTATTCCTTTTTCCATCTTAATGCCCTAGGCATTTGGAAAATTTAGAATGGATGAATATTATAGCACATGTAATCAAACCTATACCCAAAGCATATGGGACATGATTTATGCTATAAATTTTTTTTTATTTGCCATGTTTTCATAATTCGAACTATGAAGAGGGATGCCGTAATCATAATCGAATTTTGAGAATGCAACATATATAGAATTTCCTTATGTTGAACCATTCCAGCATAACATTCATATATATTCTTGAATAAAGTAGATTAAATTCTCCATCTAAGCTTGTAGAATTGGAGTGAAGTACAAAATCCTCTCCCTTAATTAGAGCAAAACAACTTTTTCAAGGCGAATTGAAACTTTTGTTTTCTATAATTAACATCATCCTCCCACTAGCATAATGATTATTATCTTACTAGCATAACACTTATGCTCCCACTAGCTTTGACATGTATCCAGAGATCAGCTGGACTTTTAGAAACCAACACTTTATTGACTTTTCTACCAAAGTTCAGATTTCTGATACGCAATTTCTTTGATAAGACTTTATCAAAACCATACACCTTTCCTTAGATAGCTCACTTGTGTGTCTAAACAATTATGAAGAGGGATGCCGTAATCATAATGTTTAGACCTTTTGTCATTCTCACAATTGCTATCTACTCAAAATCTACTTAGTGAAAGAGTTTCCTTACCATCATTTTCATGAATCGAAGAGAAACCTTATGACACTTAGATTTTTATGGTGTATGTGTTCCTATCCATGTGAATTTGTCATAACTATAATCACAAGACAAGGTTAGTGACAAATCCAAACTCATATAGACTGAACTTGTTCAATCTTAATTTCTTGCCACCTGGTAGCACAATGCCCACCATTGCTTCCGGGTTGTTATGCAAACAATTGAGAACTCATAGAACTCACAAGCATAATCAACTTTTAACTGGAATAGACACAGAAATAAGAATATGTCAACACGATAGGTTACAAACCTCAAGTCGTGGGATAGTGATTAACAAAACTCTTGATTAGTTTTTGAAACTATTTCAGAATCTTTTAGACTCCCACTGTCCTCTTGAAATATAAGACTTCTCTTTGTCAAGAACCATTTCTTGACAATACGAATATTCAAAAGCTAGTGCGGATTCTTATCAAGTTCAACATTTCTCACTATTGGTCTTAGCTGGTCTTTGTTTTATCCAAAACATCACAACTTACCAATCTCAAATGTACAAGAATAGGAAACATCTTACTCTATATTTGACAAGTGTTATGAACCTTCTAAAGACTATGTCACTCAAGTTACAATCTTGGAGTATTACTCCAGGATTTGTTTTTGGAACGAAGTATGAATTATATTTTGATTTAACCATTTCAACAATTCATGATTCCTCTCCTCAGGCAACAAACACACTAAGGTGTCCTTAGAGGATTAATTGTGATATGGTTCCATAATCACTAAGATAATCATAAAACAAAATACACAAGTACTCTCCCATCTCTTTCAGATTGGAGAAGGTGGAGGAAGTGAAGTATGATTTCCAGTCCCACTAATGCACAACAAAGGGATTGATCTTTCACCTTGGTTGCCATTTGGGATATCATCTTCATTAGGAAGATTGTTCCTAAAGATTTGGGAAGACCATAGCTGTCTAAACTAGACATCTATAATGGGAGAAATTCAAGTTAGTTGATTTAAAGTCCTTAATATAACACCCAATATGAAATATTAAGGCTAGGACCCAACAACCTATTTATAACTGGAAGAGGGATGCCGTAATCACAAACAAGGTGTGAATAACCATACAAATTGACTTGGTACCCTCAACAATATTACCTAATCGATGTGCCGGTTAACCACACACGCTCCACCGATCTATAATAAAGTCAAGTTACCCTTTGCCACACTTACTAGTCCATGTTAGTGTGTCGGTTAACCACACACGCTCCACTAACGACTTGGTAAGGTACAAAGTGTAATTTTATGGGCTAGCACCAATTTCACATTTTCCTAAAGTAACTAAGATTGGGAATTTATAATGTATAGTTACTTTATAATTCATTATAATTTTAATGAGTATTTAAAGTCGTATCCTACCCGTTCGGCTAACGACCCTCCACCGATCAAGGAAACGGTGGGTGAGAGTGGACACCCATTAAGTCACCATTTTATAGGCAACAACCTTATACCCCCCTTATAGACCGGCTTCGTGAATGAGGCCTACTAACGGTAAGAATGACATATTCTTATACATATCTATCTAATAAAATTATAATAATAGTATAAGTGTTGATTTTTAAACTTTTTAAAAATCTAAGTTTCAATTTGGAATTAAAGTATTAAAGTGTAAGACTTTTCAAATTCCAAAACTTGAGGGCAAGATTTGAAACTATTCCAAGTCTCTTCAATTTGTAACTTATGAGTTTTTAATGGTTCATAAAATGAAGACTCTTCATTTTATGAAACCTCTTTAGTTCTTTAATCACAATTTAAAGAAGTGACTTTTGGTTATCCATAACTTGAGGACAAGTTATGGACACGATCATTGCCATTAAGATCATGAATTAAACACACATGGAGGTTACACATAATTCCTATGATCTTCTAAACTCATATGAACACAAATTCATGTCAAGCAATTTCAAGAAAATCATATAAACACATACAATACTTGAAAATTGATAAAAGTCATGTAAAATGGGTTAACATAATCATTATCATTTTGAAAAAACAGATTTTACAAGTCCAAAACAGATTGGGATAATGATCTTAATCCATTTTCAGCAACAAAACTCGAAAAAACTGCCCAACATGCTCCTACTCGTCGAGTGCATTATTCTACTCGTCGAGTAGGATGAATTTGTTCATGGACTCGGCGAGTCCTCCCCATGGACTCGGCGAGTCCAGTCGTTAGAGTGCAGCATTTTCGATTTTTAAGCAGTTTTGCATCAAGTATACAGAAAACAATCCTAGGCTCTGATACCACTGATGGGTTTTGAGCATTCTAACACTTCCTAAGTGTACATGCAACCCTAATAACCTTGAATCTATGTTTTCTCTATATACATGCAAATTTCTTTTTCAAGGTTATTTCCTAACTAGCATGGCATGGGGATTACATAGAACATAAAACTAGTAGAAATACATACCTTGTTGTTGCTTGGATTCCTTCAAGACTTTGTGAGCCTAGCACCCCAAATGTTGTGCCTCAAATGCTTCACACAACACCACAAGACTTGGAATAACTTGAGAGAATACTTCTTACACTTGAAAATCGGTTATGCCCTCATTAGAAAAACTAGGTCACGATTTTGCTAGCCATAGGGTTCCTTTTATAGTGTTGTCACAATTAGGGTTTACATATGAATGCCCTTAATTGTCATGACTCTTGATTTCTCATGACCCATGGGTTTGTAACTCCCATGGACTATCCATGGAGCTCCATATGGTTATAACCAAACCCATAAACCATGGATCATTAATCCACCATAAAAGAATTGATGATTGTCATAATCAACCCTATATATTTAATTAGTCTCACTTTGATCACCAAATTAATACTAGATTAATACTTGATCAATACTAATAAAATAATACTATTATTAATATATTAGAACTTATAATATATTAATAATCATAAGTGCCTTATTCTCTCATCTAGTCTATCCAAGTATTGCAATGCCATGCAACCCAAATGGACCATGCCGGGTCGGGTCAAGTACATACCAAATAAAGTTATGGACTTAGACACTATATCCAACATGTTTATCACTAGCACACAACTTGAGGTTTGTAACCTATCGTGTTGAGATATTCTTGTTTTTGTGCGCATTCCAGTTGAAGTTAAATATGCATGTGAGTCCTATGAATTCTCAATTGATTGCATAATGCAAAGCACCTTGATCACTGGAAGTTCGTTAATCAGTAAGGGTGAGCTGCTCAACAACTTGGAAGACATGGTAGGCCCTTGTGCTGCAAAGTGGCAAGAAATTAAGATTAAACAAGTTCAGTCCATATGAGTTTGAATCTGTCATAGACCTTATCTAATGATAATGGTTGAAAATGATAGTTTCACATGGATAAGAACACATATATTATAAATCTAAGTGTCATAAGGTTTCTATCTAATTCATGAAAATGATTGTGAAGAAACGCTTTCACTAAGTAGATTTTAAAGAGATAGCAGTTATGTTAATTGCGTTCTCAAATTCAATTATGATTACTACATCCCTTTTCATAGTTTGAATTGCGAGAAATGGCAAATAGTTTGAGCATTCAGAACTTATTGTTGTAAGTTCTGAATAGTTCAGACACACATATGGGCTTTCTAATAAAAGGTGTATGAGCTTAGATAAAGGCTTATCGAAGCATCTCGTATCAGAAATCTAAACTTTGGTAAGAAAGTCAATAAGTATTGATTTCTAGAAGTCCAGCTGATTTCTGAGTACATGTCAAAGCTAGTGGGAGCATAAGTGTTATGCTAGTAAGAATACAATTATCATGATAGTGGGAGCATGATTATTATGTGAAGTGTTGCAAGTTAGAAATACTAGTTATATGAAACAAAGGTTAACAATTTTGCAAAGTTGCTGAATTTGAAAAGTTGTTTCGCTGTAAGTAAGGGAGGGGATACTTATAGTTCATTTCGAATCTAAAAGTTTAGATTGAAATTAAACTTAGTCATGAGCATATATGAATACCATGTTGAATTGGTTCAACATTGGAAATTCTATATACGGTAATATTATAGCAAAAGAATGGACAAGTGTCATATCTTTATGTAAGACATTATGAATCGTATCCCATATGCTTCAGGTATAGGATCGATTGCATATGCTATAATATTCACATGTTGCAATTTTCCAATGCCTAGGGCATTAAGAGGGAAAAACGACAAGAACCGGACATGACTAAAATTATTAAACAACTGTCAAGGACGATCTGAGGTTTACGAAGGATTGGTTGCTTGTGGATAGTTGGAAGTATAGTAATGAATGGACCATATTGATATAATTATGAATAGATAAAATTCTATTAAGAATGGATAGTCATATGGAAATTATTGAAAAGTTTTCATAATGGGAGTTGGATATCAAGAATCTATGAGTAAGTTAGAAACTTTTATGCAAGAAGGATGTTCAAAGGAATGGGCTTTGAATATGAGACTTCGTATCTATGGAATTGTCTTGTAACAATTTCCAATGGAAAGTTTCGTAATTGGCAAAGTATCTGTGACTTGTGTACATAGTCGTTACAAAAGGATCACTGTATATAAGCTTAGAATCTAACAGATTACAGTAAGTGGCAAGGACTTGGTATTCTTACACTTACGATAAGGATTTGGAATTCTGAAATGAGTGTCATTGGAAATTTTTACAATTGATCAATTTCACAAAGTAAGGACCATAGGTAAACATATTGTGCATGCTTGGAGCATGGGATGACTACTGTTTTAATTCGAATATTAAGTTGATCAGTCGAAACATTATACAATGAATAATGTGTAATCGATATAGTGATTAAATAAAAGGTGTTTTATTTATATTCAAAAGTTTTGAGACCATATTGGATTTGATTATTCTTGTGTTTCATTTCTCATGTTTTGACTTCCCGAATAATAAGATTATTCAAACATCCACAGTCAATCATACTTTGGAAGTAGGTATTGACGGAAGACTGTCATGAATCCCTTTGTAGATTGTCCAAAGTGTTAGACATAACACAAGTTTGTTGCAGTATTCATGAGTACTCCTGTAATAAGATTTGAGTATTGGATTAAACCCACGCTCATCTGAATCACTTCATGGATTTTATCACGAGTGATTGTGAGACGATAATATCTTATATTCTTGAAACGGAGAGATATGTGTTACCATTTACAAGTCGGTTGCACATTGATGATATGAAAACGCACCAGTAACTTGGTGTTATAAAACGTATTGTTATGTGTAATTTGATGAGTAAATAGAGCAAGCATATGAGTTGAAGTTTATCCGTTCCTTTTACCTTAAGAGGGATAAAAGTGATATATGTGGGCCCCTTGATGATTTAGTGATGACAACCCTAAGCGCTTGGCCAAGCCTGGACAGATTTGATTTATTCAACTAGCCGGTCGTCATAAATCAGAAATTGGGAAACAACACATGAACGGAAAGAATGATTATAATCCATGTATCAGTTCCTACGATATCTAGAATTGAGGAATATATGATACCTTATCTAATAGACGCGTTGCTGATAAGATCAGAGTTCAATAGCGGCTTTTGAGAGCTACGATTGCTAGTTGGGTTTAGAAGTCACACTTGCAGTTATAGTTATTAGACTTATCCAAGTGGGAGACTGTTGGATTAGGTGTCTAAGACCATAACTATAATTGGTATGTACTTGACCCGAGAGTAGCATGGTCCATTTCGGGTTGCCTTCACCAGAACAACTTGACATGATGGATATTTGAGAAAGAGTTTATTTTTGATTTATTAATATATTATATGTATAATATATTAATTGAGAAATCATATTATTTAATTAATACTGGTCAAGAATTAATTTGGAATTAATTTAGTGATCAAAAGATATTAATTAAATTAGGGGACTGATTAAGTAAGTCAGTAATACATATAGTTTGGGCCAATGATCCATGATTGATTAGTGATGGAATAAGTTTATGTGAGAGTCCATGAAGTGTTAGTCCATAAGGCTTATCATATCGATTATTGGATTAAAGGCCCAAGGAATGAATTAGGGTTTACAAGTTGAGACCCTAGAAATTCCACGCTACAAAAGTAACCCCTTAGCTTCAAAATCACCACCCCAAGGATTCTAAGATAACCCTAGCCGATTTTAGTGGTTCTAGCCTCTCTCTTAAAGTCCTCTATTTGTTCATGGTGTTTGTGACTTGTTTGAGGCATCACACTTGAGGTGTTAAGCTCTTGAAAGGCCAACAACTACAAGCTACAAATAAGAGGTGTTCTTCTAACCATTGTTATGATTCACGTACCAAATTTGTATGCTAGATAGGTTTCATGCTTTGGATAATTTTTTGCATCTATAACTAGAGAAAACTTAGATCCAAAGCATTAGGGTTATATATGCACCATAGGAGTGTTATAGTACATAAATCTCAACAATTTAAGGCTCTGTTCTTCCTGGCGTTTCCTCTTTACCTCATATTCGTCTCCCTTTGACTTCTTGTTCTTGAGAAAAAAACCTTTCAAGCCCTTCTTCATATTTTTTGCATGGCTGCCACTCGTGCTTTGGGGAGAGATCTGACCTCCGAAGAACGGGAATCTTTTGAGTTCCGGTTCAGGTTCGTTCCCGAACACGGAGTGCAAATGCCCATGCCCGATGCTTCACTCTACAGTTCACCTGAGGGCAAAGTCGGCATCCCAATCGCCTAGTTCGAGGCAAGTTTGCGCGTTCCCACCACTGATTTCTTCAACCCGATCATCCGGGAATACGGGTTTTTGGTGAGAGATTAGACCCCTATAACTATAAACAAGATAGTGGATTTCGAACTACTATGTCGTGCCCTGGGGCGTCTGCCGTCTGTTCCGGCTTCAAGCACTTCTTTAATGCCTCTACCCAGTCGGGGACTCGAACTCTCTCTCGACAGCGGGGAGTCCCTACTCTCATCCATGATAAGAAATCGAAGAAGAATTGGTAGGAGAAGTTCTTGTGGGTGAACAAATATCTCATGGTGCTTAGTTATCCGAGGGATAAAGTGTACGTCGACCGTGCTCTGACACTTTTTGGTGTTGACAAGGAACTGGCCGATGTCCTTGAGAAGATCAGCATCAATGGTAAAGACTGGCTTGACTGCTTCTTGACTGCCGGCGGGATGAGCGCTGCTTGGAGGGCTCGTAGAAAGATGCCCGAGTTTTTCGTTAAGAAAGAGGGTATTTCTCTTGCTACTCTTCCCCTTCCCCCCTTTTTTTGAAAATTTTGCAAAGTCCATTTAAATCGACATTCTGTTTTACCATCGTTATCTTTTGTTTTGTTGCCAGGTGTGAAGGAAGTTGTTTCTTTAGAGGGAGCTCTTTAGGATCAGTTCGACGATGAGCTTCAGTGCCATGACGTTGATCTTGTGGAGGCTCTTACACCGCCTGTTTCTGGACGAGGAATCGAGGAAACTGTTGGTTCTGACAGTGCCACCGGTGCCGGTGAGGACCTAGATCTACAAGACATTGTTGTCACCGGTGTTTCTCAGAAGGATCCTACACCTTTCAGGTCTCTGAGGTGTCTTCTCCGTATCAAGAGGCGTTTTGCTTTCCTGGAAGCCTCTTTCGGTGGTTGAGCCGAGGCAGCCATCACCGGTCCTCCTCTTTGTAAGAAACACAATCTGAGTTTCTTACTGGAGGGTACCAAGGATTCCACCCGTGCCCCCGATGAAGGTCCTCCGAAACTGCTAGAGGGGGCACAAACTGGGGCGACTGAACCGTCATGTCACATGGGAGTAAAAAGTAGTGAGAAAACCAACCCTGTTCCCACAACCGGGGGAATTGAGGCGGAGACTGGGTCTTCTCCACCCCATGTTCTTGCTTCAACCTCTTCCGGTAAAACCGCAACCACCCCCCCCCCTTTGGTGAGTTCTCATCCGGATGCCTATAAGCCAACCTGGAGCCTAACTGCTCAAGATCTTGTCTCGGACCATGACATCACTCTCGAGTGGTGTCAGCACGCATTTCCTCCTGTCATGACTGAGGCCCTGACTGTCCTATCCGACGAACACATGGTCGACGGCTTATGCTATGCTGCCGCCCAAGTGTCATCTTATTTGGTCGCGACCGCCAAACGTATCTCCGAAATGGAGACCCTCCAGTCTGATTCTGACAGGAGGGGCATTAAGTGCGAAGAGCTTAAGGCCCATGTGGCAGAGTTAGAAGCTAATTAGAGTGGCTTGGAGGCTAGGCAGGAGGCGGTTCTGCTCGAGAGGGCAAGCTTGGCGGATCAAGTGGCATAAGGGGAGCGCTGGAGGTTGGGGTACCTGAACGATCGTGTGGGGGTCCTGACTTTGGAGAACACCGGTCTGAGCGGTCGGACGACAAAATTAGAGGTTGATTCGGTTGCTGAGAATGCCATAAGGGGAGCGCTGGAAAAGGATATATCTTGGATCCTTAAGGACGGGCTCAGCCGGGTGGTGGACCGGGTAATCGAGAGCCCCTAGTTTCTTCAGGGTTTGGTGCAGGTGCGGGTGGCTTGCGTAGCGGTGGAGGTGGAGCAGGGGAAGAACGCTGCTAAGGAGCTGGTGATAGCCAAGGAATTTAGCCCGGAGGCTAAGGTGGGCGTGGCCACCAAGGTTCACGAGATGGAAGATGCCCTGGTTGCTTTTACTGAAACAGACTATGCTGGATATCTTCGCCTGGGTGATCTGGATATGGTTGGGCTTTGTGACCTTTGCCAAGACACTCAGGGCGATGGATCGGGCCCTGGCCCGAGCTCCTCCCCTGATGATGGTAACACCCTCACCCACAAATAGCGTTGTATGTTTGATTTTTTGTGATGTAAACTCAATGAACAATTTTTCTATTCCTTGTTTTGTTGTTTTTCGTCTTTGCTGCTCTTAGGGGTGGCCTGAAAGTTCGGGAGTCTGGTATCCTGACAATTTCTGATTTATATTTGTGGGTATGAATGTTTTTTGCTTCCACATATATTCTTTTGTTTGGTTGCTTCATGTATGGTTTATGTTGGCCATCACATGGTATTTATGCAGGGTTTGCTTGCACCCCTGGTTTCAGTTATGTTATTGGCGAACTCTTTATGTTTTAGCAAAGCTGGTATTTGAGAAATTTGTTCTAATTTGCTTCTTAAAGAACCTAGGTATAGCCAAGATCGTCATCTTGAGCCTCACCCGATTATGCTTTTCTTTTATTGGTGGAAGGTTATGATCCTTCTACACTCATGTCACATGTTGTTTTGTATGTTTGTTATGATGTGAATGATGAACATGTTTTAAGAGGAAGGTTATGAGCCTTCTATGTGAAAACTCCCTGGCCGCCTCCTTGTAACGATTTCGCTCATGTGACGTTGGATGATCGGTCCTTGTTGTCACACGGTAAATGTAGACAGCCTCTTTGTTTTGTTTTTTCAAGCTTGAAAATAAGGTACATCTGAATTGCCCGTTCTGTTTACTCTAGTTTTGTTTAGAGTGTAATAAAACTGAAAGTAGTAAAGTAATTCTTGTTGATTACATTCACATGTTAAAATTAATACACAATGCCTTTGCTAGCATTAATTCTACCTTTAACACTCGATTTAAGAGTAAAAGTGTTGCAGGCTCTGCGCGCTCCACGTTCTTAGAATGGCACGCCCGTCCTGAGCTTCTAGGACATAGACACCATTCTTATGGGCTTCCACGATTTTGTATTGTCCTTCCCACGTGACACTGAGTTTCCCCAATGGTTCAACATGGCTAGACTCGTTCTTTCTTAGCACCCATTCTCTGACTTTGAAGTTCTTGACCCGAATTTGGCGATTGTAATAGTTCTCAGTTCGTGATTTGTATAGTGCCTAGCGCACTTGTGCCGCCTCATGTTTTTTGTCGAGCATGTCCAGGTCCTGGCGTCGCCCTTCTTCGTTGCCCGCTTCCTCGAAACTATCCGTTCGCAAGGAGCCTGCCACTATCTCTAGAGGGAGGAATGATTATGTCCCATAAGTTAGGCTAAATGGGGTTTCTCCTGTACTTGACCTTGATGTGGAACGATATGACCATAGCATGGTCGTCAGTTCATCCACCCAGGTAGACTTTGACATGAGTAATCTTTTTTTCAAACCATTGACGATTGTTTTTTTTATATCTCAGTTTGTCCGTTGGCCTGAGGATGCGCTACTGATGTGAACCGGCGATGGATTCTCTTGTCTTCGCACCACTCCTTGAAGGGACTGCGTTCAAATTGAGTGTCGTTGTCACTTATGAGGATCCTAGGTGTGCCAAAACAGGCCAGGATGTTCTTGGTCATTAAATTTATCATCAGCTTGCCAGTGACGGTGGCCAGTGGTTCCGCCTCTATCCATTTGGTAAAATAATCCACAACCACCAGTAAAAACTTCACGCCCCCCGGTGCCGGTGGAAAAGGTCCCACTATATCGATCCCCCATTGATGGAAAGGTTAGGGGCTGGTGATGCTGGTTAATGGCATGGCCGGTTGGTTTTAGAAAGAAGCGAACGCTTGGCACTCTTTTCATTTCTTTGTTAGGGTTGCGGCATCGTTGTACACGTCCGGCCAATATACTCCTAGGCGGAGTATCGTGCCCATGAGTGCACGAGCGCCTTCGTGTGCCGCTGCGTCCCCGGAATGGGTTTCTTCGAGGAACGTATGCCCCTCTGTTTTAGAGATGCTTTTGAGCCATCGGCTTAACTATCCTCTTCGGTAAAGTTTATTGTCCCTGATTGCAAAATGCGGTGCTCTGATTCTGACTTTACTCGCCTTCTCTGGGTCGTCCGGAAGCACTCCATGGCGCAAGTGTTGGGTTTTGGTATACTACAACATCCTATGGTGCACATACAACCCTAAATACCTTGGATCTATGTTTTCACTAATTATACATGCAAATGGTTTCCAAGGTATTAATCTTACAACTAGCATGCATTTAACATAAAATTATAATATACTAGTTAGCATGACATACCTTTTGATGGAGCTTGAATTCTTGGTGTATTTGGCCTTAAAGAGCTTAGCCCCAATAGTGTGGAAGCCTCAAATGGAATCACAACACACCATGGACAAAGGATGAACTTGAGAGAGAATTCCATGCACACAAAAGACACCATGAACTCTAAAAAGATACAAGTAGCAATTTTGGGCAATGAAGTATCTATTTATATGTGGGATTTCTAGGGTCATGGATATAACCCAAATCCATACCCATGGGTTTTATGATCCATGGTTCATGTGGCCCAACTCTTTATGTATCCATACATAAACTTGGTGCAACATGGATCATAAGCCCAACATATATAAATATAACTAATTATCATAATTAGTCCCCATAGATTTAATTAGTCTCTTTCGACCACTAAATTAATTCCAAATTAATTCTTGATCACTACTAATTAAAACATATGATTTCATATTAATATATTATTACTTATAATATATTAATAAACCATAAATAACCTTCTCTCAAAAGTCTATCCTAACAAATTGTCCTGATGATATGCAACCCAAATGGACCATGCTACTCTTGGGTCGAATACATACCAATAATAGTTATGGGCTTAGACACCTAATCCAATAGTCTCCCACTTGGATAAGTCTAAAACTATTATTCAAGTATGACTCCAAGATCCCGACTAGCAATCGTAGCTCTTAAAGCCGCTGTCAAACTCTGAACAAATCAAATGACATGTCCATTAGATAAGGGATCATATATTCCTCCATTCTAGATATCATATGGACTGAGACATGGATTATAATCATTCTCTCTGTCCATTTGTTGTTTCCCGATTTCCGATTTATGACGACTGACTAATTGAACAAATCAAATCAGTCCAGGCCCGGCCGAGCACTTACGTTTGTCATCACCAAATCATCGAGGGACCCACAGATATCGCTTTTATCCCGAAGGTAAAAGGAATGGATAAACTTCGACTCATATGGATTGTTCTACTACTTGTTGAATCATACACAAAGGCACGTTTTATAACATCGAGTTACCAATGCGTTTTCGTGCAATCAATGTATAACCAACTCATAGTAACAACTCATATCTCTAGGTTTGAAGAATATAAGATATTATCATCTCATGATCACTCGTGCTAAAATCCATGAAGTGATTCCAATGAGCGCGGGTTGAATCCAATACTCAGAACTTATGAGCACTCATGAGTGTTGTAGCCCTTTTTCCAACATCTTAGACCTCTACAAGCCAACCCATGACAGTCTTAATTCATATCTACTTCCAACATATGACCGACTGTGGATGGTTTGAATAACTTAGTCATCCAGAACAATGACCTAGTTTATTCTAGAAGTCAAAACATGCAAAATGAAACACAAGAATAATTGAATCGAATATGGTATCAAAACCTATGAACATAAATAAAACACCTTTTATTTATCACCATATGATTACACATTATTCATTGTATACTGTTTCAGCTATCAACTTTATTCTTGAATTTAAAACAATAGTTGTCCCATGCTCCAAGCATGTACACTATGTTTTCTAAACACTAGTCATGCCATACACCAAGTATGCATACTATGTTTGTCTATGATCTTTACTTTGTGAAATAGATCAATTGAACATAACTCTAATGATCCTCTTTTCATAGTCCCAAATCCTTACTGCAAATGCAAGAATTCCAAATTCATGCCATTTACTGAAATCTGTTAGATTCTAAACTTATATGCATTGATCCTCTTGTAATGATTATGCACAAAGTCAGATAGACTTGACAACAAACATTACAGAGCATTCCAAAGGATATCAACTCCTTGGAAACATCCTTCTTGCATTAAGTTTCCTAATCTTACACAGATTGAATAATTTCTAACTTTGAAACATTTCCATATTCCATTTTGACTATCACTTCTGAACAAGAGTTTCCTCCTTACAGATTATGTCAATATGGTCCTTCCAGAATTATCATTATACTTCCAATTGTCCTTGAGCAACCAATCTTTGGTAAACCTTAGATTGTCCTCGACAATTGTTTAATCCTTTTAGTCATATCCAATTCTAGACCTTTTCCCTTCTTAATGCCCCAGGCATTTGGAAAATTTTAGAAAGGATGAATATAGCACATGCAATCGATCCTATATCCGAAGCATATGGGACACGATTCATGATGTATCACATAAAGACTAAACCAGTCTTTTGCTATAATATTTCCATTTCAATTTGCCAAGTTCTCATAATTCAGATTATGAAAAGGGATGTCGTAATCATAATCGAATTTTAGAACGCAAATAATGGACCCTATATTAGAATTTTCTTATGTTGAGCCATTCCAACATAACATTCATATATATACTTGACTAAATACGATTAAAACCTCAATCTAAGCTTTTAGATTTGAGATGAAGTATAATTTCCTCTCCCTTAATTATAGCAAAACAACTTTTTCCCAATTGAAACCTTTTGTTTTCTATAATTAACATTGCTAACTTGCAACCTTTATCATAATTATCATGCTCCCGCTAACATGATGATTATTAGCATAACACTTATGCTCCCACTAGCTTTGACATGTACTCAGAAATCAGTTGAACTTCTAGAAAAAACAATACTTTATTGACTTTCTTACCAAAGTTCAGATTTCTGACACTAGATTGCTTTGATAAAACTTTATCAATATCATACACCTTATCTTAGATAGCTCATAGGTGTGTCTAAACAATATCAGAACTATGAAAAGGGATGTCGTAATCATAGTCTCAATTGTTTAGACCTTTTCCACTTCTCACAAGTCCATGTTAGTGTGCCGGTTAACCACACAGCTCCACTAACGACTTTGAGAATGCAAATATCACAATTGCTATCTAC
Source organism: Lactuca virosa (assembly GCF_052849685.1). Classification (NCBI taxonomy): domain Eukaryota; kingdom Viridiplantae; phylum Streptophyta; class Magnoliopsida; order Asterales; family Asteraceae; genus Lactuca; species Lactuca virosa. The sequence continues at coordinate 387,887,128 of NC_136429.1, forward strand.
TTCAAATCTACTTGGTGGAAGTGTTTCCTCACCATCATTTTCATAAATCGGAGAGAAACCTTATGACCCTTAGATTTAATGGTGTATGTGTTCTTATCCATGTGAATTGTCAAAACCATAGTCACAAGACAAGGATAATGACAAATCCAAACTCATATGGACTGAACTCAATCTTAATTTCTTGCCACCTGGCAGCTCAAGGGCCTGCCATTGCTTCCAAGTTGTTGTGCAACCAATTGAGAACTCTAAGAACTCATATGCAAAGCCAACTTTAACTGGAATGGGCACAGAATATGTCAACACGATAGGTTATAAACCTCAAGTCGTGTGCTAGTGAAGAACTTCAGGTTTTATTTTTGATTAGTTCTTGAGACTTTCAAGACCTTTAAGACTCCCACTGTCCTCTTGACATATAAGACTTTCTTGTCAGATATTCAAGAGATAGTGTGGATTCTAATCAAGACAAACACTTCACACAATTGGCCTTAGTTGGTCTTTGTTTTATCCAAAACATCACAACTTACCAATTTCAAATGTACAAGAGTAGAAAACTTTTACTCTTACATTTGATAAGTGTTTTAAACCTTCTTTAAGACATGTCACTCAAGTTACAATCTTAGAGTATAACTCTAAGAATTGTTTTTGGAACGAAGTATGAATCATCTTCTTGATTTAACCACTTCAATAATTCATAACTCCTCTTCTTAACTATCAGAATGCACTGAGAGGATGAATTGTGATAAGGTCTCAAAATCATTAAGATGGTCTTAAAACATGATACTAAAGTAATCTCCCATCTTTTCAGATTTGAGAAACTTTTATCTTTCTACCTAAATTGATTCTTCTTATTCGCTCTGCCATACATTGGAACCTTTTCCAATTTCTCAGAATTTTACTTAAGCTTGTAAGTATAACCATATTTACTGAGCTATAGTAAATTATGACGAATAGTCTTATCGGTCTTTTGTGGTGGACTCTGACCAGTGCACAAGAATGTGTACCCGATCCCTTAGTTCTTCACTTGACTCACACACCCATGTGAACAAGTAGTTAGTCTTAATTTTTCCAATGCTCGAAAGTTCTCATTCATCATGCTATACAACTTGCATGATTCCAAGTTTCTATCCAACTGAAACTTGGGTGATGAGAATCTTTCCTTATTTGGTAAATTTAGACACTACCACAAATGAAAGAATCAAATTCATATTTCCACTCTTGCTCTTAATGGAATCTTATAAGCAACACAGATTTTCACAAATGTCATTGTAAGGATATTTTAAAATAAATAAAATCAAAAGATTTACCTTTTATTTTAAAACTTTGCGGAAAAACTTATCCTTACAATCCATATGAAAACTTGTTGTTATCTATTCCTAAGCAAAATATCATAACTCCTAAGAAGTAGCTCAAGAATCCGATCTTCAAACTATGCGATAGAAATCCATCTACGTGATCAGATTCAGCATATTCTTTCTTTAAGTTTCTTCACTTTTCTTTGATTCTTAAAACATCAACATGTGACCCAGTCACATCATGTATCAAGAATCTCAGAATAGAAACTTAGCAGAGTTAGATAGTGGACTTTACCTGAAGTAGAGTCAAACTTATTGACTTTAACATCCTTAGGTAAATTTGGCAGCTTCGCAACCAATGCCCCTTTATGGGACTATCTCAGACTTAGCTTTTCTCTTTACCATTTGGTCAACCGCGTTGACTATGGCCGATCCATTTCCATTGGGAAGAGAATGCTTTTTTGGATTCCCAGTGTCATCATTGTCAATGTCCATAAAGTTTTTAGGAAGTTGATCTTAGCAAATAGATAAGATCATTAAGGGTCTTGTCATAGTCTGTTTCATAAGTGTTCCAAAAGAACTCACGATGTGACTTAGAAAGTAGTTGAGCCACCAACTTTCTCAAGACTTTGACACCCAACTCTCCCGGCTTGTCAATATGTGACTACATCTCCAAGATGTGATCACACATAGACCTTTGCTTGCCAATAGGGCTTGAGTGACCTTAAACTTTTCAGGAACTTGTGGGTTAGGGAGAATAATTGGAGGAGGTGAAAGAAGTATGATTTCCACGGGACATCATCTTCATTTAGGAAAGCTTGTTTCAAGAGATTTGGGAAGATCATAAATGTCTAAACCAGACATCTTTTGGGAGATACTCAAGATAGTTGATTTAAAGTCCTTAATATAACACCCAATATGAAATATTAAGGCTAGGACCCAACACAATACTTTTATAACTTGGAAGAGGGATGTCGTAATCCAAGCTATAAAATATTTGAAGGTAGGCGAATGACGATTCACCAATTTCCACCATGAAAACGAAATATATATTATTAGGTTTTAATTGGTTTTTGAAACTCCTAGATCTTTGAGATTCATTGAACTGTTCAATGACATGTTTCAATCTCGAGTGTTCCCTTCAGGTTTTGTGACTGGGATGCCGAGGATCACAAAACAAGGTGTGAAGTAACCATGCAAATTACTTGGTACCCTTAAGTGTTTACCCCTCAATCGATGTGTCGGTTAACCACACATGCTCCATCGATACTATGATAAACATTAGGTTACCCTTTTCCTACCTTGTTAAATACGAGTTAGTGTGCCGGTTAACCACACACGCTCCACTAACCGACTTAAACAAAGTGCAAAGTGTAATTTCATGGATTAGCACCTTATTCACTTTTTCCTAAGTAACTAAGATTGGGTATTTATAAAAGGTCTAGTTACTTAGTATTTATCATTAATACTTTTAATGAAGGGAGAATTATAGTCCTTGTCCTACCCGTTCGGCTAACGACCCTCCACCGGTCAAGGAAGCGGTGGGTGAGAGTGGACACCCATTAAACTGCCATTTTATAGGCAGTAACCTTATACCCCCCTTATAGACCGGCTTCGTGAATGAGGCCTACTAACGGTAAGACTGACTTTGTTCTTATACATATATATATATATATATATATATATATATATATATATATATATATATATATATATATATATATATATATATATATATATATATATATATATATATATATATATATAAGTATTAACTATTAATATTATAATAGTATAAGGGTGTATTTTAAACATTTAAAATACTTGGTGGTTTAATCTATTAATTAAACTATACTCTTAATTTAATTAAATTTAAATCATGTCTTTATGGAATTATTAACTCTTTTAATTAGACACTTTAATTAATTTAATGAAGTCCATAAAGTTTGAACTTTAACTTTTAAAATTCTTGGGTTTGGAATTAAAGTGTATATGGGGTTTGACTTTACAAATTCCAAAACTTGAGGACAAGTTTTGAACAATTCAAAAAACTTATGGTTTCCATAACTTATGAATTTTAAAGTGGTTTAATGGAAAAAACCCTTCAAGTTCCATAACTTGTAGACAAGTTATGGAAGACTTTAAAAGCATTAAAAATGTGACTCTTCATTTTTTCATAACTTATGGAATTTTTATGGGTTTTAAAATTCATAAATGTGACTTTTCATGTAACTTGAGGACAAGTTACAAAAACACATATTATGAACAACTTCAAGATTAATTTGGATTGAAAACAACTATCTCATAATTTTTCCTATTAATCTAAACAAACTCATAAACATGAACATTCATAATCAACATTTTTCAAGCATCATATAAACATGTATAAAACTTGAAACTTTGATTATTATCCTTTATTTGGATGAGAATAAACATTACCATAGTATCAAAAAACAAATTTTATGAACAAAAACACTTTGCGGTAATGATTCTAATCCAAAACAGGCCAAAAAACTCGAAGATAAGCTGTCAGGGGGTCCAACTCGTCGAGTGCATGAACCAACTCGACGAGTTGGATGAATTTGTTCATGGACTCGTCGAGTCCATCACTGGACTCTTCGAGTCTGCTGTCACGACAGCAGAAAATTCGTTTTTTTTCAGCAACTTGCATCAAGTATAATTGAAAACAACCCATGGCTCTGATACCACTGTTGGGTTTTGGTATACTACAACATCCTATGGTGCACATACAACCCTAAATACCTTGGATCTATATTTTCACTAATTATACATGCAAATGGTTTCCAAGGTATTAATCTTACAACTAGCATGCATTTAACATAAAATTATAATATACTAGTTAGCATGACATACCTTTTGATGGAGCTTGAATTCTTGGTGTATTTGGCCTTAAAGAGGTTAGCCCCAATAGTGTGGAAGCCTCAAATGGAATCACAACACACCATGGACAAAGGATAAACTTGAGAGAGAATTCCATGCACACAAAAGACACCATGAACTCTAAAAAGATACAAGTGGCGATTTTGGGCAATGAAGTATCTATTTATATGTGGGATTTCTAGGGTCATGGATATAACCCAAATCCATACCCATGGGTTTTACGATCCATGGTTCATGTGGCCCAACTCTTTATGTATCCATACATAAACTTGGTCCAACATGGATCATAAGCCCAACACATATAAATATAACTAATTATCATAATTAGTTCCCATAGATTTAATTAGTCTCTTTCGACCACCAAATTAATTCCAAATTAATTCTTGATCACTACTAATTAAAACATATGATTTCATATTAATATATTATTACTTATAATATATTAATAAACCATAAATAACCTTCTCTCAAAAGTCCATCGTAACAAATTGTCCTGATGATATGCAACCCAAATGGACCATGCTACTCTCGGGTCGAATACATACCAATAATAGTTATGGGCTTAGACACCTAATCCAACAGCAAGTAGTCGACAAAAGGTTTGGTCCACTCTGGAGGGGCCGATATTGTATTAACCTTTTGGTTGTCGATACTTCTTTCCGGGAGTACTTCAACCAACACTTTTTTTGTGAGATGGTCATACGAAGTAGAGGACAGCTTGCTGAGAGCGCCCGCCCTTGCGTTTTTTCCCTAGGAGATTTGTTTTATTGAAAAACTTTTGAATGTGCTGGCTAAGCTTCGGACTGCGTCTAGGTATTTATGCATCCTGGGGTCCTTTGCTTCATACGTCCTATTTATTTGGTTTGTGATAAGTAGCGAGTCGGTGAGAGATGCTAGTTGTTTCGCACCAACATCCTTGGCTAGCCGCAACCTCCTAAGAGCGCTTCATACTCTGCCTCGTTGTTTGATACCTGGAAATCGAACCGCAGTTTGTAAGTGATTTCTTCACCCTTGGGGCTTTGTAGGATCAGGCCTACGCCTGAACCTTCCTTGCTTGTCGCGCCATCGGTGTACAACTTACAGAGTTCTTTGCTAGCTTCAGGCTCGAGAGGATAGACGGAGATCGTCGTTCGCACTCCCTTAATGGTATCTGGAATTTCGACCAGGAAGTCTGCTAGGGCCTGGGCCTTGATGCTAGTCCGGGGGTGATAGTGGATATCATGCTCACCTAGATCTATGGCCCACTTGTCTAGGCGCCCAGACTTTTCCGGCCTTAGCAACACTTGTTTTATTAGGTAACTGGTTAGAACATCCACATTGTGGGATTGAAAATACCTCCTTTGTCGCCTGATGGCGTATATCAGGGTGAGGACCGGTTTTTCCAAGGTCGGGCAGTTGACCTCTGGTCCTTGTAGGGCCCTGCTAACAAAATGGATGGGAACATGATTGCCTTCCCTTTCCACTGCTAACACGGAGGAGATAGCTTCTTCGGAGGCGGCTAGATACATCTGTAGTCTTTCCCATGGCAGCGGGGAGGCGAGAGTCGGTAGTTGTTGTAGGGCATCTTTGAGTTGTTGCAATGCCACATCCGTTTTTTCTGTCCACTTGAACTGTTTCTTGTCTATGCACCCTTTAAGTGTTTGGTACAGAGGGAGCACTTTTTCTGCGGATTTGGCTATGAATCTTCCCAATGTCGTCAATCTACCAATGATCTCCTACACGCCTTTGAGGTTGTGAGGAGTTTTCGACTCGAGGAACTCCTGGATTTTGGTGGGATTGGGCAGAATTCCTTCTTTGCATATCTGGTACCCGAGGAATTGCCCTTCCTCAACTCCGAAGGTGCACTTAGCTGGGTTTAACTTCATATTCGCTTTGGCTATCGTCTATAAAGTTTCTTCCCGTTAGGATGTAAATCCTTGAAAAGATCGTTTAGATTCAAACAGATTAAAGCAAAGAACACAACGATGATTCAAAATATGTTGAATGATTAAAAGTCACGCCTCAGAAGAACTCGACAAAGAATTGCTACTATAGAGGCGTGATTAGGGTTACAGAATAATATCAGAGTTAATCATCAAAATACGATACATGCATGCACCTTAAATACTCTAACGCTAGTAGATAACTATGGTAGGACAGGCCTAACCCGTTTACATAACAGACTATACAAAAATCCCAATGACACAACATCTAATACTCAACAATCTCCCCCTTTGTGTCATATGAGGCAAGAGTCCATTATCCTTGAATTCGCTTCTGTAATTCGTAAATCTTTGGAATGAAGCTCAAAAGTACCTTGCGAACTTGAATGTACCACAAGACCATATCAGAGAAGCACTTGATATCTTCCTTACTATTGCCCTTGAATTTATTCACCAACTCCAATATAAACTCAAGACAGGATGTAGTGTATAGATGTTTGTCAGGAAGAAAGAAGCAGTACTTGCGAAAGTCTGCACCAGCACGTTCCCTAGCTTGATACACCACGAACTTGTTGGGTTTTGAGCATTCTAACACTCCTATGGTGTACATGCAACCCTATAAACCTTGGATCTATGTTTTCTCTATTATACATGCAAATATTAACTATTCCAAGGTTTCATCCTAACTAGCATATTATGAAGCACCTATACTACAAAGTTCTAGTTAGATGACATACCTTTTGATGTAGCTTGATGTCTTCAAGCTTTAAGAGCTTAGCCCCAATAGTGTGGAAGCCTCAAATGGAATCACAAATCACCAAAACACCTTGGAAGAACTTGATAGAATATGTATGCACACTAAAATCGGCCCACTCTTATTTGCACACACTTGTGCCAATTTTGTGAGCCAAGGACCCCTTTATATATTATGGAGGATTAGGGTTACATCCATGTAAACCCTAATATCCATGACCTTTCATTTACATAGGATCCATGGGTTAAAAGCTCCATGGACCATCCATGAAAGCTTAGCCCAACCTAAATGAACTTGGCCCATTCCATATATATAAGAGTCCATATTTAATTAGTTCTTTTTGATCACTTAATTAATTCTAAATTAATTCTTCATCAATACTAATTAAATAATATGATTCCATATTAATATATTAGAACTTATAATATATTAATATAAATCATTAATATACTATTCTCAAAAGACTATCCATATAAATTGTGCCGGTGAAGTGCAACCCAAATGGACCATGCCGGGTCGGGTCAAGTACATACCAAATATAGTTATGGACTTAGACATTAATCCAACAGTCTCCCGCTTGGATAAGTCTAAAACTATTATTGAGTATGACTTCAAAACCTAACTGGCAATCGTAGCTCTTAAAGCCCCTATCGAACTCTGACCTTGTCAATGACTTGTCCATTAGATAAGGGATCATATATTCCTCCATTCTAGATATCATATGGGCTGAGACATGGATTATAATCATTCTCTCTGTCCATTTGTTGTTTCCCGATTTCCGATTTATGATGACTGACTGATTGAACAAATCAAATCAGTCCTGGCTTGGCCAAGCACTCACATGTGTCATCGCTAAATCATCGAGGGGCCAACAGATATCGCTTTTATCCCGAAGGTAAAAGGAATGGATAAACTTCGACTCATATGGCTTGTTCTACTACTTGTTGAATCATACACAAAGGCACGTTTTATAACATCGAGTTACCAATGTGTTTTCATGCAATCAATGTATAACCAACTCATAGTAACAACTCATATCTCTAGGTTTTAAGAATATAAGATATTATCGTCTCATGATCACTCGTGATAAAATCCATGAAGTGATTCAAATGAGCGTGGGTTGAATCCAATACTCAGAACTTATGAGCACTCATGAGTGTTGTAGCACCGCTTTGTCCAACATCTTAGACCTCTACAAGCCAACCCATGACAGTGTTGATTCATATCTACTTCCAACATATGACCGACTGAGGATAGTTTGAATAACTTAGTCATTCAGGAAGAATGACCTAGTTTATTCTGGAAGTCAAAACATGCAAAATGAAACACAAGAATAAATGAATCAAATATGGTATCAAACCCTATAAATATAAATAGACCACTTTTATTTATCACCATACTTATTACTCATTATTTCATTGTTTCGGTTTTATCAACTTTATACCTGAATTAAAAACACTAGTTGTCCCATGCTCCAAGCATGTACACTATGTTTTTCTAAACAATAGCTTTGCCATACACCAAGTATGCACTCTATGTTTCTCTATGATCCTTACTTTGTGAAATAAACCAATTGAACATAATTTCAATGATTCTAATTTCACACTCCCAAATCCTTATCGAAAAATGTGAGAATTTCAAATTCCTATCATTTATCGAAATCTGTTTAGATTTTAAACTTATATGCACTGACCCTCCTGTAATGAATATGTACAAAGTCACAAAGACTTGTCAACAGTCATTATAGGGTATTCCAATGGAGATCAACTCCATGGAAACTAAGTCTCATATTCAAAGTACATTGCTTTGGACATGCTTCTTGCATTAAGTTTTCTAATCTTACAAAGATAACTTCCACCTATGGAGACAACTCCATATTCTCATTTTGACTATCACTTCTGAACAAGAGACGCCTCTTTTTAGAATATGTCAATATGGTCCTTCCAAAATTAGCACTATACTTCCAACTGTCCCTGAGCAACCAATCTTTGGTAAACCTCAGATTGTCCTCGACAATTGCTTAATCATTTTAGTCATATCCAATTCTAGACCTTTTCCCTTCTTAATGCCTCTGGGCATTTGGAAAAATTTAGAAATGACAAATATATAGCACATGCAATCGATCCTGTACCCAAAGCAAATGGTACACGATTCATGATGTCTCACATAAAGACATGATTCTAGACCAGTCTTTTGCTACAATATTTTTATTTACCATGTTTTCAAAATTTGACTATGAAGAGGGATGCCGTAATCATAATCGAATTTTGAAAACAGAATATATAGAATTTCCTTAAGTTGAACCAATCCAACATGAAATTCATATATCTATTCTTGACTAAAGATGATTAAGATCTCAATCTAAGCCTTTAGAACTGAAATGAAGTATATCCTCTCCCTTAATTATAGCAAAACAACTTTTTCAATCCCCGCAGCCTCACGAATTGAAACTTTTGTTTTCTATAATTAACATTGCTAACTTGCAACACTAACAATAATTATCATGCTCCCACTAACATGATGATTATTAGCATAACACTTATGCTCCCACTAGCTTTGACATGTACTCAGAAATCAGCTAGACTTCTAGAAATCAATACTTTATTGACTTTCTTACCAAAGTTCAGATTTATGATACGAGATGCTTTGATAAAACTTTATCAAAATCATACACCTTTCCTTTGATAGCATGCATGTGTGTCTAAACAATTTCAGAACTATGAAAAGGGATGCCGTAATCATAGTCTCAATTGTTTAGACCTTTTGCCATCTGCTTCAAATCTACTTGGTGGAAGTGTTTCCTCACCATCGTTTTCATGAATCGGAGAGAACCCTTATGACCCTTAGATTTTATGGTGTATGTGTTCTTATCCATGTGAATCGTCAAAACCATAGTCACAAGACAAGGATAATGACAAATCCAAACTCATATGGACTGAACTTATGCAATCTTAACTTCTTGCCACCTGGCAGTACAGGGACTGCCATTGCTTCCAAGTTGTTATGCAACCAATTGAGAACTTTCAGAACTCCTATGCAAAGCCAACTTTAACTGGAATAGGCACAGAATATGTCAACACGATAGGTTATAAACCTCAAGTCGTGTGCTAGTGAAGAACCTCAGGTTTTATTCTTGATTAGTTCTTGAAATTCTTTTTAGGATCTTTCAGACTCCCACTATCCTCTTGACATATAAGACTATCTTTCCAAATATTCAAGAGATAGTGCGGATTCTTTATCAAGACAAACACTTCACACAATTGGCCTTAGTTGGTCTTTGTTTTATCCAAAACATCACAACTTACCAATTTCAAATGTACAAGAGTAGGACACTTTTACTCTTACATTTGACAAGTGTTTTAAACCTTTATTTAAGATATGTCACTCAAGTTACAATCTTGGAGTATGACTCTAAGAATTGTTTTGGAACGAAGTATGACTCATCTTCCTGATCTAACCATTTCAACAATTCATGACTCCTCTTCTTAGTCATAAGAATGCACTAAGATGACCTTTAGAGGACTAATTGTGATATGATTTCTAAATCATTAAGATGATCACAAACATGATACTAAAGTACTCTCCCATCTTTTCAGATTTGAGAAACTTTTATCTTTCTGCCTAATTTGATTCTTCCCATTCGTTCTGCCATACATTGAGACTTTTCCAATGTTTCAGAATTATACTTAAACTTGTAAGTATAACCATATTTACTAAACTTTAGTAAATCAAATAGTCTTAACGAGCTTTGTGGTGGACATGTCCAGTGCACAAGGATGTGTACTCGATCCCTTTAGTCCTTCACTTGACTCACACATCCATGTGAACAAGTAGTTACTCTTCATTTTCCAATGCTTAAAAGTTCTCATTCATCATACTATTCAACTTGTATGATTCCTAGTTTCGGTCCAATTGAAACTTGGGTGATGAGGAACTTTCCTGATTTGGTAAATTTAGACACTACCACAAATGAAAGAATCAAATCCATTTTCCAATATTGCTGTCAGTGGAATCATATAAGCAAGGAAGGAAGCGGTGGGTGAGAGTGGACACCCATTAAGCTGCCATTTTATAGGCAGCAACCTTATACCCCCCTTATAGACCGGCTTCGTGAATGAGGCCTACTAATGGTAAGACGACTTGCTCTTATACATATAATATATTAAACTTTTAATATTATAATAGTATAAGGGTGTATTTTAGACATTTAAAATACTTGATGCTTTAATCTATTAATTAAACTAGACTTTTAATTTAAGTAAACTCAAACCATATATTTATGGATTTAATAATACTCTTTTAATTAAACGCTTTAATTAACTATTAATAAAGTCCATAAGAGTTAATTTGAACTATTCAACAAAACATCATAATTCCAATTATTAAACTCAAAATTAAAACCATTTAATTAATTGTTTAAGTTATGAACCCAAGAGTTTTAGAATTCAATTCTTTTTTTCATAAAAAACTTTTCTCAAATTCCAAAACTTGAGGGCAAGTTTTGTAATTCTTGAAAACCTTTGGATTCCATAACTTATGGAATTAATAGTGTTTTATGATGAAACTTTCCATGTTCCATAACTTAAGAACAAGTTATGGAATTCTTTAAAACATTAACACCAAATTTTGTAACTCCAAAAAAACTTTGAATCAATTTTTTTTTTTTTAAAAAAAAACTTTCATATCCATAACTTATGGAAGTTTCAAAAATCCTTAAGATCACAACTTTAAAAAAAAACTTTTGATCTCCAAAATTTTATGATAAAATATGTAACTCCTTAAAACATTTAGATCAAACTTTTAAAACTAATAAAATAATCATATCATTTTATCTTTTACTAAATTTGACCTAATTCAACTCATATAACAAATGATTCAAATTTTACAAATAATTCGTTTTTCACGAAACAAGTAATTATCTTAAAATTTGACAAACGTCATGTTTTTTTTCCTTTTTTTTCAACTTGAAAATAAAACATTTGAATCAATATAACAGAAAACAACCCATGACTCTGATACCACTGTTGGGTTTTGAGCATTCTAACACTCTTATGGTGTACATGCAACCCTATAAACCTTGGATCTATGTTTTCTCTATTATACATGCAAATATTAACTATTCCAAGGTTTCATCCTAACTAGCATATTATGAAGCACCTATACTACAAAGTTCTAGTTAGATGACATACCTTTTGATGTAGCTTGATGTCTTCAAGCTTTAAGAGCTTAGCCCCAATAGTGTGGAAGCCTCAAATGGAATCACGAATCACCAAAACACCTTGGAAGAACTTGAGAGAATATGTATGCACACTAAAATCGGCCCACTCTTATTTTCACACACTTGTGCCAATTTTGTGAGCCAAGGACCCTTTTATATATTATGGAGGATTAGGGTTACATCCATGTAAACCCTAATATCCATGACCTTTCATCTACATAGGATCCATGGGTTAAAAGCTCCATGGACCATCCATGAAAGCTTAGCCCAACCTAAATGAACTTGGCCCATTCCATATATATAAGAGTCCATATTTAATTAGTTCTTTTTGATCACTTAATTAATTCTAAATTAATTCTTGATCAATACTAATTAAATATTATGATTCCATATTAATATATTAGAACTTATAATATATTAATATAAATCATAAATATACTATTCTCAAAAGACTATCCATTAAATTGTGCCGGTGAAGTGCAACCCAAATGGACCATGCCGGGTCGGGTCAAGTACATACCAAATATAGTTATGGACTTAGACATTAATCCAACAGAACCATCCATCCTTGTAAATCTTCCCTAGCTTCAGATTTTCAAAGTCCTTTGGAGTTTCCTTAGGAACAACAGAAGGCTTCTTCCGTAACACCGTGTCTATATCCACATCCATTTCCCCAATTTCTTTAATGTAAGAAGTTATCATCAACTTGAGATGGGACATGACAGGTTCGTATTTCTCTTTATCTTTCAGCAGCATGTTGTAGAGTACGATCCATTCATAAAGGTTAAGAGAAGGCAAGTCTGCGAGTATGAATTCATAGAACTGGCTGACTGAACCTCTCCCCTCTTTAAACTTCACATTTGGGAAGTTGTCAGTTTCGATTGGTCCTGTGACTTTTACGATAGTTATTTTGCTTACCATGTTTCATATTGTGGCTTCATGTGCTTCAGATAAAATGAGAAAAGCATGTGATTAGCCCTGTTATCTGTGGATGGAGAGTTCGCAATTTTCACAAAAGAGCGAAACTTGAAGGCGTTTGGAGTGATTGGTAGATCCAGTTGTGAATCTTGTGTGTTTTGAAGATCAAACGACACAACTGGCTCTAACCAATACAGGCTAGGTAAATCAACAACATGATGTTGGATTCGCTTCAAAGTCCACTTAGGAAATAAAAGCTTTTTGCTTTGACGAGTGGCTTGAGCTTCTTTCTCAACTTTCTCCTTTTCTTCAGCCTCTCGGATAATATGTTGGTGCTTATCCAATTCAGACTCACGAGCCTTTCGCTTTTTAAGCTCATCTTCATCCAGCTCTTTGTCTTCACTATTATCAATGATGTGATCTTCACTGGAAAGTTTTCCTTTTTGACAACAGGTTTAGCTGGAGCTTTGGAGTCATCTTTCTTGGACACACCTTCTCCCCCTTGTTTCGGAATAAAGCTTGATTCTGGAACACCCTCTAGCCTGTGAAGCATTGTGAAGACTGACCTTAACTTCTCAGCAAGATGTTTTCTCACCGTAATTGTGATCATTGAGTCCCTGGTCTCAATGGTATCCGAAAGTAAACCTGTAACATCAGTGAGACAGCTTCTCACAACAGCTCTTTTAGACAGCAAATCTTGACCTGTTTCTCAGAAGCTTCCAGTTTGACATTCAAAACTTTGATCTTCTCAGTTTTGAGGGCAAGAGAGTCCATGATTTTGCTCTCCATTGCGATCTCGTCCTGAAGCTTTGTAATATGTGAAGAGATAGAGGTTTGGAAAGCTTCGTGATCAGTTTGAGACCATCGCGAACCTCTTGAAGTTTCGCCTTCTCTGCCTTCAAAGTGGTGTTTAGGCCATGAATGGCGTCATTGGCCACTGCAGTATTGGACTTAGAAGCAGTTTGGAACTTCTCCATGAAGGAAGTAGCATCTGAAATTAGTTTATCGACTTTTTTGGTCGAATTTGTGCAAACAGAAGCAGAAGCTTCAACTGCTTTGTTCATCCTATCAATGTTATTAGAATGCTTCTTCGTTATTCTTTCAAAAAGGGACTCGACTGCTCTTTAGAGTAAGCCTCAGAAGAGGAAGCCTTGGAAAAGAGAAGCAGTTGGTCAATTTTATCATGTAGAGCTTGGAGTTGCCCTTTCGTAACTGGGGTCTCGACTTCACTTTCAATCCTTATTTGAAAGGGACTGTAGGTGAAACCCCCAAGATCTTCGTCTTCAGCATCCCCAAAAATCATGTCCGGATCATCTTAGCGAATGGGAGAAATGGGTGGTGAGACATGAGTGGAGAAACCTGAAGTTTTAGACCCCGTATCAAATACGTTGACTGAAACTGGAGATTCAAGTGAGGTGGTTAGTGGGATTGTGGAATCAGAAAATAGTGGATTAGATAGAGGAATGGTGCTGTGAGGTTGAGAGTAACTGGTGGAGGGAAAGGTGCAATGGTGATTGGTGTTTTGGTGGTTTTAGGTGAATGAGGAGGAGAAGGAACAAAATCATTGTGAATTTAAGTTACCTCGGGATCAGAAGTAGACTTTTCATTGCGACCAAACTCTTCCTCCTCGTTGTGAACCGCTGGTTCTTCCTCATTACGAACATCTGATAAGGTGTCAGATTGCGAATGTTCACTTTCGCTAGGAGTGGGAGTAGGAGACTTTCGCTTGCGAGCGGCTTGCTTTACCTTTCGCTTTTTAGGAGCCACTTCAGATGGAGCATCTTTCACCTTTCGCTGTGTAGGTGGTTTCGTAGGTGCAAACGGACCTTCCTGATTAATTTGTTTCTTTTCACCCTTCTTTCCACCTTTTTGCCCACCTTTCTTGGGCTTATTTGCCTCTGCGAGGATGGCTTGCATTTCTCGGCTTATAGGACGAAACCCTGAAGCGGTAACCTTTTTGTAGCTTTCCAAAATTTTGCTAGCGACTGGCACATCTATGAACATAACCTCTGGAATCGATCCCACAAAAGAAAATTTGGAGTTATCGGCAAGAATGATACCGGTGGTGTGGAACGTTGAGATTGTAGCCAACAGAGCATCTTGCATCACTGCAATATTAAGCTTCTCGATTGCCCACTGAACAATAATGGACCAAAATCGTGCACATGATATTTCACTGTGACGAGTGGTCAAGAGTGTGCTCTGAATCACCTGAGCCCATAGAACAGCTCCAAAATTGACCTTCAAACCTGTATAAACCCCATAAATTATCGCCATGAACAACTTACTGGTGCAATCGGAACCTGTAACCCTCTCAGAGAACGCTTTGAATAGAAGAATGAAGTGGTCATTCCACTGTGGCGGCAGGTTAGGTTTTCGGAACTTAGAGACGGCGGTTAGGGTTTCTTTGTACCGCATTTGGTAGAACATCTCTAACAAGGCGCAGTTGGAGATGGACTCTGGGTTGATCATGTCTGCTGTTTGAGGAAGCCCTAGAATTGTACATAAGTGGGATTTGGTGATGGAGGTTTTCCGGTCATGGATTTCAAAAGTGATATTGTTCTCCTCCTTAACAAGACTGGCAGAGGAGTATGCCTTAGACAGTAGAGACATTGGAACCGCCTCCATCTTCGTCATAGCGATAACATGTGGAGAATACTTCAGGCACTCGACGATTGGTAGAAGGTAAGAGTCATACCTGTAGGGGTCGAGATCAATCACCAGATTCTGATGTGGTTTGATTGCGAGAAGTGATGAGTGAGCAGTCTGATCATGAGCAGATGAGGAAGCAGCCATTGTTGAAGTTCTTGAGAAAAAAGATGAACAGTAAACTGCGTTGATCGCTGGAAATATTTGAGAGAATATGGAAGTGGTGATGAGAGATGAAGCGCCAAATTCTTTTTATTCGGTTTGGCTGGTGAGAGAAATCAGGAGAGAGAGTGTCTCGGCTACTGAAACGTCGCCTGAGAAAGCGCGACTTAACAATTGTTCATGTCAGAGCAATACGTCATACAGCAATAAAGTAGACGTCCATTCAAAATTTCACGCGCCTATTTGAATTCTTATCCTCAGTGAATTGTCGCGTCATCTTTGCCTTTTTGCAGTTGAGAGTGATTCAATTTGTCTCATATGAAAGCGAACTTCATTTTAAGAGAACATAGGTTGAACTGCGAACCTCAAACTGAATGTAAGTACCACGAACCAGACTTTTGAAAATCACTAGGATCTTCGTGCAAGAGTGTCAAAGATAAAGAAATAAAACAATACTTGTATGTGGGATTTTGTGATGTCTAAATAAAGACACGAAACGGTGGATCCCGGGCAAAGATCTCTTCCTTCGAAGTCAAGAGAGACTAAGAAGTGTCTGTGTGGTTTCCCGTTGAAATACGATCAAGTGTTTGATAAGAAACATTGAAAGACATATTTTCTTTAGGCTAAATGGGTGGCTTAACCTCCAACCAAACAACGAACTTGATATAAGTACGTATGTTGGATGAAGTACTCGTGTGACCAGTGTAGTCAGTTGAACGAGTAGGTTTGAAATTATTTTGGTGACAAAATTAAGTTCTGAAATCTCAAAAAAATAAAGTGGATCTTGTGGGAAGAAGTGTCTTGGGACAAGAACACGTCATAAAGATCTCGTAAAAGAAAAAGAGATTTCTTGGTACAAACAACGAAAGTGGCTTTCGTTAAATCCTTGGTGAAAATATTGAACGTTGAATTGTTCACCGTCAATTCATTTAAGTGTGTTGAATTTTGGGTTTCACTCAGTTCGTGTTTGTACGAAACCAAGATCATTAACACAGATGTTGTGCAACCATCAACCTCAGTGGTAACTTCTGAGTGTCTCAAGGGTTGCGATCATGGATGCGAAAGTGATGAAGAAATGTGAAGATAGTTTCAGAGAAACGAATGTACCTCTGCTATGTGAAAGTGACCAAGCAGATAACTCTTAACTCAAGATGAGAAGAGTAAGGTAGCTCATGACTAATGTGAATTTAACAGCCTTGTTTGGAAGAAACGATTGGTAGAATTGGTTCATTAAGGCTTCACATCGAGTGGATTGAGGCTTCAGAAAACATGCAACATCATGCTTCTAGGGACACTTAGCTAATACATAAATAAAGAGATTTATACATGCCCCATCACACAAAATGAGATATAATACGAACCTATGCCTCCATGATCTTCTTAAGATATTTTTGGTGTTTTTGTGATTTGTGAAAATAAAAGAAATAAAAATGAACACAAAATAAAATATTTTTGAGTTTTTGTAAGTTTTCTGAAAAGAATTAAAAACGGAAAAGTGTAAGGGTCAAAGACCAGTTATAATATGTCGAAGACCTAGGTTTATTTTACAAGGCATTTTTATGTAATGAAGCGTATTGTTTAATCCTTGTAATATTTTGTATGCTTTCTCGTTTCCTATAAATAGGGACATTACTTAGAGTTAGATAAGAGTCTTTGAACAACTTGTCTATTTTCTCTCTGTAACAGTTGAAAGCATAATAGAGCTGAAACCAGATCATATTTACATCGTGTGTTCAATCTCCATTTGTTTAACTTTGATTTGATTCATACTTGAATCCACACTTCATCAATTGGTATCAGAGCAGGAATCATGATCTGAAATCTAATTTTCACTTTGATTCAAAAGGTTTTTGAATCAAATTTCTGGTTCGAAAAGTTCCGCACCTTTTGACGTGAAAAAGCGTTCTAGATCTTCAGTTGTGATTTGATTCTGCAACTGATTTGTTGAATCGAGTATTCTTCTTGATATTTCTATTTAATTCAGCAATTTGCTTTCAAATTCGCTTTGATTTCTCAAAAATTCTCAAAATTTTTCTTCCGTACATCAATCGCGAACTTCAATCTCAACTCGAGGACTTCATACTCTCATCTGCTAGGATCTTCAACTAAGATTCCTATGCTCATTCCGGAATACTATGATCAGTGGTCTGATCGTATGCAAGATTACTTAAATGGAATCGATGAAGAGCTTTGGTCTTGCATCTCAGGGAATGTTACTCTTCTGACGAACCTTCAACCAATTGGATCGTCATCTAGTACTACGAGTGTGGAAAATCAAACTGATCGAATGAAGAAACTTGAAAAACGATGCATAAGGGAGTTACATGGTGCATTGCCTCCAGTTGTGTATAACTATGTCAGAAGTTGTACAACTACAAAAGACATCTGGAATAATCTCAAAGAAAAGTTTCAAGGCAGCGAGAAGACGAAAATCAATTCAGTTAAGCAATGTTTGATTGAATTGAAGGATTTCAAGCAAAAAGATGTGAAACGATTAAAAGTTACTATGATAGGATGAACGAGCTGATTTACAAATGCAATCGTTATGGAATCACAAGGTCTTCCATGGAATTCAATCTCACCTTTGTTATGGGACTCCGTAAAGAATGGAGGAGTGTTAGCATGATGGTGAAAATCAACAGAGTTTCGACACATCTTCTTTGAATGATTTGTACAATCAACTGAAAACTCACGAAAGTGAAGTAAACGAAATGGCAGAAGAGTCGAAGCTTAGTCTGGGTGGTCCATTAGCACTTGTCTCTAAAGTGTCTGAAAAGGAAGCAGTCGAAAAAGGTGATTCTGATGATGAAGAGGGGTTTATCATGAATTCGGATGATGAGGCAATTGCTTTTTACTCAAACAACCGAGTCAAAAAGTTTTTCAAGAAACCGTTTAATTCAAAGATGAAGCAAAGTGAGTGAAAAGGAAGTTTCGTGAACAAGGCTGCAGGAGAAGAGAAGAAGAAGTATGAGAAGAATGATGAGAAGGGTGCTGAGGAGAAGAAAGAGAAGAAACTGAAAGGAGATTCTGGCATGGATTGTCATTATTGCAATGGAGCAAATCATCTAGCAAATGATTGCATGCTTCGAAAGAAGGATGAGAGAAGAATAGAGTGAAGGATGAGGCATATTATGTGGAGAGGTTGGAAGAGGTGCATACGAAGGCGAAAAATTTGTCTTTGGTGGCTCAAGGTGAACAGGAGAATGATGGCACATATCAAATTTCGTCTTCGGGCTCCGATGATGAGGAAATGTGTAATCCTACGCATGGGGCCATGTATGCGAAGCTGGAGGAAGATTCAGACGAAGAGGTAACGGGCCGATGCTTTGTGTCAAAGTCTGCTGATAAGTATCCAATGACAACTAAGGAACGTAATATCCTTCAATCTTCCAATATTCCTTTAAGTGCATATGATTCTGAAATCGTTGCTTTTGATGATACTGTTGCTTATTTTGATAATTTGGTTGTTTATGCTAGCAATGAAGCTAAGAAATTAAGCAATCAGTTGTTAGAGACTCAGAAGAAGTTAGATTCGAAAGTTGTCAAGATAGAATGTTTAGAATTGCAAATAACAAACATTATGTGTGATAGAGATTCATTGTCTAGTGATGTAAAACTCTTATTAGCTCAACAAAATAACTACTGCAATTCTGCTAAACGTTTATATGGCAAGTTAACTGCATTGCATCATTCATGTGAAATTAGCAAAGAACAACATAGGAAATTATTACCTTTTCTAGCATATGAGAGAGTGAAGGTTGATAATATTTCGTATGATTGTGAGAAAAATATTGCTGAGTTTGACAAAATTCCTAATGATAGATATACTTATGGAATTGTCAAAATTGATGAATGTCTTGATTCAAATGAATTAGTTAACATTGTGAATGATACTTTGACAAAATCAGAACAAATCAAAATTTTGAAAAAGACTGAGAATTCAACATCTGATTCTCAATCTAATTTTGCTAATATTGAAGATAACTCTGACAATATTAGCGAAATTAGTGATATTGAGAATGTTGATTGTTCTCAGTTGTCTGTCATTAATGTTGCATCAAAATCTAAAGGAAAAGAAAAACTTAAGGATTTGAAGGTTAAGATTGACACTGACAAACCTTCTACTTCGAAAGATTGTGATTTTGTGGATATCCGAGATAGTCAAACGGATAGTAGTGATGATGAAAATGATGATGACAATTCGGACAAAAAGGTCTCATCAAACAAAGATTTGAAAGAAAAAGAAATTCCACGTGTTATTGCTGATCAAGTATTTGGGGACACTGAAAATTTCGACAAAGTGTTGTCTGAAAAAGGAGCCCATTATTTGGAAACAAATCAAGTGGTGTATCCGAATTTCAAGTGTACTGATGATGTTGTTTTCCCAAATCCAGTGTTTGTTACCACTGGAAATGTTGAGAACATTAAACCAGAATTTAACAAAATGGTCGAAGATGACAACAAGAAAACAACAGACGAAGGCTTCTTTTCAAATCAAAGCACTGTTGAAAAGAATCTAACACAGAATTCGTATGTTTTTCAAAGACAAAACCACAACGCAAATGGGTTGAAAAATCAAAAATTGTGAAAGAAGTTACAAAAGAGGTTATTGTGGAAAATGAAATTGTTGTCAAATTAAATTCCAAAGAATTTAAAGAACAAATTGACAAGTTTTCAAAAGAAAATTCAATTTCAAAACGACAAGCACGAAAGAAGATTTTTTGGCAAACCGTAGAGTTACGAAAGCAACAAAATGGTTTGACATTAAAAACAACTGAAAACAAAAAGACTAAATTTGTTGAGAACAAGTCTTCACATTCAGCAATTCATTCAGATCAAAATAAAAATCCCGCTCAAACAAATAAAACTAGATCTGAATTTTATCCAAAAACAAATTCATCGAAAGTTTCAAACTCATCATTTTCTAAAGATAACAAAAATACCTCAAAAAGTGTTCAAAATCAACCATCACCACAACGATTTTCTTCTAATCATCAAACAAGGTTTTCTCAAAAACAAAAATCTCAAACTCGGTTTTCTCAAAATATAAGTGTTGGAAACAATGATGGAAGTCGATACGCTATGGCATTTCGACCTAAATCAAATGTTGATTTCGTTGCACAAAAACCAAATTTTCCAAATCCTACAGGCAAACAAACCTTAAAAGTTTCATATACAAAAGGGTTGTCTCGTGACAAAAACATCGATCATTGGCTTGAAGGAAAAGGACGAAAATATCAATCAAGGAAATATTCTCAACAACAAATTCACGAAGCTTATCAGAATTATGTGAATACTTCGTCAACGGAAAGCTCATATTCAAAAGATTCGAATGTTTCAGTAAAAACCTGGCAACCGGTTTCGAAAGAAAAACTTGATCATACACAATCTAAAAAGACGAAGGCATGTGTCAATGACAATCCCAAACTAACAAAAACTTATGTTTCTATTCCTTTACCTAGTGATGTGGACTTAATTGATAGTCTCAAAACTAAAGTTTGTGATTGGGTTAAAAGTTCTGCATTTCATTCTGTTTTCAAAACTAATTTCCAAGGACCCAAACAGCCTTAGGTACCTAAATTCTTTCATTGATCGCAGGTACTATGTGACGAGCAATATGATGAGAAATGGTATATCGATAGTGGTTGCTCACGTCACATGACAGGACGAAAGGAAAATCTGAGAGATTTTCAAAGCTTGGAAAATGCAGGAGTTGTGAAGTTTGGCAATAATCACAAGTTCCAGGTGAAAGGATATGGCAAAGTCACGAATGGAAAGTTCACTGTTAATCGAGTTGCTTATGTCGAAGGTCTTCAACATAACTTGATAAGTGTTTCACAACTTGTTGTGGGCACTGGCAATCAAGTGGTGTTTAACGAAGAAGGAATCATCATTTCAAATGTTGAAACTAACGAAGTTTTGCTCAAATCCAAAAGAAATGGTGACATGTTTACTCTTGACATCAAACCAATCATTGGCAAACCCTCAGTGTGCTTACTTTCGAAAGATTCCTCTGAAATCAGCTGGCTATGGCATCGACGTTTATCGCATTTAAACTTTCGAAATTTGAATAAATTGGTTGTTGATGATCTTGTTCGTGGTTTACCTGTACTAAAATTTGACAATGAAACCTTATGTGCAGCTTGTGAACAAGGGGAATAGCACAAGAAAGGACATCCAATTGTGATAGATTCGAAAATTGTGGAACCGTTGGAACTTCTTCACATTGACCTTTGTGGACCATCAACTGCTGAAACTCTCAACAAGAAACTGTACATTTTGGTTATTGTTGATGATTTTTCACGATTTACTTGGGTATATTTTCTCAGGTTAAAATATGAGGTTGCTCAAACAATGATTGAGTTTATCAAGAAAATTGAAATAAGTCTGAAGAAAAATGTTCGAAAGATCAAAAGTGATAATGGGTCTGAGTTTAAGAATAAAGTACTAGATTCATACTTAACAGAAAAAGGAATTTTGCATAACTTCTCTTCGCCCTATACACCTCAGCAAAATGGTGTGGTTGAAAGACGAAATAGCTCACTTTGCTAAGAAGCAAGAACTAAGATGACATATGCAAATCTTCCTCAATATCTGTGGGCTGAAGCAGTTTCGACAGCATGTTTCACTCAAAATCGATCTTTCATTCATCGTCGATTCAATATCACTCCGTATGAAATCATCAATAATCGAAAACCTAATGTGAAATTCTTTCATGTTTTTGGTTGCAGGTGGTTTATAATGAATCTTAAAGATAGCCTTTCAAAACTTCAAGCCAAGGCTGACGAAGGCATATTTTTGGGTTATTCGCACAATTCGGTTGCATATAGAGTGTTAAACAAGCGCACACGAAAAGTCGAAGAGACATTCAATCTTACTTTTGATGATTATTATGTCAAACAAGTTGAAAAGCAATTTGAACAAAAACCAATTATTAATGAATCATCTGATGAAACTGAAGAATCAAATTCATCTAACTTTGATTATGATATAATTTTTGGTATTCCTGACAGGGCTGTGGATGTTGAAGTTCATGCGAATGATAATCATCACTCTGAATCTTCGAAGTATACTGATGACTTGGAAATCCCTCAAACTATTGTAGATGTTAATTCAACAACGAATTCTCCGGGAGTTGGCGAAAGTATGCATAATAATCCAGTGGAGGGAGAGCACATGGATTCGAATACTCTGGTTGAGGGGGAGCATTCTTTCGAGGGCGAGAATGGGAGAATGAATGAAGTTGTTGAGGGGGAGCATTTAGTTGAGGGGGAGCATCAAAATGATAATCGTGATGAGGAGCTACATGAAGAAACTGATACGATAAATATTAATCAAAATGTCGAGTTTCATGATCTAAATGATAATGTTTCTGTTGTAGGATCTGAAAATGAAGAGATGTATGAAGATGCACCTTTGGAGTTTGTTCCGGCATATCCACCTTTAAGGAGATGGACAAGGACTCATCCAAAAGATCAAGTCATTGGGAATCCTCAAGATGGAGTATTAACAAGAGCTCAAATTCGTGCAAAGAATGAGGTATTAAATTCTCATCAAGAATTTGGCATGTTCAATGTTTTCATCTCGAAAATTAAACCAAAAACAGTTAAGGTTGCAATGGAACACTCAGATTGGGTTGTTTCAATGCAATCTGAACTGGCTGAATTCGATAGAAACAAGGTTTGGCGATTAATTCCTAAACCTGAAAATGTTTCGATTGTCGGGTTAAAATGGATTTTCAAAAACAAAACCGACAAAGATGGAAATATTGTACGAAATAAAGCACGTTTAGTTGTAAAAGGATATTTGCAACAAGAAGGGATTGATTATGAAGAAACCTTTGCCCCTGTTGCAAGACTCGAGGCTGTTTGAATATTTTTAGCTTATGCAGCTCATAAGGATTTCGATGTCTATCAAATAGATGTGAAATGTGCTTTTCTCAATTGTGAACTTGAAGAAACTGTTTACGTTGAACAACCTCCAGGTTTCGTAAATGAAATGCATCCTGATCATGTATACATTTTAGATAAAGCTGTATATAGGTTAAAACAAGCACCAAAAGCATGGTATGCAACTCTTACCAGTTTCTTAAAACAGTCGAAATTTAAACAAGGAACAGTTGACCACACATTATTTCGAAAGAAAGTTGGGAATCATCTAATGCTTGTTCAAATTTATGTCAACGATATTATTTTTGGCTCTGCTGGCCCTGCTTTGTCTAGTGAATTTGAAAATTTGATGAAAAGCCAATTTGAAATGAGCATGATGGGTAAAATCAATAATTTTCTTGGTTTAAACATTCATGAAAGCAGAGAAGGCATTTTCATCAATCAGGTAAAGTATACAAGGAATTTGCTCGAAAAATTTGGAATGACAAATAGCACGAAGCTAAGAGTTCCAATGGAAGTTGGCACAAGGCTATCACCTTCATTAGAAATGCCTGCGGTTGATCTTACCTTATACAGGAACATGATAGGTTCATTGCTTTGTCTTACTGCAAATAGACCTGATATCATGTTTTTTGTATGTAATTGTGCTAGGTATCAAGCAAATCCACGAGAACCACATTTAACTGCTGTGAAGAATATCTTTCGTTATCTCAAGGGAACAATTTCGTTAGGATTGTGGTATCCTTTGAAAACAGGATTTTTCATTCAGGCATTTTTCAGATGCAGATCTAGGAGAGTGTACTTTGGATCAAAAAAGTACAAGTGGTGGTTGTCAATTTTTGGATGGAAAGTTGGTTAGTTGGCAGTCGAAGAAGCAGACGTGTGTTTCGATTTCTACTGCTGAAGCTGAATATGTTGCAGCTGCTGCTTGTAATTCACAAATTATATGGATCCAAAGTCAATTGCGAGATTATGCCATTAATATTAAAAAGATTCCATTTTATTGTGATTCACAAAGTGCTATATGCATTTTTTCATAATCCAGTACAACATTAGAAAACAAAACATATAGCTCTTTGTTATCATTTTATCAAAGATCATGTGGAAGATGCCAATATAGAAGTCCATTTTGTAAAAACAACGGATCAGCTTGCTGATATTTTTACAAAAGCTTTGGATGAAAAATCATTTGTTCGAATTTTGACAGGATTGGGAATGATCGAAGCAATTTCAGTTCCTGGAATGATTTCGAATGTATAACAACGAAGTTTTATATAAATATGTCGATTCAGAGGTCATCATGGTTCATTCAGAGGCTGATAGTATTAACCATTCAGAGGTTACTGTTCATAGTCAACGCTTCGACATGCTTCGACTTTGTTACTTTGAGCATTTTGGTTTGGAGTAACACTTTTCGTTAGATTACTAAATTTTTTTTGTATCTTAGTTTTATCTTCGAAAAATCAAAAACAACAAAAAGATTTTAGTTTTGTTTTGTCATTTTATTTTCGAAAAATCAAAAACAACAAAAATATTTTATTCTTATTTTGTCATTTTACTTTCGAAAAATCACAAAATCTAAAAAGATTTTTGTTCTTTTGTTCTTTATCTTTTGTTTGAACAGATTTCACGAAGGATATATAAGGGTCATGCTTATGTTTCTCTGGGAAGGTACAATTTCGACAACTTTGTACTAGTTAGACTGTCCCTAGAAGAATGATGCAGCATGTCGACCCATGCCTCCATCGACTCAATGTGTGCTTACGAAAGCCTTAATGAAATTTTTCTTACGAAAATTTCTTCCCAAGTCAGGCTTATATTCACTTTAGTCAAATGAGCTACCTTACTCTTCTCAAATGAGTTAAGAGTTGTCTGTTTGGTCTAATCATAACAGAGGTACAAGTGTTTTCGTGAACCAATCTTTTTCATCACCAAATTTCTTACACCTGCACACACGAAGACATATGTCCAAGAGATCTTTGATTCAACCAATCAAGATTTAGACATGTCCAACTTCTGTGTTAATGATCTGACATCATGAGGCCGTGATGAAAGTGAAACCCAAAATTCTATCTTCGTAAGGAATTGACGGGGAACTTTGTTCCAGTTTTGGCGAGACATTTGTTTCAGTACCACTTTTCGAAACTCCAAATCATATTCATTTCAAATGAGTAGTCTTGATCAAACTATCGAAGCCCACGATGTTTGTTACCCAGCAGGATTCAGTATCAATTTTTTCATGAATATGATTTCCATGAGAGTTTCATTTGCTTTCGAAGTCACTTTCAAAATAATTCAAAGCATACTTGTCACTGACTACACCGGTCAAACAAGTAATTTTGGTTATAATTACTCACCTTATGTTAAGGTTGATATGTAACGAAATTGTAAACTACCCATGAAGCCTTATAAAAGAAGCCCTCCGATACTTCTCTATAAGTATTCGATTGAAATTCACGGGAACATACACAAGCATTTGATTATCTCTCTTGATAATTAACGAATCAACCTTTGTCTGGGGTTTATCTGCTTTTGTGTCGAAATTCTTTTGACATCACAGATCTAAAGTTTTGCTAATTTGCTTCTTATCTTTTCTTTAACACACTACACTCAGGAAACCTTGAGTTCTAAGTAATACCAACTCAGGCTGATGATTTCAAACATCTGGCACATGACTTCGCTTTTTATCACAAAAGTGAAAGAGCCTTACCTCCATCCGAAGGTTGGTGATGGTTACAATTCAATTGAGATATACGATCAGACTGTTTGAAAAGACGTTTTGTATTCAATCCAGGTTTCTAGGTGATGTGACAGCTACTTTTTGACGCATGGCTACTTTATCGGCAGAATGGTGCGAGATTCAAGGTGCCACGTCAGATCTCATTTAATGCCAGTCCCGCTTCAAATTTAAACACTAGGGTTACATATAAAAAGGGGAATCAAAGCGTGTTCTTAGTCTACGCTTCCAAACAAAAAATTCCCAACTTTTCTCTGAAAATTTCCGATTGTTCTTCAAAGCTTCCACAAACCCTAATCATGGCCAATTCTGCTGATGTCGTTGTTCAATCCGAAAACACTGAAGATGTTACTTCCCAACCAATAATGAAGATTCAAGGCACGAACTATCAAGTTGAAGATGATGTTTCTCTCTACCCAGACGAATTGAAGATGTTGGTAGTTGCATTGAAGAGTTCTGTTCTTTCCACTGCCATGTTCAATTCTTTTGCAGTTCCACTTTGATGGCTTTCTCAAGCAGGATCCACTGCTACGTACAGCAAAGCAATGGATATCATCACTTTTCAACTGGTGAATGACAAGAAGATCTGATTGTCCAAGAAGATTTTTTGTCAGATTCTTGATATCCCTAATTCTCCAATCTATACTGATCTTTCTTCTGCACAAATCATCCACATGTTCAATGAGATGGGTTATCAACCCCCACTCACCAAGATCAGTGATTTCAAGAAGTCTGGACTTCCAACTGTTTGGAATTTTCTCTTCGGAATCTTTCTATGTTGCTTGACTGGTCGGAGTGTAGGTTTAGACAAAGGTCGAATGGAGGTGTATGCAATGGTAGTTGGGTTGTATTATGATATCACTGTGGATTATTCTACACAACTATGGAAGGAATTTCAAAAGAGTGTATAAAACATGAATGTTGTTCAAGGAATTTTTTGTGCTAGGGATTGGAGTTTAATCCTTCGATATTTCTATGCCAAAGAGGGAATTGCGGTGCCTACTGATGAGGAGACTGCTGAATTCATCAAGTATCAATTTCCGAAGGAGGTTACGGATGATGCTGAAGTTTTTACACACATTGCAAGAATTCTAGATGCAATGTTACAGCGTGTTGATCCAACGAATTTGGTTCTAATGGAGTATTTAGAAACCATCAATCTTGATGATGGGTCTGGGAAGTTGTTGCCAAAAGAAACAGCTCGTCCTTCGAAGAAATCTCGCAAATCCAAGAAGGATGCAACAATCACTCCTGAGAAACCAGTACAGGAGCCAAAGAAAAAAGAAATCACCACTGAAACAGACGAAGCCAGATGCACAAGTTTCGACTGTTGTGGTTGACCCGGTTGAGCCTGTTGATGATACTCAAGAAAAGGAAACACTTCCATCAAAATCAGGTATTTTTCGAAGCGTTAAGAAAAAGTCTCGTAGATCACGAAAGCTTTCTGATGGTTCCTTTAAGTCTTCTTCTATGGTTCGTAAACCATATCTTAATCATCAAGGCATTCTCATTCGTGAGGTTCCAACTCTTGTTTCTCCTTCTTCCAAGAAACGAAGAGCTGAAGATGTTGCTACACATATTTCGAAGAAGAAGTTAAAGAAAAGAAAGATGGTTCTTCAAGCAGAATCATCCGAAGGGGAGAAAGTTCCTGAAACTCCTGAAGCTATAATTCTCCAATCAACATCTATTCCTGAGCAGACTAAGGTCACACCACCCGAAGTTTTGTTAATTGAATCAGTTCTTGAGGAGGTTCGAACTTCAGACATCAATACACACGTATCTGATACGGATGTAAATGTCAATATGGGTGAAGGAAATTCGAATAGAGAACTTGTTGTTTCTACTCAAGGTATTCCTGCATCTTCTGCTACTTTTGTTTCTTTACCTCCATTCATTGTACCTATCTCGAACACTACCAATTCACCCACCTTTGAAACCATTCTCACCCAACCCATCACTACTTTGTTCTCTTCGAAAACCAGTGATCCACTTCAAACAACTGAGGATACTGATGTTGACGAAGGGGGTTTTGGGGGAACATTTGAAGAGATGGAATTTGACGAAGAAGAAGAAACTTTCCCTAACAACGTGTTAATGACGATGAAGCAGTTTAAAATATTGAATAAGAAGATGAATTCAATTATTCAGTCTCAAGCTGACATGGGGGAAGTCAGTCTCTTTCAAGTTTGGAACTTGATGTTATGCTCAAAGCATTCGAAGCCAGAATGGTTAGTAAAGTTTCTGGGATGATTCAAGATTCTGAATCTAAAATCATGGAGAAGGTGGATCAAAATGATAAGTGTAATGAACTACGAGTGTAGTCTCAATCTTCGAACTTTGTGAGTGAAGTTCAAGATTTATGAAGGGTGGCCAAAGAACGACATGTCTTGTTTGTTAAAGATGTAAAGCAAGTACGCGAAGATGTCAATCTCAAGCTTCAAGAACTTCGTGTAGACATGATCAAAGAGATTGCTAGTGCTCAGCAAGACTATGCATCTCTAAATCAAAAGGTGGATATTATTTGTGAGGCTGTCACAAAATATGTCAAGTTGTATGAAGGCTTGAGTCCTCAACTTACTCAACTTTCAACAAATAACAGTCGAAGCTTTGTGGAGCTTACATCTTTGTTAAAAGAGTTGAAAGAATTATCCACCACACTTGTTACCTCTTCGATCATAACTCCAGAATTCTTGTCTCAAAAGTTTTCTCAGTTCGAGGCTGTGTTGCACAAACAGTTGGCTCCGTTATCCAAGTTTTCAAGTCTACTACCAACAGATGCCCCACCTGTTGTCACAGGGGTGCATGGGGGAGAAAAGAAGGTTGGTAATGCGAAAGTTGGTGATATTTCTCATGAAGCTGGGAAAACTGTTAGGAAGATTTTTCAAACAACAATTCCAGTATCAAAGCCAATTATTTCAATTGCTGGGCCTGTTACTTCGATAGTTGTGACAACAATGCCAATTTCTACGAAGCCAATTTCAAGACCAATTTCTAAAGGAATTGTGATTGGGGAAGGTGGTAGTAGTTCGAAGCCCAAGGAAGTTGGTGATAGTTCTTCGATCAAAGACAAAGGGAAAACAATTTTGGTCGAAAAGTCGAAAGAGGAAAAGAAAGCTGAAACTGAAGCTGAGCTTGAGAAATTGAGAGTAGTTCAAAGCATTTTAAGTCTTCGTGCAAGTGACCCACCTGGAATGAACAAGGATGATCTTGAGAAGCATTACAACTACGAAACAATTGAAGCAAGAGTTGTATATAATCATATGTATGCTTTTGAGAGAAAGCTGAAGCAAAGCTATGCAGTTGTTAATACGGATATGAGACAACTGGATTTCCTAATCAATGAAATGATGTTTATCATGGCTCAGTAAAAAATTGCTGAGAAGTTTGATAATGATGATGATTACACATACATGAAGCTCAGGTGATCAGTATTAAGAAGGATGTTCTTTTTGAAGACATGATGCAGAACCTTCAATTTTACGTTGCAAGGGCGAATGTCCAGGAATGTAATTTCTCGATAACTGATTTTCCATTAATGAACTTCTATGATCTTATACAAGTTGCATTACTTTTGAAAGACAAAGATGCTTCGTATCTTCGAGAGACTGATCCAGATGTTTTTCTTCTTGGTCTTGCCCACATCAAAATATTCATAGATAACTACTATGAGTGTTTGGCCCTAACAGATGTGGAGTTAGCTACTGCGAAGGGGTTAGAAGTGAAAGTACCCATGGAACCAACGAAGACTCAACCTGAGTTGAAGAAGTATGCTGATGGGGAAATATGCTTGAAGCCTTTTGGCATGGTCTTCGCAGGGAAAGACAAAAATGGAAAAGCCAAGAGATTCTTATTCCAAGCTTGCGAAGTGGAGAGATACACAACGTCCCAGTATACGAACTTCATTGTTCGTATGAATAGCTGCAAAAAGAATAACGAATGGGAAAAGAAAGAGTTGAAGAAGATTATTTCTTGAAATCCGAAGGCTGATGCTGTATGTTATACATATTCTTTTGAACTGAAGATGGTCGACATTATTACAAAGGGGGAGAATGTAAGGGTCGAAGACTAGTTGTAATATGTCGAAGACCTAAGTTTATTTTACAAGGCATTTTTATGTAATGAAGCGTTTTGTTTAGTCCTTGTAATTTTTTGTATGCTTTCTCGTTTCCTATAAATAGGGACATTACTTAGAGTTAGATAAGAGTCTTTGAACAACTTGTCTATTTTCTCTCTGTAACAGTTGAAAGCATAATAGAGCTGAAACCAAATCATATTTACATCGTGTGTTCAATCTCCATTTGTTTAACTCTGATTTGATTCATACTTGATTCCACACTTCATCAAAAAGATACAATAACGAAATAAAGATAATAAATAATATACATAAAGTACAAAAGGATATTGGAAAATCCGAACTACGAATGAACAATTGACTGCGAATTACTGCGAGCGTTCACACCGATTCGCAGTGTTAAACTGGACTGCAAATGAACAGTGGACCGCGAACTATTTCGAACGTTCGTACTGATTCACAGTATAAACTTTATGTATAAGAAAGTGGTTTCGGAACAGATTCTGCTTCCATCATCCCTAGGCGTTGAAGAATTCTATTGAAGGTGGTTTCATGCAAGGCTTTTGTGAATATGTCAGCTAACTGATCAGAGGATCTTACGAAGTGAATTTCATGTTGGATTAATGTCTAAGTCCATAACTATATTTGGTATGTACTTGACCCGACCCGGCATGGTCCATTTGGGTTGCACTTCACCGGCACAATTTATATGGATAGTCTTTTGAGAATAGTATATTTATGATTTATATTAATATATTATAAGTTCTAATATATTAATATGGAATCATATTATTTAATTAGTATTGATCAAGAATTAATTTAGAATTAATTAAGTGATCAAAAAGAACTAATTAAATATGGACTCTTATATATATGGAATGGGCCAAGTTCATTTAGGTTGGGCTAAGCTTTCATGGATGGTCCATGGAGCTTATAACCCATGGATCCTATGTAAATGAAAGGTCATGGGTATTAGGGTTTACATGGATGTAACCCTAATCCTCCATAATATATAAAGGGGTCCTTGGCTCACAAAATTGGCACAAGTGTGTGAAAATAAGAGTGGGCCGATTTTAGTGTGCATACATATTCTCTCAAGTTCTTCCAAGGTGTTTTGGTGATTTGTGATTCCATTTGAGGCTTCCACACTATTGGGGCTAAGATCTTAAAGCTTGAAGACATCAAGCTACATCAAAAGGTATGTCATCTAACTAGAACTTTGTAGTATAGGTGTTTCATAATATGCTAGTTAGGATGAAACCTTGGAATAGTTAATATTTGCATGTATAATAGAGAAAATAGAGATCCAAGGTTTATAGGGTTGCATGTACACCATAAGAGTGTTAGAATGCTCAAAACCCAACAGTGGTATCAGAGCCATGGGTTGTTTTCTGTTATATTGATGCAAATGTTTTATTTTCAAGTTGGAAAAAAAAGGAAAAAAACATGACGTTTGTCAAATTTTAAGATAATTAGTTGTTTTGTGAAAAACGAATTATTTGTAAAGTTTGAATCATTTGTTATATGAGTTGAATTAGGTCAAATTTAGTAAAAGATAAAATGATATGATTATTTTATTAGTTTTAAAAGTTTGATCTAAATGTTTTAAGGAGTTACAAATTTTGTCATAAAATTTTGGAGCTCAAAAGTTTTTTTTAATGTTGTGATCTTAAGGGTTTTTGAAACTTCCATAAGTTATGGATATGAAAGTTTTTTTTAAAAAAAAAAATTTGTTTCAAAGTTTTTATGGAGTTACAAAATTTGGTGTTAATGTTTTAAATAATTCCATAACTTGTTCTTAAGTTATAGAACATGGAAAGTTTCATCATAAAACACCATTAATTCCATAAGTTATGAAATCCAAAGGTTTTCAAGAATTACAAAACTTGCCCTCAAGTTTTGGAATTTGAGAAAAGTTTTTTAGGAAAAAAAGAATTGAATTCTAAAACTCTTGGGTTCATAACTTAAACAATTAATTAAATGGTTTTAATTTTGAGTTTAATAATTGGAATTGTGATGTTTTGTTGAATAGTTCAAATTAACTCTTATGGACTTTATTAATAGTTCATTAAAGCGTTTAATTAAAAGAGTATTATTAATCCATAAATATATGGTTTGAGTTTAATTAAATTAAAAGTATAGTTTAATTAATAGATTAAACCACCAAGTATTTTAAATGTCTAAAATACACCATTATATTATTATAATATTAAAAGTTTAATATATTATATGTATAAGAGCAAGTCGTCTTACCATTAGTAGGCCTCATTCACGAAGCCGGTCTATAAGGGGGTATAAGGTTACTGCCTATAAAATGGCAGTTTAATGGGTGTCCACTCTCACTCACCACTTCCTTGACCGGTGGAGGGTCGTTAGCCGAACAGGTAGGACAAGGACTATAATTCTCCCTTCAGTATAAGTATAATGATAAATACTAAGTAACTAAACACTTATAAATTCCCAATCTTAGTTACTTAGGAAAATGTGAATAAGGTGCTAATCTATGAAATTACACTTTGCACTTTGTTTAAGCTGTTAGTGGAGCGTGTGTGGTTAACCGGCACACTAACCTGGACTTAACAAGGTAGGCAAAGGGTAACTTAATGTTTATCATAGTATCGTTGGAGCGTGTGTGGTTAACCAGCACATCGATTGAGGGGTAAATATTAAGGGTACCAAGTATATTTGCATGGTTACTTCACACCTTGTTTTGTGATCCTCGGCATCCCAGTCACAAAACCTGAAGGGCACACTCAAGATTGAAACATGCCATTGAAAAGTTCAATGAATCTCAAAAGAATCTAGGAGTTTCAAAACCAATTAAAACCTAATAATACATTTCGTTTATCTTGGTGGAAATTGGTGAATCGTCATTCACCTACCTTCAAATATTTTATAGCTTGGATTACGGCATCCCTCTTCCAAGTTATAAAATAGTTTGTTGGGTCCTAGCCTTAATATATCATATTGGGTGTTATATTAAGGACTTAAATCAACTTTACGTGAATTTCTCCCATTGTTGATGTCTAGTTTAGACAACAATGATCTTCCCAAACCAAGCTTTCCTAATGAATATGATTTCCCGAGTTTGGCTCATGGAAGTCATACTTCTCTTCCTCCACCTCCTCCAATTATTCTCCCTAACCCACAAGTTCAAGGTCACTCAAGCCCTAATAGCAAGCAAGGTCTATGTGTGATCACATCTTAGAGATGAAGTCACATATTGACAAGCCGGGAGAGTTGGGTGTCAAAGTCTTGAGAAAGTTGGATGTTCAATCACTTTCTAAGTCACATTGTGAGTTCCTTTAGGACAACTATGAAACAGACTATGACATGAACCTTAATGATCATATCTATTTGCTTGGTGCTGATGAATCAACAATGATTTGGAATGATAGTAAAGCAAATTTGATTAGAAGATCAACTTCCCAAAAAACTTTATGGACAGTGACAATGGTGACACTGGAAATCCAGAAAAAGCATTCTCTTCCCAATGGAAATGGATTGGCCATAGTCAACCCGGTTGACCAAATGGTAAAGAGAAAGGCTAAGTCTGAGATAGTCTCATTACCAAATGGTCCATATGTTTATTTTGCCAAAGGAAGGGGCGTTGATTGCAAAGCTGCCAAATTTACCTAAGGATGTTAAAGTCAATAAGTTTGACTCTACATCAGGTAGAGCCCATTATCTAACTCTGTTAAGTTCTATTCTGAGATCCTCATTACATGATGTGACTGGGTCACATGTTGATGTTTTAAGAATCAAAGAATAGAGAGAAATCTTAAAGGAAGTATATGCTAATTCTGATCGCGAAGGTGGATTTCGATCGCATCAGAATTTTGAGCAGTTGCTTAAGAAGTTATGATATATTGCTAAGGAATAGATAACAACAATTTTCCATGTGGATTGTAAGGATAAGTTTTTCCGCAAAGTTTTAAAATAAAAGAAAATTGTTTAATTTTATTTATTTGAAGTATCCTTACAATGGCATTTGTGAAAAATTGTTGCTTATATGATTCCACTGACAGCAATATTGGAAAATGGATTTGATTCTTTCATTTGTGGTAGTGTCTAAATTTACCAAATCAGGAAAGTTCATCATCACCCAAGTTTCACTTGTACCGAAACTTGGAATCATGCAAGTTGAATAGTATGATGAATGAGAACTTTCAAGCATTGGAAAATCAAGACTAATTACTTGTTCACATGGATGTGTGAGTCAAGTGAAGGACTAAAGGGATCGAGTACACATTCTTGTGCACTGGTCATGTCCACCACAAAGCTCGTTAAGACTATTTGATTTACTAAAGTTTAGTAAATATGGTTATACTTACAAGTTTAAGTATAATTCTGAAACATTGGAAAAGTCTCAATGTATGGCAGAACGAATGGGAAGAATCAAATTAGGCAGAAAGATAAAAGTTTCTCAAATCTGAAAATATGGGAGAGTACTTTAGTATCATGTTTGTGATCATCTTAATGATTTAGAAATCATATGACAATTAGTCCTCTAAAGGTCATCTTAGTGCATTATTATGACTAAGAAGAGGAGTCATGAATTGTTGAAATGGTTAGATCAGGAAGATGAATCATACTTCGTTCCAAAACAATTCTTAGAGTCATACTCCAAGATTGTAACTTGAGTGACATATCTTAAAGAAAGGTTTAAAACACTTGTCAAATGTAAGAGTAAAAGTGTCCTACTCTTGTACATTTGAAATTGGTAAGTTGTGATGTTTTGGATAAAACAAAGACCAACTAAGGCCAATTGTGTGAAGTGTTTGTCTTGATAAAGAATCCGCACTATCTCTTGAATATTTGGCAAGATAGTCTTATATGTCAAGAGGATAGTGGGAGTCTTAAAGATCCTAAAAAGAATTTCAAGAGCTAATCAAGAATAAAACCTGAGGTTCTTCACTAGCACACGACTTGAGGTTTATAACCTATCGTGTTGACATATTCTGTGCCCATTCCAGTTAAAGTTGGCTTTGCATAGGAGTTCTGAAAGTTCTCAATTGGTTGCATAACAACTTGGAAGCAATGGCAGGCCCTGTACTGCCAGGTGGCAAAAAGTTAAGATTGCATAAGTTCAGTCCATATGAGTTTGGATTTGTCATTATCCTTGTCTTGTGACTATGGTTTTGACGATTCACATGGATAAGAACACATACACCATAAAATCTAAGGGTCATAAGGTTTCTCTCCGATTCATGAAAATGATGGTGAGCAAACACTTCCACCAAGTAGATTTGAAGCAGATGGCAAAAGGTCTAAACAATTGAGACTATGATTACGGCATCCCTTTTCATAGTTCTGAAAATGTTTAGACACACATGCATGCTATCTAAGGAAAGGTGTATGATTTTGATAAAGTTTTATCAAAGCATCTCGTATCAGAAATCTGAACTTTGGTAAGAAAGTCAATAAAGTATTGATTTCTAGAAGTCCAGCTGATTTCTGAGTACATGTCAAAGCTAGTGGGAGCATAAGTGTTATGCTAATAATCATCATGTTAGTGGGAGCATGATAATTATTGTTAGTGTTGCAAGTTAGCAATGTTAATTATAGAAAACAAAAGTTTCAATTCGTGAGGCTGCATGGATTGAAAAAGTTGTTTTGCTATAATTAAGGGAGAGGATATACTTCATTTTAGTTCTAAAGGCTTAGAGTGAGACCTTAATCATCCTTAGTCAAGAATATATATATGAATTTCATGTTAGATTGGTTCAACTTAAGGAAATTCTATATATTGCGTTTTCAAAATTCGATTATGATTACGGCATCCCTCTTCATAGTCAAAATTTGAAAACATGGCAAATAAAAATATTGTAACAAAAGACTAGTCTAGAATCATGTCTTTATGTGAGACATCATGAATCGTGTACCATTTGCTTTGGGTACAGGATCGATTGCATGTGCTATAATATTTGTCATTTCTAAATTTTTCCAAATGCCCAGAGGCATTAAGAAGGGAAAAGGTCTAGAATTGGATATGACTAAAATGATTAAGCAATTATCGAGGACAATCTGAGGTTTACCAAAGATTGGTTGCTCAGGGACAGTTGGAAGTATAGTGCTAATTTTGGAAGGACCATATTGACATATTCTGAAAAGAGGCATCTCTTATTCAGAAGTGATAGTCAAAATGAGAATATGGAGTTGTCTCCATAGGTGGAAGTTATCTATGTAAGATTAGAAAACTTAATGCAAGAAGCATGTCCAAAGCAATGTACTTTGAATATGAGACTTAGTTTCCATGGAGTTGATCTCCATTGGAATACCTTATAATGACTGTTGACAAGTCTTTGTGACTTTGTACATATTCATTACAGGAGGGTCAGTGCATATAAGTTTAAAATCTAAACAGATTTCGATAAATGATAGGAATTTGAAATTCTCACATTTTTCGATAAGGATTTGGTAGTGTGAAATTAGAATCATTGAAATTATGTTCAATTGGTTTATTTCACAAAGTAAGGATCATAGAAAAACATAGAGTGCATACTTGGTGTATGGCAAAGCTATTGTTTAAGAAAAACATAGTGTACATGCTTGAAGCATGGGACAACAAGTGTTTTTAATTCAAGTATAAAGTTGATAAAACCGAAACAATGAATAATGAGTAATCAGTATGGTGATAAATAAAAGTGTTTATTTATATTCATAGGGTTTGATACCATATTTGATTCATTTATTCTTGTGTTTCACTTTGCATGTTTTGACTTCCAGAATAACTAAGTCGCTCTTCCTGAATGATTAAGTTATTCAAACCATCCACAGTCGGTCATATGTTGGAAGTAGATATGAATCAAGACTGTCATGGGTTGGTTTGTAGAGGTCGAAGTTGGTGGACAAAGTGGTGCTACAACACTCATGAGTGCTTATAAGTTCTGAGTATTGGATTCAACCCGCGCTCATTTGAATCACTTCATGGATTTTATCACGAGTGATCATGAGACGATAATATCTTATATTCTTCAAACCTAGAGATATGAGTTGTTACTATGAGTTGGTTATACATTTATTGCACGAAAACGCATTTGGTAAATCGATGTTATAAAACGTGCCTTTGTGTATGATTCAACAAGTAGTAGAACAAGCCATATGAGTCGAAGTTTATCCATTCCTTTTACCTTCGGGATAAAAGCGATATCTGTGGGCCCCTCGATGAATTAGCGATGACACATGTGAGTGCTCGGCCAAGCCAGGACTGATTTGATTTGTTCAATCAGTCAGTCATCATAAATCGGAAATCGGGAAACAACAAATGGACAGAGAGAATGATTGATAATCCATGTCTCAGTCCATATGATATCTAGAATGGAGGAATATATGATCCCTTATCTAATGGACAAGTCATTGACAAGGTCAGAGTTCGACAGCGGCTTTAAGAGCTACGATTGCCAGTTAGGTTTTGAAGTCATACTCAATAATAGTTTTAGACTTATCCAAGTGGGAGACTGTTGGATTAATGTCTAAGTCCATAACTATATTTGGTATGTACTTGACCCGACCCGGCATGGTCCATTTGGGTTGCACTTCACCGGCACAATTTATATGGATAGTATTTTGAGAATAGTATATTTATGATTTATATTAATATATTATAAGTTCTAATATATTAATATGGAATCATATTATTTAGTTAGTATTGATCAAGAATTAATTAAGTGATCAAAAAGAACTAATTAAATATGGACTCTTATATATATGGAATGGGCCAAGTTCATTTAGGTTGGGCTAAGCTTTCATGGATGGTCCATGGAGCTTTTAACCCATGGATCCTATGTAAATGAAAGGTCATGGGTATTAGGGTTTACATGGATGTAACCCTAATCCTCCATAATATATAAAGGGGTCCTTGGCTCACAAAATTGGCACAAGTGTGTGAATAAAAGTGTGGGCCGATTTTAGTGAGCATACATATTCTCTCAAGTTCTTCCATGGTGTTTTGGTGATTTGTGATTCCACTTGAGGCTTCCACACTATTGGGGCTAAGCTCTTAAAGGTTCAAGACTTCAAGCAACATCAAAGGTATGTAATCTAACTAGAACTTTGTAGTATAGTTGCTTCATAATATGCTAGTTAGGATGAAACCTTGGAATATTGATTATTTGCATGTATAATAGAGAAAACATAGATCCAAGGTTTATAGGGTTGCATGTACACCATAGGAGTGTTAGAATGCTCAAAACCCAACAACGTTTTCAACTAGTTTTATTTTATGTAATAAAACTACTATACTTTACTGGAGGTAGCTAGGGTTTTCAAATAGAACAATGCTTTAACAACATAAGTATGGAAGATACTTGTACTTTCAGTTTTGGAACAGTTAAGACAACAACTTACACTTACGGAAAATATAGGATTTTTCCAGGACAAACATCAGTACTTTACAAATAAGCGGTTTATCATTCAACTAACGAATACTCATTAATAATTCTATAATTCATTAGTTTATACATCCTGGTTACGTATGAAGAATATCCGATAGACCGTGGAATGTGTGGTTTTCGCCTCATTCCCTGTTCCTTGTTTGGTTGTGGGTTTAGGGCAGATCCACACAATTAATTGTATGTTCGATATTGGTTTATACATAACTAGTGTGAGTTAGGTGGTTATAGAAGGAATTGGTATTATGATACTATTACTAAGAAAATATTAGATTTTCTTGAGGAACACTTTCAACAGATTTCAAAGGACCAATAAAGTCAACTTGTAAGTATCTAATGAATACTTCAGGGTTATGTACATGAGGATCCGGCAACCAGTGGAATGTGTGGCCTCCGCCTCATTTCCTGTTCCTTGTTTAGTTGTGGGCTTGGGGCAGAACCACACAATCGATTGTTTGTTCGATTTGGATTGTATACGATTTGTATACACTAAGTACTAACAGAAGGAAACTAGTACAAATCTTTTTACTTAACATTCATTACATTAGAGATTATAAGGTTTTCTGGAGAAACACAACGTACTTTTCAAGAACATAGAATCTGTTTTCTAAAACAAAAGGCTTATGAACTCACCAGCTTAAATGCTGATACTCTTTCAAAACCTACTTGTACTCTCAGGACACTAGTAGACAAGTACACGTACAAGGTTCAAGAAGATGGAGCATAGTAGCTTCAAGTCTTTGCTTGTTATTTACTTTTGGAGTTAGTTATATATGATTCGAAAACAATGTAAACTTTATTCTATTAATACAATGGTTGTTGTTGCTTTGATTACTATTATTCAATTGTTGTGATACTATACATGACGTCCTCCGCCCCCAAACGTTTCCGCCGTTCCGGTTTGGGGTGTGACAAAACACAATATCCTTGTGTTTAGACATGTATCCTCCCCTTAAAATAGTGAAAAATAGTAAAAACACAGGGGTATGAACTCACCTTGTATGTGTGTTCTTTGGTGATAATGATGTGGTAGTGACGATTTCCGGGTTAGAACATGTGTTAACAAACGTATCCTAATAATATTATACACATAATATTATGTATGGATTAGTTGTATATATATGTTAAATGTCTTTCAAAGATTAAACTAATTCACAGCAACTTACAAATTTACTGGAAATGTTTGGATGCAAATATGAATGTATTCTTGAATGTGTGTTGAAGGTTTGAAGTTTAACTAGGTATATGTGTTGATACTTGAGAGCAAATGAAGGATTAAGGCTTGAAATTTTGAGAGAGAATGAAGGTGTTTACGTTGCTGAATATACAAACGAATTCATTTGCACCTTAAATATGAAAGAAAACTCATGACATGGCGATGTGATATGTTCGTTGGTAACTCTATCTTATCGTATTAGGAAGTTAGATTGGATAAGATTTGAAGATATTTGAAGAGGGTTTAGGGTTTGATTTCATTCTAATTAGGTGTTCACGGTTAGAATTCTATTCCTTAATGAGTTCACGGTTTGACCTTCATTTCTTATTGAGTTCACGGTTTGACCTTTGCTCCAATTGAGTTAATGGTTTGCACCCTTTAAGAGGGTTCACGGTTTAATTTTCCAACCGTGAACACCTTTTGGTTTCAAACCTTGGACTGTGAACTAGTATTCTAGATGTTCTTGGACCATGAAATCAATGTGGTGTGTCATTTTGTGCTTTAAACTTTAACCCCTTAACTTATCTTGACTTGTATATTGAGTTATAAATGTATAGTTTCAATATAAGTGTTCATAAATTGTAAATAATTATGATTTACAAGGTATGAATATAAAATAACTTATATAAACATGTCCTTAAGGTATTCAAGTTCCTATGGTATTAATGCTATGAGATGGATTTACTTGCATACGATTGTAGCTTAGGCTTTTATTCGAATAAGTTTCAACTTACATTGATTTGAAATTACGGGTTGTTACATTATCCCCCCGATAGAGGGAATTTCGTCCCGAAATTGTTTCTAAAGTGGTACTCATGAACTAGGGAAAAAATGTGGAAATTTTTGTTTCATTAGACTTTTCTGTTCCTTAGTGAATTCAGGTTCTCGCTTTTCGTTCCAGGGAACCTTTATTATTAATATGCGACCTTGTTTTGTTTAATCTGATTGTCTGTGCTGGGATTGTAAGTTGTACTTAAGATGGGAGATAGTGTGGGTTTTGTTTACTTGTCTACGTTCACTCAAATGGTAGCATGTTCATTTGTAGTTTTGGGTAGCTTTTTCCTGAAGTTCATGGTAGAATTCATACTTGGATCATCTATCATCACCTGGTGTATACAAGTCGTATATAATTAAGATTGAAAAGACGTTTGGATGGGTGGCTGTGCCCTAAGTCCATAACCAGACAAGGAACAGGAGGTAGGGCGAAATCATACATCCTAAATCTGTTAAATCTTAATTATATACTACCTTTGCGTATACACTTAACAGTGATAGGTTAGCTGCATGGGTTCTTAGTCTCTATTCTCGAACTTGACTTGTTGTATGAGTGGTATTCCTAGGAAGTCTGCTGAGGATACTTCGGGAAGATTACGGACTTCTGGAACATCCTCGGTGTGTTTCACTTTAAGTTTCTTGTCTGCGGAGTAAGCTAGGAAGGCGTGATACCCCTCGTATGGGTACTTCTGAGTTTTGAAGCGAGAGACGATACAAAAGTTTGTGTTGGGTTTGTCGTTATACATTGAAATGATTTTGTTAGACGGTCGCATAAGGCGAAGGGTTTTTACGTAGCATAGGAAATTGGTATGGTGAGGACCAAGTCAATTCATTTCCAATGATGACTTCGGAACTTCTTATCGTAACGGGTGTTAAGTCAATTAGGAAGGAGGGTTTGTTAGAACGATAGTACATTCTATGATTATGTTCTTAGTGTTTTTTGTTTTATCCTTGTTATTACTATTGCGAATGTTAGCACCGCATTTAGTGAATGTAAACAATAAGAGTAATTCGATAATTACTGATGAAATCTTGTAATATGATCCCTACAAAGTCCCTCTATAATCGTTTAGTGTGTACAAATCGTATATAGTTAATATTGAGAAGACAGTCGACTGAGCAACTCTGCCCTAAATCCACAATCAAACAAGAAACATGAAATAAGGCAGAATCACTCACTCTAAGCCTACAAAATCTTAACTATGTATGACTCTAATTTTACACTAAGCCATCACAGCTCACCTGTAAGGATCCTTAGTTTTTATATGAATGAGAAGGTAATTTATGATTTTAAATTTTTAATTGTCAAAAACTTTTAAGAAAATTCAATGCTTAATTATTGATATGGATTTACTTGCATACGATTGTAGCTTAGGCTTTTATTCGAATAAGTTTCAACTTACGTTGATTTGAAATTACGGGTTGTTACAACAAGGTTTTACCTTTTCTTTTAATAATGAAATTGGTAGTATTAATGCTTATTATAATGGTGTATTTTATTTTGAAGCATTACCTTATAGTTGTTTATATGAAACTGTGATGGTTGTAGATAACTTAGGAAATAATGTATTTCATATCGATTCGTCCAATAGTTTGGATAAAGCATGCTTATGGCATTGTCGTCTTGGACATGTTAACAAGAAGCGCATAGCCCAACTCCAAAAGTATGGAGTCTTGGAGTCATTTGACTTAAAGTCGGATGACACTTGTGAATCTTGTTTGCTTGGAATGATGACCAAGTCACCCTTCACTGGTACTTGTGAAAGGAGTGAGGGTCTGTTTGATCTCATACACACTAATGTGTGTGGACCCTTCAGATCCGCCACAAGGGATGCTAACCGCTTCTATGTGACTTTTACTGATGACTATAGTAGATATGGATATGTCTACCTAATCAAGCATAAGTCAGAAACCTTTGAAAAGTTCAAGGAGTTTAAGCAAGAAGTGGAGAATCAGCTCGGCAGGAAGATGAAGATGCTCTGATCCGATCGAGGAGGAGAGTATCTTAGTATCGAGTTCCACGACTATGTTAAGGAATGTGGAATCGTTTCACAATTGACGCCACCTAGGACACCACAACTTAATGGTGTGGCTGAGAGGTGCAATCGAACCTTGCTAGACATGGTTCGTTCTATGATGAGTCGAGCTTCGTTACCTATCTCATTCTGGGGGTATGCCTTAGAGATTGCCACCCATATGCTTAATCTAGTCCCAACTAAAAGGGTTTCCAAAACACCTCACGAGATGTGGACAGGGAAGGTTCCCTTGTTAGCACACATCAAGGTTTGGGGTTGCGAGGCTTTTGTGAGAAAAGAAACTCACGAAAAGCTTGAACCTCGTAGTGAGCGATGTATTTTCATCGGCTACCCACATAAATCCTTTGGATATCTCTTCTATAGACCGAGTGACAATGTTGTCTTCGTTGCGAGGAGAGGAGTCTTTCGCGAGAGAGAACTCATATGCCAAAAGGACAGTGGGAGGCAAATTGACCTTGAAGAGCTTCAAGAGTTAAGCGATGAAGGAACCTCAAACACTAGCACTCAACCCGAGGAGGAAACTCCCGTTGAACTGACTGACGAGTCCTTACCTCTGAGGCGTTCCAGTAGAGTTAGGCAGGCACCTGAGTTTTATGATTTCCATATTACTACTGAAGGTGACACATTTATCTATGATAGTACACCGGTAAACTTGGATGAACCTAACAACTACAAGGAAGCCATAATAGGCCCCGAGTCTGCGAAATGAAAAGAGGCTATGGACAGCGAGATTCAGTCCATGTATGACAATCAAGTCTGGAACTTGGTTGACAATCTACCGGGTAGTAAGACAGTCGGGTGCATATGGATCTTCAAGAAGAAGACCGACATGGATGGGAAAGTACACAATTATAAGACGCGCTTGGTTGCGAAGGGCTTTACTCAAACTACTGGAGTTGACTATTATGAGACCTTCTCACCAGTGGCTAAGATTAAATCTATAAAGCCATAGCTGCATTTCATGATTATGAAATATGGCAAATGGATGTCAAAACCGCTTTCCTTAATGGGAAGTTGGCTGAAGATGTTTACATGAATCAGCCAGAGGGTTTTGTCAATGCAAAGTACCCTAATAGAGTGTGTAAGATTGAGAAATCCATTTATGGATTGAAACAAGCATCTCGCAGATGGAATCTTTGTTTCGATGATAAAGTCAAAGAGATTGGATTTTCGAGAAGCGA
The DNA here is from genome assembly GCF_052849685.1 of Lactuca virosa. NCBI lineage: Eukaryota > Viridiplantae > Streptophyta > Magnoliopsida > Asterales > Asteraceae > Lactuca > Lactuca virosa. The sequence goes on from NC_136429.1 coordinate 387,931,242, forward strand.
GGATGAGTCCTGTGTATATGTCAAAGCTAGTGGGAGTATAGTTAGCTTTCTCGTGTTGTATGTGGATGACATACTACTCATAGGAAACGACATTCCAACCTTGCAGGAGGTTAAGTCCTAGCTTGGGAAGTGTTTCGCTATGAAGGACCTCGGAGAAGCTGCTTACATTCTAGGGATAAGGATATTGAGAAACATGAGTAAAAGACTAATCGGACTTAGTCAAAGTACCTACTTGGACAAGGTGTTGAAGCGTTTCAGCATGGAGAATTCCAAGAGAGGATACTTACCAATCCAGAGCAATATCAAACATAGTAAGACTCAGAGCCCGAGTACAGAGGTTGAGATAACAGAGATGAGTCGAGTACCATATGCTTCTGCAGTTGGCTCGATGATGTATGCTATGACATGTACTCGCCCTGATGTGGCCTTTGCTTTGAGCATGGTCAGCAGATATCAAGGGAACCTTGGTAAAGCTCACTGGAATGCGGTAAAGAACATTCTTAAGTACCTGCGGAGGACTAAGGACTGGGTCCTTACCCTCAGTGGGAGTGATGACTTGAGAGTGACAGGGTATAGTGACGCCGACTTTCATACCGACAGAGATAATTTCCGCTCCCAGTCGGGCTCGGTATTTACCCTTAATGGAGGAGCAATAACATGGAAAAGTTCCAAACAGGAAACTGTGGCTGATTCAACGTGCGAATCAGAGTACATAGCAGCAAGCAAAGCAGTAAAGGAGGCAATATGGCTGAAGAACTTCATTAGAGACCTTGGAGTTGTACCAGCTGTAAAGGAGCCTGTGGATGTTTTCTGTGACAATGAAAGTGCAGTTGCCTTAGCCAAGGAACCAAGGGATCATGGCAGATCCAGGCACATCGATAGAAAATATCACTTTATAAGACATCAGGTAGAAGAAGGACAACTCGTAGTGAATAGGATATCGTCAGAGAAGAACCCAACAGATCCCCTTACAAAGGGACTCAGCAGGGATAAGCAGTTACTGCATGCAAGGAGCGTTGGGCTAAAGGACGATATTAGTTTTAATGATTAGATAGATATTTAGAAACTTGTAATAGCTAAAATGTAATTGACATTTGATGATTGAATAAAAGGAGTTTTATTTATAAGTAAATTTATTGTCTTGTGTCAATTATTTACTATTGTTTCATTTTGCATGTTTTGACTTCCAGAATAATAAGATTATTCAAACTATCCACAGTCTATCATAATTTGGAAGTAGGTTATGTAAGTAGACTATCATGAATGGGTTTTGTAAGATTGTCTAAGAGTTAGACATTGCAAAAGTTTGCTACAACATTCATGAGTACTCTTGAAATAAGATTTGAGTATTGGATCAGCCCACACTCACATGAATCACTTCATGGAATTTATCACAAGTGATTGTGAGATGATAATATCGTATAATCTTCAAACCAAGATATATGAGTTGGCAATTATTAGTTGGTTGTACATTGACAGTGCGAAAACGCATCAGTAACTCGATGTTATAAAACGTGCTGTTGTGTATGATTTAACTAATAGTTAGTACAAGCATATAAGTCAAAGTTTTTATGTTCCTTTTATCCTAAGAGGATTAAAAGCGATATCTGGGGCCCCTCGATAATTTTGTTTTGACTTATGTGTCGGGCCCGGTCAAGACTAAATTGATGTGTTCAATTAAGTTCTATGTCAAACAAATCAGAAATCGGGAAACAAACCGATGGACAATAAGTATGACTATGTTCCATGTATTTGTCCGCATGATATCTTGAAGAACATTGGGTTATATGATCCCTTATCTAAATGGCGCGTCAGGATTCGACATTGGCTTTTAGAGAGCTACGATTGCTACTCGGGTTTTGAAGGACATTGGAAATTATAGTTATTAGACTTATCCAAGTGGGAGACTATTGGATTAGGTGTCTAAGCCCATAACTATAATTGGTATGTACTAGACCCGATAATAGCATGGTCCATTTGGGTTGTAATACTCTGGAACAATTTGATAGGATAGATACTTGAGGAAGAGGTTATTGTGGTTTATTAATATATTATAATTATAATATATTAATTGAGAAATCACATTATTTAATTAGTATTGATCAAGAATTAATTTGATATTAATTTAGTGATCAAAAGAAACTAATTAAAGATATAGGGACTGATTAAGTAAATCAGTAATACTTCTAGTTGGACTCATGACTCATGCTGATTAGAGTTGGACTAAACCTATGTGAAAGTCCAAGAAGGTTTAGCCTAAAAAACTAAGAAATATAAAGTCATTAGGGTTTTCATGGTTGTAATCCTAAGCTATAAAAGAAGTCCCTAACACCTAAAATCGGCACCCATGCACACTATAATAGTGGCTAGCCGATTTTGATCTCCCTAACCTTTCTCTCAAGTCCATTCTCCTATTCTTGGTTTATTATAAGACATTTGAGGCATCACACTTGAGGTGTTAGGCTCCTAAAGGTCAAAGACAAGCAAGCTACTACACAACGTAATCTTCTAGATGTTTTTATGATTCAAATATTGTCTTGCATGCTAGTTTAGGCTTTATGCTTTGGAAAAACAATGGTGCATGTATAATTAGAGAAAACTTAGATCCAAAGCATTACAATTGTATGTGCACCATAGGAATGTTAGAGTACATAAAACCCATCAAATCGAACCCTAACTGATCAACTAGTAGCCCTCGAGCTTTTTTTCTTGCAGCGTCAAAAGAGGAAAGCGGGGTTCGTTTTTGCTGCCATTGCCGAAAGTCGCTGCCAGAGGGAGAACTGTCGGAGAGGGAAAGAGGTGACAGGAGTGGTGGTGGTAGTCACGCTTCAAAACAGAGATCGTATGAGAAAGTTACGTCTTTCTAAAGTTATAAAAATCAGTATTTATCTGATCTTCCTGAAACGAACTATGCACTACTCCGTTTGGAGGGAGAACTGTCGGAGAGGGAAAAAGGTGACAAGAGTTCCACCTTTTTGCTTTCCGGGGTGACCATCCCGGGACAAAGCACTGCCAAGTCACTGAACCTAGTGGTATATGCTGTTATATCGGAACCCTCCATTGTGAGGTTCCAGAGTTCTTGCTCCAATTTTTTTAATGCTCAGTAGTGGATTAGGATTAGATTTAAATAATTGTTGCTATTCGCCAGATATGGCAAGAAACATCATTTCATTTCATGGTTTGTATAGACAGAGTTTTAGATATTCATTTGATAATGAATAGGGTTCTATTAATGCTTATATTAATGGTGTTTTCTACTTTGAAGCATTGCCTTGTAATGGAATATATGAAACTGTGATGGTTGTAGACAATTTAGGAAATAATGTGTTGTGTATTGATTCTTCCAATGATTTGGATAAAGCATGCTTGTGGCATTGTCGTATTGGACATGTTAACAGGAAACGCATAGCCCAACTCCAAAAGGATGGAGTGTTGGAGTCATTCGACCTTAGGGACGGTGACGTGTGTGAGTCTTGTTTACTTGGAAAGATAACCAAGTCACCCTTCACTGGCACTTGTACGAGGGGTGAGGGTTTATTGGATCTCATGCATACATATGTATGTGGACCTTTTAGATCCACCACAAGGGATGCGTGCCGCTTCTACGTGACTTTTACCGATGATTATAGCAGATATGGCTATATCTACTTAATCAGGCATAAGTCAGAAACCTTTGAAAAGTTCAAAGAGTTCAAGCAAGAAGTAAAGAATCAGTTGGGCAGGAAAATCAAGATGCTTCGATCAGATCGAGGTGGAGAGTACCTAAGTCTTGAATTCCACGACTACCTCAAGGAATGCAGAATTGTTTCACAATTAACGCCACCTAGGACACCACAGTTGAATGGTGTGGCTGAGAGGCGTAATCAAACCTTGCTAGACATGGTTCGTTCCATGATGAGTCGTGCTTCGCTACCTATCTCATTCTGGGGGTATGCCTTAGAGACTGCCGCCCATATCCTTAACTTAGTCCCTACGAAGAAGGTTGCCAAAACACCTCACGAGATGTGGACGGGGAAAGCTCCCTCGTTGGCACACATCAAGGTTTGGGGTTGCAAGGCTTTCGTAAGACGAGAGACTTACGACAAGCTCGAACGTCATAGTGAGTGATGTATTTTCATCGGCTACCCGCAGAAGTCCTTTGGATATCTTTTCTATAGACCGACTAACAATGTTGTCTTCGTTGCGAGGAGAGGGGTTTTACAAGAGCGAGAAATCATAAACCAAGGGAACAGTGGGAGGCAAATCGATCTTGAAGAGCTTCAAGAGTCGAGCGATGAAGGAACCTCCAACACTGGCGCTCAACCCGAGGAGGAAACTCCGGTTGAACCGATTGACGAGTCCTTACCTCTTAAATGTTCCAGTAGAGTTAGTGTTTCGCCCGTGTTGTATGGTTTTCATATAACGAGTGAGGGTGATACGTTTATTAGTGATAGTATACTAGTAAATTTGGACGAACCTAACAGCTACAAGCAAGCCATGGCAGGCCCGGAGTCTGCAAAATGGAAAGAGGATATGGACAGCGAGATTCAGTCCATGTATGACAACCAAGTTTGGAATTTGGTTGACAATGTGTCAGGTCGTAAGACGGTCGGGTGCAAGTGGATCTTCAAGAAGAAGACCGACATGGATGGGAATGTGCACACTTATAAGGCGCGATTGGTTGCGAAGGGTTTCACTCAAACTCCCGGAGTTGATTATGATGAAACCTTCTCACAGGTTGCGAAGATAAAGTCTATTAGGGTAATGTTGGCCATTGCTGCATTTCATGACTTTGAAATATGGCAGATGGATGTCAAAACCGCCTTCCTTAACGGGAAGTTGGCTGAGGATGTTTACATGGCTCAGCCAGAGGGTTTTGTCAATGCGAAGCATCCCAATAGAGTGTGTAAGCTTGAGAAGTCCATCTATGGACTAAAACAAACATCTCGCAGATGGAATCTTTGTTTCGATGAGAAAGTCAAAGAGTTTGGTTTTCTACGAAGCGAGGATGAATCATGTGTATATGTCAAAGCCAGTGGGATTATAGTTAGCTTTCTCGTATTGTATGTCGATGACATAATACTCATAGGAAACGACATCCCAACCCTGAAGGAAATTAAATCCTGGCTTGGGAAGTGCTTCGCTATGAAGGACCTTGGAGAGGCTGCCTATATTCTTGGAATAAGGATAGTGAGAAACAGAAGTAAGAGACTGATAGGACTTAGTTAGAATACTTACTTGGACAAGGTACTAAAACGTTTTAGTATGGAGAATTCAAAGAAGGGGGAGTTACCGATCCAAAGTAATGCCAAATTGAGTAAGACTCAAAGCCCGAGTACCGAAGTCGAGATAGCATAAATGAGCCGAGTACTATACGCTTCCGCAGTTGACTCGATTATGTATGCTATGACTTGTACTCGCCCTGATGTGGCCTTCGCTTTGAGCATGGTCAGCAGATATCAAGGGAACCCTGACAAAGCACATTGGACCGCAGTCAAGAATATTATTAAGTACCTTCGGAGGACCAACGAATGGTTTCTAGTCCTCAGTGGGAGTGATGAATTAAGGGTGCGAGGGTATAGTGACGCCAGTTTTCAGACCGACAGGGACAACTACCGTTCGCAGTCGAGATGGGTCTTTACCCTAAATGGAGAAGCAGTAACTTGGAAAAGTTACAAGCAAGAGACCGTAGCTGATTCAACGTGTGAATCAGAGTATATAGCGGCGAGCGAAGCGTCAAAGGAGGCGATATGGTTGAAGAACTTCATCGGAGATCTTGGAGTTGTGCCAGCCATAAAGGAGCGCAAGGAAATTTTCTGTGATAATGAAGGAGCGGTTGCCTTGACCAAGGAACCGAGGGATCATGGCAGATCTCGACATATCGACAGAAAATATCACTTTATTCGACATCGGGTGGAAGAAGGACTCCTCGTAGTGAAGAGGGTATCGTCAGAGGATAACCCAGCAGATCCCCTTACGAAGGGACTAAGTAGGGTTAAGCACTTGCAACACGCTAGGAGCATCGGGCTGAAGGACAATATTAGTTTAGATTAGAAAGTTTAGAAACGTGTAATAGATAAATGTAATTGACATTTGATGATTAAATAAAAGAGTATTATTTATAAGTAAAGTTATTGTCTTATGTTAATTATTTACCTATTGTTTCATTTTGCATGTTTTGACTTCCTGAATAATAAGATTATTCGAAAGTTCCACAGTCACTCATACTTTGGGAGTAGGTATGAAAGAAGATTGTCATGAATTGGTGTGTAGATTGTCTAAAGTGTATTAGACATAGCAAAGGTTTGCTGCAACGTTCATGAGTGCTTATGAGTTTGATTTGAGCATTGGATTAGACCCGCGCTTGCTGGTATCACTTCATGGAATTTATCACGAGTGATCGCAAGACGATAATATCATATGGTCTTAAAACCTAGATATATGGTTTATTGTTTTCAAGTTGGTTATGCATTGATAATGCGTAAACGCATCAGTAACTTGATGTTATAAAACGCATTGTTGTGTATGATTTGATTAGTGAATAGTAAATGCATATAAGTCGAAGTTTATCTGTTCCTTTTATCCTAAGAGGGTAAAAGCGATATCAGGGCCCCTCGATGATTTTGTTTGACTTATGTGCCGAGCCCGGTCAGGACTGAATTGATGTGTTCAATTAAGTTCTATGTCAAAAGAATCAGAGATCAAGAAAAAATTGTTGGACAATAAGTATGACTATGTTCCATGTATTTGTCCACAAGATATCTAGAACGGAGGACTATACGATCCCTTATCTAGAGGACAGGTTACTGATAAGATCAGAGTTCAACAGCGTCTTTGAGAGCTACGATTGCTAATCGGATTGTGTTTGCATTTACACTCACTAGACTTATCCAAGTGGGAGACTGTTGGATTAGTGTCTAAGCCCGTAACTATATTTGGTAAGTACTTGACCCAGTTGTGCATGGTCCTTTTGGGTTGCCTTCACCAAAAGCAACTTGACAGGGTGATTTATGAGTAGAGAGGTTAATATGGTTTATTAATATATTATATGAAAAATATATTAAAAGAGAAATCATATAATTAAATTAATATTAGACAGGAATTAATTAAGAAATTAATTATGTGGCTAAAAGGCATTAATTTAATATCAGGGACTTAAACTGTCAAATGTGTGATAGTGGATTATTGGGCTGAGGAACCTCTTGGACTAGGCATGGACGAAATTAGGATGTGTCCATCCATAATTTCGGCCACAAGGCCCTATTCCATAAGCTTCCTTGGATAGCTTAAGGCCTAAGCTGTCCATTAGGGTTTAGGATGAAACCCAAGCAACACCAGTATAAATAAGACCCCAAGGCATCCAATTTTCGGCGACTTGATACCCTAGAAAGATCATAGCCGAAATTGTGCCTCTCCCCTCTCTCCAATATCATCCTCTTGCTTCTTTGGTGTTTGTAAGCCATTAGAGGAATGAAACTTGTGACTCTAACCCCCAAGACAAGAAGATTCAAGCTATTATTCAAGAGGTAATTATCTAGACCTATATTCTTATGTCAATTTCGAATCATGTATGCTAGATCTAGGGTTTGAAAGTCTTGGATGAATTGCATGTACAATAGAGAAGCCTAGATCCAAGCTTTAAGGTTTGCATGAGAACATAGGATGTTCTTTTGTATAAAAACCATCATAATCATTATTAGGATCCTGTTAACTTCGCGTACAACAACTCGAGGGTCATCCTTCCAGTCTCGCTGTCCAGCACGTGCACATAAACAACTATGAGTTCATACCCCTATATTTTCCAAGCTTTTTAATGTTTTAAGAGGGAGGGGGGGAATACAAGTAAAACACAAGAAATTGGTGTTTTAAAATATAATTTGGTTATTATATTTTCTTATCGTTAACACACATTTAAACATAGAACTTACTAAACATTATTACTACTAGACTCACGAACAATTTTACAAACAAGTAAGATACAAAATTCACAAGCACAGCACAGGTTTCTAACAAGGAAAAACAAACTCATGAACTAGAAACAAAGGTACTATTTTCATAAGGAAACATGTTAATAACAAAAAGGGGTTTTCATAGTATTATTCGTGAATTCATTGGGAGATGTACATTGTGAGACACGACTTCTGGGAAGTCTACTCCTTAGGAACTAGAGTCTCCTGGAAGGAGAGCGTGAGTTTGTGTATAGATCTATACGTCGTAGTGTTTATCGTCCATTAGCATGGTTATAAGAACTCACTGGGGAAACAACGACTCATTCACGTAATAATATACTTAACAAACAGTCATCAGGGTTAATAACTATGGGATTACTTAGTATATACATCAGGGTGATATGAAATTAACATCCGACATGCAGTGGGATGTGTGACTTCTGCCGCATTCCCTGTTCCTTGTTTGGTTGTGGGCTTAGGGCAGAATAAACCAATCGACTGTCTGTTCGATATAGATTTCTACAACTCGTATGTACTAAGTGATCACAGGAGGGTATTAACAACACTATCAGTATACAGAACAATCCGTTTGTTGGATTAATGTCTAAGTCCATAACTATATTTGGTATGTACTTGACCCGACCCGACATGGTCCATTTGGGTTGCACTTCACCGGCACAATTTATATGGATAGTCTTTTGAGAATAGTATATTTATGATTTATATTAATATATTATAAGTTCTAATATATTAATATGGAATCATATTATTTAGTTAGTATTGATCAAGAATTAATTAAGTGATCAAAAAGAACTAATTAAATATGGACTCTTATATATATGGAATGGGCCAAGTTCATTTAGGTTGGGCTAAGCTTTCATGGATGGTCCATGAAGCTTTTAACCCATGGATCCTATGTAAATGAAAGGTCATGGGTATTAGGGTTTACATGGATGTAACCCTAATCCTCCATAATATATAAAGGGGTCCTTGGCTCACAAAATTGGAACAAGTGTGTGAATAAAAGTGTGGGCCGATTTTAGTGAGCATACATATTCTCTCAAGTTCTTCCATGGTATTTTGGTGATTTGTGATTCCACTTGAGGCTTCCACACTATTGGGGCTAAGCTCTTAAAGTTCAAGACTTCAAGCAACATCAAAGGTATGTCATCTAACTAGAACTTTGTAGTATAGTTGGTTCATAATATGCTAGTTAGGATGAAACCTTGGAATATTGATTATTTGCATGTATAATAGAGAAAACATAGATCCAAGGTTTATAGGGTTGCATGTACACCATAGGAGTGTTAGAATGCTCAAAACCCAACAGTGGTATCAGAGCCAGGTTGTTTTCTGTTATATTGATGCAAATGTTTTATTTTCAAAGTTGGAAAAAAAGGAAAAAAACATGACGTTTGTCAAATTTTAAGATAATTACTTGTTTTTGTGAAAAACTAATTATTTGTAAAATTTGAATCATTTGCTATATGAGTTAGGTCAAATTTAGTAAAAGATAAAATGATATGATTATTTTATTAGTTTTAAAAGTTTGATCTAAAGAGTTTTTTGAAACCTCCATAAGTTATGTATATGAAAAGGTTTTAAAAAAAATTGATTCAAAGTTTTTTATGGAGTTACAAAACTTAGTCTTAATGTTTTAAAGAATTCCATAACTTGTTCTTAAGTTATGGAACATGAAAAGTTTCATCATAAAACAAGTATTTAACTCCATAAGTTATGGAATCCAAAAGTTTTCAAGAGTTACAAAACTTACCCTCAAGTTTTGGAATTTGGAAAAAGTTTTTTATGATAAAAAAAAAAGAATTGAATTCTAAAACTCCTGGGTTCATAACTTAAACAATTAATTAAATGGTTTTAATTTTGAATTTAATAATTGGAATTATGATGTTTTTATTGAATAATTCAATTAACTCTTATGGACTTTATTAATAGATAATTAAAGTGTTTAATTAAAAGAGAATTAATAATTACATAATGACATGGTTTAAATTTATTTAAATTAAGAGTATAGTCTAATTAATAGATTAAACCACCAAGTATTTTAAATGTCTAAAATACACCCTTATACTATTATAATATTAAAAGTTTAATATATTATATGTATAAGAGCAAGTCGTCTTACCATTAGTAGGCCTCATTCACGAAGCCGGTCTATAAGGGGGGGGGGGTATAAGGTTACTGCCTATAAAATGGCAGTTTAATGGGTGTCCACTCTCACCCACCGCTTCCTTGACTGGTGGAGGGTCGTTAGCCGAACAGGTAGGACGAGGACTATAATTCTCCCTTCATTAAAAGTATTAATGATAAATACTAAGTAACTAAACCTTTTATAAATTCCCAATCTTAGTTACTTAGGAAAATGTGAATAAGGTGCTAATCCATGAAATTACACTTTGCACTTTGTTTAAGCTGTTAGTGGAGCGTGTGTGGTTAACTGGCACACTAACCTGGACTTAACAAGGTAGGCAAAGGGTAACTTAATGTTTATCATAGTATCGTTGGAGCGTGTGTGGTTAACCGGCACATCGATTGAGGGGTAAATATTAAGGGTACCAAGTATATTTGCATGGTTACTTCACACCTTGTTTTGTGATCCTCGGCATCCCAGTCACAAAACCTGAAGGGCACACTCGAGATTGAAACATGCCATTGAAAAGTTCAATGAATCTCAAAAGAATCTAGGAGTTTCAAAACCAATTAAAACCTAATAGTACATTTCGTTTATCTTGGTGGAAATTGGTGAATCGTCATTCACCTACCTTCAAATATTTTATAGCTTGGATTACGGCATCCCTCTTCCAAGTTATAAAATAGTTTGTTGGGTCCCAGCCTTAATAGTTCATATTGGGTGTTATATTAAGGACTTAAATCAACTTTACGTGAATTTCTTCCATTGTTGATGTCTGGTTTAGACAACAATGATCTTCCCAAACCAAGCTTTCCTAATGAATATGACTTCCCGAGTTTGGCTCATGGAAGTCATACTTCTCTTCCTCCACCTCCTCCAATTATTCTCCCTAACCCACAAGTTCAAGGTCACTCAAGCCCTAATGGCAAGCAAGGTCTATGTGTGATCACATCTTAGAGATGAAGTCACATATTGACAAGCCGTGAGAGTTGGGTGTCAAAGTCTTGAGAAAGTTAGATGTTCAATCACTTTCTAAGTCACATAGTGAGTTCCTTTGGGACTACTATGAAACAGACTATGACATGAACCTTAATGATCATATCTATTTGCTTGGTGCTGCTGAATCAGCAATGATTTGGAACGATAGTAAAGCAAATTTGATTAGAAGATCAACTTCCCAAAAACTTTATGGACAGTGACAATGGTGACACTGGAAATCCAGAAAAAGCATTCTCTTCCCAGTGGAAAGGGATTGGCCATAGTCAACCCGGTTGACCAAATGGTAAAGAGAAAGGTTAAGTCTGAGATAGTCCCATTACCAAAAGGTCCATATGTTTATTTTGCCAAAGGAAGGGGCGTTGATTGCAAAGCTGCCAAATTTACCTAAGGATGTTAAAGTCAATAAGTTTGACTCTACATCAGGTAGAGCCCATTATCTAACTCTGTTAAGTTCTATTCTGAGATCCTCATTACATGATGTGACTGGGTCACATGTTGATGTTTTAAGAATCAAAGAATAGAGAGAAATCTTAAAGGAAGTATATGCTGATTCTGATCGCGAAGGTGGATTTCGATCGCATCAGAATTTTGAGCAGTTGCTTAAGAAGTTATGATATATTGCTTAGGAATAGATAACAACAATTTTCCATGTGGATTGTAAGGATAAGTTTTTACGCAAAGTTTTAAAATAAAAGAAAATTGTTTAATTTTATTTATTTGAAGTATCCTTACAATGGCATTTGTGGAAAATTGTTGCTTGTATGATTCCACTGATAGCAATATTGGAAAATGGATTTGATTCTTTCATTTGTGGTAGTGTCTAAATTTACCAAATCAGGAAAGTTCCTCATCACCCAAGTTTCAATTGGACTGAAACTTGGAATCATGCAAGTTGAATAGTATGATGAATGAGAACTTTCAAGCATTGGAAAATCAAGACTAATTACTTGTTCACATGGATGTGTGAGTTAAGTGTAGGACTAAAGGGATCGAGTACACATTCTTATGCACTGGTCATGTCCACCACAAAGCTCATTAAGACTATTTGATTTACTAAAGTTTAGTAAATATGGTTATACTTACAAGTTTAAGTATAATTCTGAAACATTGGAAAAGTCTCAATGTATGGCAGAACGAATGGGAAGAATCAAATTAGGCAGAAAGATAAAAGTTTCTCAAATCTGAAAATATGGGAGAGTACTTTAGTATCATGTTTGTGATCATCTTAATGATTTAGAAATCATATGACAATTAGTCCTCTAAAGGTCATCTTAGTGCATTATTATGACTAAGAAGAGGAGTCATGAATTGTTGAAATGGTTAGATCAGGAAGATGAATCATACTTCGTTCCAAAACAATTCTTAGAGTCATACTCCAAGATTGTAACTTGAGTGACATATCTTAAAGAAAGGTTTAAAACACTTGTCAAATGTAAGAGTAAAAGTGTCCTACTCTTGTACATTTGAAATTGGTAAGTTGTGATGTTTTGGATAAAACAAAGACCAACTAAGGCCAATTGTGTGAAGTGTTTGTCTTGATAAAGAATCCGCACTATCTCTTAAATATTTGGCAAGACAGTCTTATATGTCAAGAGGATAGTGGGAGTCTTAAAGATCCTAAAAAGAATTTCAAGAACTAATCAAGAATAAAACCTGAGGTTCTTCACTAGCACACGACTTGAGGTTTATAACCTATCGTGTTGACATATTCTGTGCCCATTCTAGTTAAAGTTGGCTTTGCATAGGAGTTCTGAAAGTTCTCAATTGGTTGCATAACAACTTGGAAGCAATGGCAGGCCCTGTACTGCCAGGTGGCAACAAGTTAAGATTACATAAGTTCAGTCCATATGAGTTTGGATTTGTCATTATCCTTGTCTTATGACTATGGTTTTGACGATTCACATGGATAAGAACACATACACCATAAAATCTAAGGGTCATAAGGTTTCTCTCCGATTCATGAAAATGATGGTGAGCAAACACTTCCACCAAGTAGATTTGAAGCAGATGGCAAAAGGTCTAAACAATTGAGACTATGATTACGGCATCCCTTTTCATAGTTCTCAAATTGTTTAGACACACATGCATGCTATCTAAGGAAAGGTGTATGATTTTGATAAAGTTTTATCAAAGCATCTCGTATCAGAAATCTGAACTTTGGTAAGAAAGTCAATAAAGTATTGATTTCTAGAAGTCCAGCTGATTTCTGAGTACATGTCAAAGCTAGTGGGAGCATAAGTGTTATGCTAATAATCATCATGTAAGTTCGAGCATGATAATTATTGTTAGTGTTGCAAGTTAGCAATGTTAATTATAGAAAACAAAAGTTTCAATTCGTGAGGCTGCAGGGATTGAAAAAGTTGTTTTGCTATAATTAAGGGAGAGGATATACTCCATTTCAGTTCTAAAGGCTTAGATTGAGACCTTAATCATCTTTAGTCAAGAATATATATATGAATTTCATGTTGGATTGGTTCAACTTAAGGAAATTCTATATATTGCGTTCTCAAAATTCGATTATGATTACGGCATCCCTCTTCATAGTCAAATTTTGAAAACATGGAAAATAAAAATATTGTAGCAAAAGACTAGTCTAGAATCATGTCTTTATGTGAGACATCATGAATCGTGTACCATTTGCTTTGGGTACAGGATCAATTGCATGTGCTATAATATTTGTCATTTCTAAATTTTTCCAAATGCCCAGAGGCATTAAGAAGGGCAAAGGTCTAGAATTTGACATGACTAAAATGATTAAGCAATTGTCGAGGACAATCTGAGGTTTACCAAAGATTGGTTGCTCAGGGACAGTTGGAAGTATAGTGCTAATTTTGGAAGGACCATATTGACATATTCTGAAAGGAGGCATCTCTTATTCAGAAGTGATAGTCAAAATGAGAATATGGAGTTGTCTCCATAGGTGGAAGTTATCTGTGTAAGATTAGAAAACTTAATGCAAGAAGCATGTCCAAAGCAATGTACTTTGAATATGAGACTTGGTTTCCATGGAGTTGATCTCCATTGGAATACCTTATAATGACTGTTGACAAGTCTTTGTGACTTTGTACATATTCATTACAGGAGGGTCAGTGCATATAAGTTTAAAATCTAAACAGATTTCGATAAATGATAGGAATTTGAAATTCTCACATTTTTCGATAAGGATTTGGGAGTGTGAAATTAGAATCATTGAAATTATGTTCAATTGGTTTCTTTCACAAAGTAAGGATCATAGACAAACATAGAGTGCATACTTGGTGTATGGCAAAGCTATTGTTTAAGAAAAACATAGTGTACATGCTTGGAGCATGGGACAACTAGTGTTTTTAATTCAAGTATAAAGTTGATAAAACCGAAACAATGAATAATGAGTAATCAGTATGGTGATAAATAAAAGTGTTTATTTATATTCATAGGGTTTGATACCATATTTGATTCATTTATTCTTGTGTTTCACTTTGCATGTTTTGACTTCCAGAATAACTAAGTCGCTCTTCCTGAATGATTAAGTTATTCAAACCATCCATAGTCGGTCATATGTTGGAAGTAGATATTTATCAAGACTGTCATGGGTTGGTTTGTAGAGGTCCAAGTTGGTGGACAAAGTGGTGCTACAACACTCATGAGTGCTCATAAGTTCTGAGTATTGGATTCAACCCGCGCTCATTTGAATCACTTCATGGATTTTATCACGAGTGATCATGAGACGATAATATCTTATATTCTTAAAACCTAGAGATATGAGTTGTTACTATGAGTTGGTTATACATTGATTGCACGAAAACGCATTGGTAACTCGATGTTATAAAACTTGCCTTTGTGTATGATTCAACAAGTAGTAGAACAAGCCATATGAGTAGACGTTTATCCATTCCTTTTACCTTCGGGATAAAAGCGATATATGTGGGCCCCTCGATGATTTAGCGATGACATATGTGAGTGCTTGGCCAAGCCAGGACTGATTTGTTCAATGAGTCAGTCATCATAAATCGAAAATCGGGAAACAACAAATAGACAGAGAGAATGATTATAATCCATGTCTCAGTCCACATGATATCTAGAATGGAGGAATATATGATCCCTTATCTAATGGACAAGTCATTGACAAGGTCAGAGTTCGACAGCGGCTTTAAGAGCTACGATTGCCAGTTAGGTTTTGAAGTCATACTCAATAATAGCTTTAGACTTATCCAAGTGGGAGACTGTTGGATTAATGTCTAAGTCCATAACTATATTTGGTATGTACTTGACCCGACCCAGCATGGTCCATTTGGGTTGCACTTCACCGGCACAATTTATATGGATAGTCTTTTGAGAATAGTATATTTATGATTTATATTAATATATTATAAGTTCTAATATATTAATATGGAATCATATTATTTAATTAGTATTGATCAAGAATTAATTTAGAATTAATTAAGTGATCAAAAAGAACTAATTAAATATGGACTCTTATATATATGGAATGGGCAAAGTTCATTTAGGTTGGGCTAAGCTTTCATGGATGGTCCATGGAGCTTTTAACCCATGGATCCTATGTAAATGAAAGGTCATGGATATTAGGGTTTACATGGATGTAACCCTAATCCTCCATAATATATAAAGGGGTCATTGGCTCACAAAATTGGCACAAGTGTGTGAAAATAAGAGTGGACCGATTTTAGTGTGCATATATACTCTCTCAAGTTCTTCCAAGGTGTTTTGGTGATTTGTGATTCCATTTGAGGCTTCCACACTATTGGGGCTAAGCTCTTAAAGCTTGAAGACATCAAGCTACATCAAAAGGTATGTCATCTAACTAGAACTTTGTAGTATAGGTGTTTCATAATATGCTAGTTAGGATGAAACCTTGGAATAGTTAATATTTGCATGTATAATAGAGAAAACAGAGATCCAAGGTTTATAGGGTTGCATGTACACCATAAGAGTGTTAGAATGCTCAAAACCCAACATTTCAACCTTTCCATCTTCGACGTGATCCTTAATGAAATGATACCTCAATGCTATGTGTTTCGTCTTTGAGTTTTGTATTGGATTGTGACAAATGTGAAAGGCACTTTTGGAGTCACGGTATAGTGGTATTCGTTTCATGCTTAAGCCATAATCACGAAGTTAGCTTTGAATCCAAATGACCTGGGATGTACATGAGGCAGCAACTATACATTCAACTTCAGCTGTTGACAAGGATACACACGTTTGCTTCTTGGATTGCCAACTGACAAGTTTTCCATTGAGAAATTGGCATCCTCTAGTTGTGCTCTTTCTATCTAATCCAGATGCCCCAAGGTCAGCATCCGAAAATGCTTGTACGAAGAACCGTGAGTTCGCAGGATACCATATGCCAAGTGATGAGGTTCGTTTCAAGTATCTGAAGATATTATTGACGGCCACCATGTGAGGTTTGCGAGGGTTTGCTTGGAACCTAGCACAATGACAAACGGAAAACATAATGTCTGGTCTACTAGCTGTTAGATACATCAATGATCCTATCATCTGACGATAAAGGGTCATATCAGCAGCTGGTTTTTCCAGAGATGGTGTCAGTTTCGTTCTGAATGCCATTGGAACCTTCGCTTTAGAGTCTCCCACCATGCCAAACTTAGTGAGCAAAGTCTTCGTATATGCTTCTGGATTTATGAAAATTGCTTTTTGGTCCCTGTCTTATATTCAATCCAAGGAAAAAGTTAATTGGACCCATGGAGCTTATCTCAAATTTAGTTTCCATCAACTTTCGTAATTCAACTGTTAGGTTGGGATTTGTAGAACCGAAAATGATGTCATCAACATAAATTTGGACGATCATCAAGTGATCACCCTCTTTCTTACGAAAGAAGGTGGGGTCAACCGAACCTTGTTTAAATTTAGACATTTTAAGGAAACAAGTGAGAGTTTCATACCAGGCTCTTGGAGCTTGCTTCAGACCATAAACAGCCTTGTCTAAGATGTAACAATGATTAGGAAACTTCTCATTAACGAACCCAGGTGGTTGTTCCACATAAACAGTCTCTTCAAGTTCTCCATTGAAGAATGCGTATTTGACATCCATTTGGAATACCTCAAAGTTCTTATGTGTTGCGTATGCCAAGAAGATGCGAACAGATTCCAACCTTGCAACTGGTGCGAAGGTTTCTTCATAGTCGATGCCTTCTTCCTAGAAATATCCCTTAACCACTAGTCTCACCTTGTTTCTTATAATATTCCCTTCATTATCCATTTTTTTGCGAAACACTCATTTTAAACCTACAACTGATGCATCTGGTGGAGTTGGAATTAGCCTCCAAACTTTGTTTCGTTCAAACTCATTGAGTTCGTCTTGCATTGCTTTCACCCAATCAGAATGATCGAGAGCAACATTAACTGTTTTGGGTTCAACCTTGGAAACGAATGAGTTAAATATACAAAATTCCACTTTAGAGAATAATGCACTTTGTTTCGATTTTTGCTGAGATCTCGTAAGGACTCCTGCAGAGGATTCGCCAATTACTTGGGTTCTTGGGTGATCTCTGGTCCATTTGGTTAGTGAAGGATAGTTTGGATCATAAGAGGGATCCAATTCAGCATTTACTTCTTTGAATTCTGATTGAACGTCCGAATCATCATTCGCATCTTTATTCTCCCCCTCGAATGACGAGAGGTCCTCTTCTTCAGGAATTGAAGTATCTCCTGTGAATAGAGGTTCGTGAGTCATTGTGGGAGGTGAGTTGTCTTTATTAGAGGGTGGTTTAGAAGAGAAAGACGAAGTAAAACCCTCCCTATGCGATGAAATGTTCGTATCTTGTGGTGTAGATTTCTCCCCCTGAGGACTTGCATTGGAGTTAGAATCCTCCCCTTGGAATATAGTGTTCGTGTCTTAAGGGATGTTCGTACTTGGTGGCTGTTGTGGCAAATCCTTCGCAGCATCGTCAATTATTTTCTTTAATTCATCCTCTTTGTTGTTAGCTGCTTTTGATTCGGATGAAATGGCCTTCTCTGGCTCATCAAAGAGTAACGTGAATTCCTCATACATATTGGCTAAAGGAATCGTGACTGGACATGGCTTAGGAAAGATTTCCTTCGATTGACTCTCATTCGACTGAATCCTCTTCAAGTAGTTGTCGTCAAACGTGACATAGTAGGTTTCTTCCATCTTTTTGGATCGTTTGTTAAGAACCCTATATGCCTTAGAGGTCAGCGAATATCCCAAAAATATATCGTCGTCAGCTTTCGCGTCGAATTTGTTTCGTTGTTCCTTGGAGTTGAAGATGAAACACCTGGAACCAAATACATAGAAAAACTTAATTTTAGGTTTGCGATTATTGATGATTTCATAAGGAGTAATTGAAAATCACTTATTTAGGATGGATCTGTTTTGGGTAAAGCATGCAGTTGCGATGGCATCCGCCAAGAAATAGAGAGGTGGACATGCGAATGATAACATGGTTCTTGCAGCTTCACACAAGGAGCGGTTTCATCTTTCAACTACACCATTCTATTGTGGAGTATAGGGAGCAGAAAAGTTGTGTGAGATTCCCTTTTCAGCAAGAAATTCTTCAAACGCTTGATTTTTGAATTCCAGCCCATTGTCACTGCGAACATTACGAACCAGCTTTCGCAGTTTAAGCTCAATTTGCTTTATGAAAACCTTGATTTTTGGTGTGGCTTCAGATTTTTGTTTAAGAAAGTACCCAGGTGAAACGTGAAAAATCATCAACTATTACGAGAATGTACTTACTACCACTGACACTTTCGATTGCAGAAGGTCCACAAAGGTCTATATGTAGAACTTCTAGAGGTTCAATGACTTTCGTGTTTACTAACGTTGGATAACTTTTTCTGCTTTGCTTCCCCATTTCACAAGCTACACGTAAATGATCCTTGTCGAATTTTAAGAGAGGAAGCCCTCGCACATGATCACCAAGAACAAGCTTATTGATGTCTTTGAAGTTGAGGTGCGAAAGTCTTTTATGCCATAGCCAGCTATCGTCTGAGTGAGCTTTTGTAAGCAAGCAAAAGGCAGGCTTCCCTCGTATCAGATTCAGATTTAAAGGATACATTTCGCCTTTGCGCTTCGACTTTAGAAGAACTGCTTTCGTCTTCTTTTCTATGATTTCATATCCTTCGTCATCAAATGAGACTTTTAAGCCCGTCCCCACAACCAGCTGTGAAACACTTATGAGGGTGTGTTTCAAGCCTTCTACATATGCCACCTTACGAATCAAAAAATCTCCATTCGTTATCATCCCATAACCTTTAATCCATCCAAAAGAATTGTTTCCGTATTTCACATTTCCACCATCCTTGAGAGCACGAAATTTTCTCAATTCCTCCTTCCTTCCGGTCATGTGTCGCGAGCAACCACTGTCGATGTACCATTCTGAGTCAAATTGCTCATCACGAATTACCTGCGAAAATCAAGCAGATTTACGAACTCAAAGTTGCTTGGGTCCTTGTGAGCCTTTTACAGATGGGGAAAAGTAATTGCAAGATCAACCATATAAGTACGTTAAACTAATGTGGTTTTATCTTTCTTTGTTATGGTGAAAACTTTTATTTTATCTTTTACATTCGTTTCTTTTGGAAAATATTGTTTTTGTTTATTTTGGATTTGACTCTTTATAAACCGTTTCTCAACTTTCTTTGCATTGGTAGTCGACTTGTTGGTTAGAGCATTAGGATCCGAAACTAACTTTCCTTTTCCTTTAACATATTTGGATGTAGGTTTTTGAACAATGTTTCTTTTGGATTCCTGTGGATTACAAGAGTGAAAGTGCGAAAATTATGGGGGGTTCGCATGTGAACGAGCTTTCGCATTTTGATTGGAAGATTTTTCATTGCGAACATAGTTACGATTTTGGCATTGCCAAAATTTCTTCCTTTCATTGAGATTTCTTTGATATCTCACATTCCTTTGTCGTTTTTGAGCTGCAAGTTGCTCTGAGGACTTATGAATGTTTTCCTTGAGTTTCGTTTTTCTAGCATGAGATTCGTGCTTCACTGACTGAGGTTCGCTTTGAACATCCTTAGTTCCACTTGGACTTCCTTTCTCAAAACTTGAGCGATTGTTTAGTGGTTCTGCCACATATCTTCCTTTCATCTTCAAAGAGGTCATTTCTGATAGATCCTTCGTTTCATCTGCATTGTCTATTGGAGCTGACCAAAAGTACTCATCGCAACCATCTTTGTTGTCATTATCGACTATGGACGATAACTCGGATGTTTGGTTTAAGTCTAGTCCTTTGGTTGCAAAGACTTGATTTGGAACTGTTTGGACCTTAGGAAAAACTGTTGCTTTCTATTTTAAATTTTTAGGTTTATTTTTAGAAATGCATGCTAATTCAACAAAATTTTCAGAGATTAAGGCTTTCGCAGGTGCAGCTTCATTTTTAACAAATTCTGAGCAATCAACCTCATCCTCTATATATATTTCGCTCATATCACTGTCCTCATAAAATTCAGATGTACTTTCAACATTAATTTTGTTTTCTGAACTTAATTTGGCACTCAATGAATCGAACTTCCGCATAGTATCAGATTTTATTTGCTTCTTATCATTTTTATCCAAAAGCTGTTTTAACATATTTTTGTGGTCTTTGGACATAATGTATGATTCAATTCTTTCCAGTCCTACCCTGTAAGCATCAGAAGTCTCGTCAGATGAGACGATGGATTCACGCTTATAACAATCGGCGTCAATTTCGTCTTCCTTTAATTCAAGAAATGGTAAAATCATCTTGTGAATTTTCTCACCAATCTCACAATCAAGTTGCAACTAAGTGATGTTAAAGTAAAGCCTTTTAGCAATCAAACAAAAAATGTTACGTTGTTTTAAAAGCATCAAATTGTCTCGTTGCAAGTAAATTAATTGATCCCTAGACTTAGAAAAATCCGACTCGATCTTCTCTATCCACATTCGCCGCTCATCGATTTTCGACGAAACCCTGCTAATTTGATCAGTTAGGTTAGAGTTTGTTAAATGGGTTCATTTTAAACTATCACTAATGCTTGAAAAAGTGAATTTTAGGTCATTTAATTCAGTCTCGTATCTAGACACAGGTATATTGAGAGATTCAAGAATTAGATTTACCTTGTTGATCAGTTGTTCGCACTCATTAATTTGTTCACCGACTGGTCTCGCTGTGAAACAGCTATCATCTCCTCTTTCACCCTCATTAGTACTCCCCTGCGTCTGTGACCTTTCGTTTGTCACCATCAAGCATCTTCCTCCAAACTGCGAACTCTCTTCTTTCGTAATAAATGCCCTGCCGTGCATGGGTCTACGAACCTCGTCGTCTTCAGAGTCTGTTGACCAGATGTCAACTCCTCCAAACTCGTTTTCAGCTGCATTTTCCTACATAATTAAAGCAGGCATAGAGTTATCAGCATTCTTTTTCTTCTTAATCTCCTCTAGCTTTCGCATGTGGTAAGCCTCATCATCTTCTCCTTCCTTCTTCTCGTTTAACCTTCTCAGAATTCAATCCTTGGCCAAATGATTTTTGCCATGACAGTAGTTGCATTCATAGCCAGAGTCACCCATGAGCTTCTTCTCCTTTTTGTCTTCATCCTTTTGAGAAGAGTTTTTATTCTCTTCTTTCACCTTTTCAGAGTTGTAGCTGCCCTGCCAGTTTCGGTTTTTGTTTGATGGAAACTTTTTCCTCGCAAATCTCTTAGGATTTGAAACCATTAATGCAAATTCATCGTTCGTAAGTTCACATTCAGATTGATCAGACTCAGACCCATCTTCTGCAACTATCTTGCCTTTCGCAACAAGAGCCAGAGATCCCATTCCAGAAACAACTTTTTCTTCTTTTGTCACTTCACTTTCGTGTGCCTTCAAAATTCCAACAAGCTTGGCTAGGGTATAGCTTTTAAACTGCTCATACGCCTTGACATTAGAAACAACTGCCATCCACTCAGATCTAAGTCCATTCATAAACGTAACTTTCTGTTCAATTACTTCTCGTCCAATACCATGTTTCATCATCTTACTCAGAAGATGATTATAGCGATTGAAAGTTAAGTTTAAACTTTCTTCAGGCTTTTGTGCGAAAGCACCGAACTTTGAAAGCAAGAGTGTTTGAGTGAAGTGCTCAAGATCTGCATCAGTGGAGTAGAGTTCCTTGAGCTAATCCCAAATGGCTTTAGCAGTATCACATGAACTAACTAGACGAAAGGTATCAGCGGACAAATCGAATCTAATGATCCTCATTGCTTTAACGTTGCTAATTAGCTTTTCTTTCTCATCCTAAGGAACATCCTTTACATCAAGGAGTAGTTGGTTATATTCCTTCTGAGTTTTAATATCTCTTCTGGTTCCAGTGTGAATAAAAGCATGTTGGGTTTTGAGCACTATAACACTCCTATGGTGCACATGCAACCCTAAATGCTTTGGATCTATGTTTTCTCTATTATACATGCATATTTTCAATTTTTCCAAAGCATTGTCCTAACTAGCATACAACTTGCCAAATGAATAAAACATCTAGTTATATGGCATACCTTTTGAAGGGCTTGTAGTTCTTGACCTTTGAAAGCTTGAGCACCTCAAGTGTGATGCCTCTAATGGTTCAAAAACACCAATATGCAAGAGTATGATTTAAGAAAATAATCTATTTATTTCAAAGAGAAGAGACAACCGATTTTGGTCTATGGAGGGTTCTATTTATACTGTTTCACATGTTAGGGTTACACTTGGTAAACCCTAATAACCCATGACTTTCCACATTCTCATGCTCCATGGGTTTAACCTCCATGGACTATCCATGGATTAGTTTAGCCCATAATCATGGATCATTAGCCCATACTACAAGAATGATTGATTTACATAATCAATCCCCATATATTTAATTATTCACTTTTGATCACAAAATTAATAAATTAATTCTTGATCAATACTAATAAAATAATTTCGTATTAATATATTATTTTTGTAATATATTAATAAACCATAAATAACCTTATTCTCAAAATCCATCCTATCAAATTGCACTACAATCGGGTCAAGTACATACCAGTTATAGTTATGGGCTTAGACACAAAATCCAACAGTATCCCACTTGGATAAGTCTAATAACTATTACTGCTAATGCACTTCAGGATCCAACTTAGCAATCGTAAGCTTTAAAAAGCCGTTGTCGAACTCTGACCTAGTCAGTGACGCGTCCTTCAGATAAGGGATCATGTCCTTGAGAGACAAGAGTAAAAGGCTAATAGGACTTAGACAAACACATGGAACATAGTCATACTTATTGTCCTGCAATTTGTTTCCCGATTTCTGATTTGTCTGACATAGAACATAACTGAACACATCAATTTAGTTCTGACTGGGCCCGACACATAAGCCAAAACAGAATCATCGAGGGGCCCAACATATCACTTTTAATCCTCTTAGGATAAAAGGAACATATAAACTTCGACATTATATGCTTGTACTAACAACTCATCAAATCATGCACAACGACACGTTTTATAACATCAAGTTACAGATGCATTTTCATGCCATCAATGCACAACCAACTCGTAGTCAACAACTCATATATCTTGGTTTGAAGATTATATGATATTATTGTCTCACAATCACTTGTGATAAATTCCATGAAGTGACTCAGGTGAGAGCGGGTTGAATCCAATACTCAAATCTTATTTCAGGAGCACTCATGAATGGTGTAGCACACTTTTTTTTATGTCTACCTCCTTAGACAATCTACAAGCCAACTCATGACAGTCTTATTTCATACTTACTTCCAACGTATGATCGATAATAATAATAATAATAATAATAATAATAATAATAATAATAATAATAATAATAATTTTATTATTCTGGAAGTCAAAACATGAAAAGTGAAACAATAGTAAATAATTGACACAAGACAGTAACTTTACTTATAAATAAAACTCCTTTTATTCAATCATCAAATGTCAATTACAATTTAGCTATTACTAGTTTCGATTTATCTAATTACTAAAACTAATATCGTTCATTAGCCCAATGCCCCTCGCATGCTGCAAGTGCTTAACCCTAGTCAATCCTTTTGTAAAGGGTTCTGCTGGGTTGTCCTCTGACGATATCCCCTTTACCACGAGGTGCCCTTCTTCTACTTGATGTCTTATGAAGTGGTACATTCTGTCGATATGCATGGATCTACCATGATCTCTCGGTTCCTTGGTTAAGGCAACTGCCCCTTCATTATCGTAGAAAATCTCCACAGGCTCCTTTATGGATGGAATTACTCCAAGGTCTCCGATGAAGTTTTTCAACCATATCGCCTCCTTCAATGCTTCACTTGCTGCTATGTATTCTGATTTACACGTTGAATCAACTACGGGCTCCGGCTTGGAACTTTTCCATGTCACTGCTCCCCCATTCAGGGTAAACACCCAGCCCGACTGAGAGCGGAAATTATCTCTGTCGGTTTGGAAGCTGGCGTCACTATACCCTATCACTCTCAAGTCATCACTCCCACCGAGGGTAAGGATCCAGTCCTTAGTCCTCCGTAGGTACTTGAGAATGTTCTTAACTGCAGTCCAATAAGCTTTGCCAGGATTCCCTTGATATCTGCTGAACATGCTCAAAGCAAAGCCACATCAGGGCGAGTACAAGTCATAGCATACATGATCGAACCAACTGCGAAAGCATATGGTATATGACTTATTTCTGCTATCTCAGCCTCTGTACTCGGACTGTGAGTCTTACTCAGTTTGGCATTGCCTTGGATAGGTAAGTCACCTTTCTTGGAGTTCTCCATGCTGAAACGTTTCAACACCTTGTGCAGGTAGGTACATTGACTAAGTCCTATTAGCCTTTTACTCCAGTCTCTCAATATCCTTATCCCTAGGATATAAGCAACTTCTCTGAGGTCCTTCATAGCGAAACACTTCCCAAGCCAGGCTTGACCTCCTGCAAGGTTGGGATGTCATTTCCTATGAGCAGTATGTCATCTACATACAGTACCAGAAAGCTCACTATACTCCCACTAGCTTTGACATATATATACAGGACTCATCCTCGCTTCTCGAAAATCCAAACTCTTTGACTTTCTCATCAAAACAAAAATTCCACCTGCGAGATGCTTGCTTCAATCCATAAATGGATTTCTCAAGATTACACACTCTATTAGGGTACTTTGCATTGACAAAACCCTCTGACTCACTTATGTAAACATCTTCAGCCAACTTTCCATTAAGGAAAGCGGTTTTGACATCCATTTTCCATATTTCATAATCGTAAAATGCAACTATGGCCAAAATAATCCTTATAGATTTAATCTTCGCTACTGGTGAGAAGGTCTCATCATAGTCAACTCCCGGAGTTTGAGTAAAGCCCTTCGCAACCAGTCGCGCTTTATATGTGTGTACTTTCCCATCCATGTCAGTATTTTTCTTGAAGATCCATTTGCACCCAACTGTCTTACGACCCGGTACATTATCAACCAAGTTCCAAACTTGATTGTCATACATGGACTGAATCTGGTTGTCCATAGCCTCTTTCCATTTTGTAGACTCGGGGCCTGCCATGGCTTCCTTGTAGTTGTTAGGTTCATCCAAATTTATCAGTGTGCTATCACTGATAAATGTATCGCCTTCAGTAGTAATATGGAAACCATAAAACCCAGGTGTGTTTCTAATTTTACTGGAACACCTCAGAGGTGAGGACTCGTCAATTGGATCAACTGGAGTTTCCTCCTCAGGTTGCTTGCTAGTGTTTGAGGTTCCTTCACAGCTTAACTTTTGAAGCTCTTCAAGGTCAATTTGCCTCACACTGTTTCCTTGGCCTATGATTTCTCTCTCACGAAAGACTCCTCTCCTCACAACGAAGACAACATTGTCACTCGGTCTGTAGAAAAGATATCCAAAGGATTTCTATGGGTAGCCGATGAAAATACATTGTTGAATCATAAAAAGTGACCGTCTTGAACTTCAGCTACCGCAACCTCTTCAGCTACCGCAACCTCTTCAGCTACCGCAACCTCTTCAGCTACCACAGCCATCCAGCACCCGCAGTCAAGCTCCTTCATCAGCAACCGAATTCGGAGTCTACCTACCGCAGTCACTTAACTAGATTACTTTACTTGTCTTTATTATGATACTCTCTATTGTCCAGTATGCCTTGCATGGCTACTCTTAGAGATGTAATTTAGTGTACTTCTTGAGTCTCTATAAATAGAGCTCATTCTCTTGTATCTAAGACGAATAAGTTATGCATCTATCTATTCTGAATACACTTCTTAAGTTATTCTTTCTATCTCTCTATCTAACTACGCACCACTTCTTACTCTCAAATATTACTAGAATACAACTGATTATAACCTCTCTTATGAGCAAGTCTTTCGTGACTTAATCACTAAGTTTGATCTTCCTTATTAACTCGATTTGAATGCATTCCTTGTTATGAATCAACTTATGTGTATACTTGATATAACAATTGTTGTCATTTCTATTTCTTTACTTTCCGCAACTAACTCTCTAACTATCTAATTCTAACTTATTAATATTATTGTTGAGCTTTTAGATCCTTCGAGATTAACTATTCCGCAATACACTTGTTCTAACGTTTGTTCAAGTGTGTCTCTAAGTTTTTCTCTCAACAATTGGTATCAGAGCCATAGTGGTTGCTTTTTGAAAACGGAACTCTGATTTTCAAAGGGCCTTCTATACCACTGAAGCTCATTTCTTAAAAAAAACTTCAAAAATGGCACAATTGTTATCTCTAAATGTTTCCAACAGTGTTGGTGGTTCTAACCGAGCCCCAATACTGGTAGCAAATGAATATCATCACTGGTCACAAAGAATGGAAAGATACTTAAGGAGACTTGGTAGAGATGTCTGGCGATCCGTAGAAGAAGGACCACATGTCCCAGTCCTTACACCAGTCTAGACTGACGGCGCAACAACCAGACTAGGAGGAGGTCAACCAGTCATGAACCGTCCCACCAAGGATGATCTCGATAAAATGGAAAATGATGTTGTTGCTTTTTATGAAATCTCCTGTGGAGTTGCTCCTGACAACTTCGATATTATCATAAATTGCAAATCAGCAAAAGAGATCTGGGAAGTTCTCAAGAATTTGTACGAAGGCTCAGAACAAGCACAAGACAAGAAACTTACTACCGCACTCAATGAGTTCAACAACTTCAAAGCTCATACTGGCGAAAGTTTGGAAGACTCCTTCAAAAGGTTCAACCTGATAGTCACCAAGTTATCCAATGCGGGCACCATCCGCAGTAACCATGAAACAAATCTTCAGTTTCTTAATGGTTTGGGAAGACATTGGACTACGGCTAAGATGATAGTCCAGGGCGATAGAAAGATTCACTCTTTGTCACTCTACAAGCTCTATGGAGAGCTGCAAGCACAAGAATCCACCGTACTCAAAGACTGTGCTGACTTCGGAGGACCACTTGCTCTCATAGCACAAGCCCCACCGCAGTCACTCTACTCTCCCTCGTATGACACTCCACTGCAGTCATACAAAGCTGACTCAGAGTATGATGATGAAGAAGAATTTCAGAAGGCTATTGCTCTGGTTAGTCAACAGTTCAACCGTCTACCACCTCCTTCCTTCCGCAAGAATCAACAGTTCAACAAACCTCCATTCAACCGTAACTTCGGTTCCCAGAATAACCATTCTCGATATTCCAAAAGCTCTCATCCACCACCGTAATCTCAAATTAATCAACCAAAGGAGGTACCGCAGTCTCCTCAAACCACTGACTCTGGTACTCCCTCAGAAGACAAGACTAATGTTGTAATTTGTAACAAATACAACAAAGAGAATCACTTTGCAAGAGATTGTAAGGCCAATGTAGTAAAAGACAGAGCATTCTACCTTAGAATGGCTCAAGAGTTGGAAGATAAGGAAAAGGCAAGGGCATACGTAGCCCATGTCAAAAGAGACCATCAAGTTTGGTCATCTGGAGACGAAGATGAAACCATCAGCAGTGTCAAAGGAAAAGGGAAAATTTGCATGGTGGCAACTGCGGATGATGATGGGTCTATAGAGCTGGAAAAGAACTACTGCTACATGGCAAAGGATGGAACTCTAAGCATCGTCGAACAGGTAAAACTTATGATCCAAACTCTAAACTATAGCATGCATGACTGTCAGCCCTACATAGATGATCTTAATGACACTTGTGCTGCCGTCCTTACAGACTATAACAAAGCCTTAGATGAGAAGAACATTGCGTCCCAAGAGATGTTCCACGTGAGAGGACGACTGGATAACAAAAGACTCAAAATGGCTATGTTAGAGAAGGACCTAGAGTTAGAAAAAGATGCAAGAATGTTGAGTGAAACCCAATTAGAGATAGCTTTGAACCAGATAGATTTAGCTCAGAGTGAAATTGTACGCTTAAATCTCTTAATTGAAAAATTGTTTAATGAAAGTGAAGCTATTGAAAATTCGGTAAACAATGGAACCGTGGACAATACATACAATTGGGGTTGGTCGAATGGATATCCTACCGCAATGGATTCCTCACCCCGGTTCAATAAAGACAGACTGTATGTCCCTCCAGACCGAGAATTTCATTTCCCAGTCAATGATAAGACTTTTCCCGTAGACATCAAAACTCACTTCGGTAGACTACATAGTCTAAGCAATAATTGTGTCATTGAGGAAATTGTGCCTGAGGTTTCGGGTCACACATGTGATCAAATTCCTATCTGTGGCACCATTTACCCAAATTCTCAAACCTCATCCGTGGTTGATGAAGAAATTGTCATTGAGGGCCCCGAAGTCTCGAAAGACTTTCCATCTCTATCCTCAGACCGCAGTGTCTCACACTGTAGTCAAAAGTCCCACAAATGTCCCACTGAAGTCCCAACTAAGACTTACTTTGCAGTAGTCAAATCTTCACTACCGCAGTCCTCAGTAAAAGAAACCGTGACCCTTCAGGCGATTCATCATGAATTACCTATAGAGAACTTTGAAGTGGGTCAATGCTCACAAACCCCAGAATCTTCAAGTTCGGATGACTCAAGCCCACGTTTTCAAAATCATTCTAAAAATTCCAAGAAACCGCAGTTGAACAACAATGACTACGGTTCACCAAAATCTTTGGCCAAAAAGGCCTTCAAAGAAGAAATTAGATCTCGAGGCACAACTAGACAAACTTTTTCGAAAAACAAGAAACATGTCAGATTTCCAAAGTCCAAGAGTCCAGAAAAATTTGTTTTCTCACACTACTTTTCAAAAAACTCTTCTTTCAAGAAAACAAACAAAAAGGAAAGTCCAGCTTCGAAAGTCATTCCTACTTCTTCTGACACAACCCAAAAGGGTGTTCAGTCTTTTCGAAACAATGGTTTTCAGGTCTACTCCTCAAATGATCCTAAATGGAAAGGTATTTTACCCACTCCAACACTTTTAAAGTCACGTCAAAATTTCAACAAATGGAAGGGTATCCTACCAAATCCACCAAAAAGAACTCAAAGATTTACACGTGCTAAACCTTGTTCAAAACAAACTTTTCAGAAACCAAACAACACTCATGTCAGATCTTTTCAACCGCGGACCGGTAACAAGTCCAATTCATCCTATGGACCACTGACCAAGCATAATGTCAGATCCAATGACAAAAAATCCTTTTGCAAATGTCAGTGTAGTTGCCAAAAAGATTCATCCTATGTCAAATCTAGTCAGAGTCAGAAACGTAGTACTTTTTTAAAAACTCACAACACTCCAAATCTGCACAAACACCCAGGACTAGGAATAAAAGTTGACAAGAGACCCGTCCCTGCAACCTCGGTCCATGCATCTTTCAAAAATTCATCAATTGCCCCAGGCTCCAAACTAGTTTGGATGCCTAAACTAACCGTGTAATTCTCAGGCTTTGTGCAAGGAGGAACAAGAAGAAGAATGGTTAATTGACAGTGCCTGCTCCTTGCACATGACCGGAAGGTTAGAATACCTTTCAGGATTTCAGGCCAATATGAAATGGTGGAAATGTTACATTCGGCAACAATGCGAATGGAATCATCCGAGGTTACGGTGTTCTCACTACGGGGAACTTTTCTATTCAGAAGGTTGCTTATGTAGAAAGCCTTAAACACAATCTCATCAGTGTTGGCCAACTATGTAAAGCAGGACATCGAGTTGAATTTGATGATCAATTTTGCTACGTAATGACAAGTGATAGGAACACGTGTCTGATCAAATCCCGATCCGAAGGTACCATGTATCCTTTGGATGTCTCTCTGATCATTGGTAGACCGCAGTTGTGCTTCCTATCCAAAGCTGTATCCGAAGTCAGCTGGCTATGGCACCGCAAGCTAGCTCATCTCAACTTCAGGTACATCAACAACTTGGTCACAGGAGAACTAGTCATAGGTCTCCCTATTCTCAAATTCAGCAACGATACTCTCTGTCCGGCTTGTGAATGTGGTAAACAGTCCAAAGTAAGTCACCCTCTGGTAATGGATTCTTCAATTTCTGAACCACTGGAGCTATTGCACATTGATCTCTGCGGTCCATCAACCGTAGCCAGTCTCCATCACAAGAAGTACATACTGGTTATAGTAGATGACTTTACACGCTTCACATGGGTCTTCTTCCTCAGACTCAAATCAGAAACACCGCTAATTTTCATCAACTTCATCAAAGAGATCGAACTTCAGATCAAGCTTCCAGTAAGACGTATCCGCAGTGATAATGGAACCAAGTTCACTAATCATCTTCTCAACAATTTCTTGGTGTCCAAGGGCATCTCTCATAACTTCTCAGCTCCCTACACACCGCAACAAAATGGAGTAGTAGAAAGAAGGAATTGCACACTAGTAGAAGCAGCCAGATCCATGCTCAACTTCGCACACCTTCCTCTCTACTTCTAGGTTGAAGTTGTAGCAACCGCATGCTTTGTTCAAAACCGAAGCATTGTGTACAAACGCCTCAACAAAACACCATATGAGGGCCTTAACAACCGCAAGCCAAATGTACGCTTCTTTCATATCTTTGGGTGTAGATGTTTCGTGATCAACAACCAAGATCAGCTTAACAAGTTTGCACCGAAGTCTGATGAAGGCATCTTCCTTGGTTATTCCACTAACAAGGTTACTTATCGAGTGCTCATCAGACGAACAAGGCTGATCATTGAAAGCTTCGATGTGAAATTTGATGATTCTCACATCCGCAACGCCCCTCCATCCACTGAAACCACCGTAATCATGGAAAACGATATTCCTGCCTCTTCGGGTCCTTTAAATCTAGTTGAAGTCAATTATGATGATCTTTGCGATCCTGTTGAAACGGCGAAACTATCCGAAGTTCTTGTGTCACCCACATCTCAACAACAACACGCTGATGTTTCTGGACCATCTCTATCCGAAGTTGCTTCTCTCAATACTTCCACCTCTCCGGTTGAGGGGGAAAGCTCTACTCCGGATCTAGCAACAACCGTCGAGGTTCCAGTACTTGATGTTGCTCAAGTTCCTATCCGGAGAGAATCATTACCATTAAACATATCTTCGGATTCGGATGATGAGCTCATAGAGAACATTGACACGAGAACCGATCCAAGGATTATCACTCTCCCATCCGCAGTCCAGGGGGAACCTTCTCAGGTTCTAGAGGAACTCCCATCAGCAGTCCAGGGGGAACCTCTCCCAACTGTTCAAGAAAACTCCATTCTCGTTCCAAACCAAGATGACTCGGAAGGATGTTCTCAAGTCCAGGGGGAACTGCCATCTCCAACCGCAGACTCTCCTGATATTCAAGATATTCCCTCTACCGCAGCTGCTGATCATCTGCAGCCCCGTCTGCACGTATTGACGAAGGACCACCCACCAGGTCAAATCATTGGCAACCCATCCGCAGGTATCCAGACTCGATCTTCCAAGGACCTATCTGATCACTGCCACTACGCAGCATTTATGTCCTCGGTAGAGCCCAGAACGATCAAAGAAGCATTGCTTGAACCTGACTGGATAGCTGCAATGCAAGAAGAGCTAGAATAATTTCAAAGAAACAAAGTTTGGCAGCTCGTTCCGAAGCCACGTGGTCACTCTATTGTTGGCACTAGATGGGTGTTCAAAAACAAGCTGGATGAATCTGGTGCGGTAGTCAGAAACAAGGCAAGACTAGTTGCAAAGGGGTATAGTCAACTTGAAGGCATAGACTACGATGAAACGTATGCTCCGGTAGCACGCATGGAAGCTATCCGGATCTTCCTACCATACGCAGCCCACAAGAACGTCAAGGTACACCAAATGGATGTTAAGAGTGCATTTCTCAATGGGGAATTAAAAGAAGAGGTTTATCTCCAGCAACCTCCAGGTTTTGAAAATGTTGAATTCCCAGACCACTGCTACAAGCTTGAAAAAGCAGTCTACGGTCTGAAGCAAGCCCCAAGAGCATGGTATGAGACTCTTTCTGAATTCCTTGTCTCATCCGGGTACAAGAGAGGAGTGATTGATCCCACGTTATTTAGAAAAGCAAATGGTAACCACCTTATGCTTGTACAAATATATGTGGATGATATCATCTTCGGATCGACTGATCAAGGAATGGTGGATGAATTTGATAAGCTCATGACCAACAAGTTCAAAATGAGCATGAATAGAGAAATTAACTTCTTTCTAGGACTTCAAGTGAAACAAGTTCCGCAAGGGATATTCATTCATCAAGAGAAATACACCACTGAACTGTTAAATAAATATTCTACAGACAACTGTTCTTCGGCTAAGGTCCCCATGGCCTTCGGTTATAAGATCTCTGTTGATCCCTCAGGTGAATCTGTGGATCACAAGACTTATAGAGGTATCATAGGCTCTTTGATGTACCTCACCGCAAGCAGGCCAAACATTGTCTTTGCAACTGGTGTATGTGCAAGGTATCAGGCTGACCCAAAAGTGTCACATATGACCGCAGCCAAACAGATACTACGGTACCTAAAGGAAGCAAATCTCTTGGTCTATGGTACCCCGCAGGCAACGATTTCAGCCTTCAAGCATTCATAGATGCGGATCATGCCGGATGCAAACTAGATAGAAAAAGCACTTCAGGTGGATGTCAATTTCTGGGTGAAAGACTCGTCAGCTGGTCATCAAGGAAACAAAGTTGTGTATCTCTGTCTACCGCAGAAGCTGAGTATGTGGCCGCAGCCAGCTGTTGTTCTCAAGTCCTTTGGATGAAAACTCAATTATTGGACTACGGATATAGAATGTTGCGGATACCGATCTATTGTGACTCTGAAAGTGCTATTGCTATTTCTCACAATCCAATTCAGCACTCCAAGACTAAGCATATTGAACTACGGTATCACTTCATCAAAGACCACATCTTGAAAGGTAACATTGAACTTATCTTTGTTCATTCTCATGAAGAGATTATTGATGTGTTCACAAAAGCGTCGACTCCACAAAACTTAACACCTTCCTGCAAATGTTAGGAATGATGAATCCAGACCCGCAATTCTTTTTGAATTGTCAGATACCGCAGACCATCCTTGGTCTCCGTTGCGGTTCTAACTGAAAGTTACTTATGATAGATGGTTCTGGTACCGCAGTCTAGGTACCGCAACCATATATCATACTTATTTTTCATGGGTCCTTATTGTTTGTTATTACTAACTTTTGTACAAGTGCTCTTCTCAGTTTCTTCTACTACAGTCATAAATCTATCCATCCGCAATGACATTTGTTCATCCGCAATGACACCTGGTCATCCGCAATGAAGTTTCCATCCGCAATCACCTTGATAATTTCTCAACTGTTTCATCAACCCTTGAATCTTTTGTGTGCTATTTAATGATCCTTCATTAAATAAAACATTAAATAAAAAAAACATTCCCTTGAGAAACTGTCTCATTCTCTTTCTGAATAAGCCTTGTGTCAGACCTATTTTTAGGTATGATGACAAAAAGAACATTTTTCCATAATCACATCCTTAATTTGTCTTTTCCACTTACCCAGAACGTCCCATCCGTTACAACTTCCTTTCCCCTCACCCCACGATCACGTGACGTGATGATGTCCTTCTGACCTTTCATTAAATGCAAACCCTCTTTTGGCAAATCTCAAAAATCTTTTTTAAACCGTTTGATTTTATGTGGCTGAGATTTAATCTCCGATTCAAAAGATTCCCTCCAATCGACGTTTTACATTATCCTTTTTTTTACCTAGGGTAAAAATCTCATCCCTTTATAAACCCGTCTTCTTCCCCAAAATCACTTTACGCTTTCTGAACATTGAACCTTCCCTCTCAAATCCTTCAAGAACTTTGTTTCTTTACTCTTTCTCTCAACCCTCAACAATGGTGAAATACGGTATTTCAAAGAAACAATCCAAGGCATCTGGATCAGTAAACCCTACTGGTTCAGACTCTCCCACTATTGCTTCAAGCAACTTCAGAGCAGTGTTCGAAGATCATCCATCCTATAATGCTCCAACCAAGCTGATGATTAAGTTTCTAAAGAATCATCCCCTGTTTGGCCCCTTTGATGCTTTCACAGATGTTGTCCCAATCTCAACCCTCTTTAAATGTGCATTCTCAGCTTATCGCCCAATCGAAAACCCTCAAGAAGTTCACCTTAACCTGGTTAATGAGTCTTTGGTCATTCTGTCCAAAGAAAAATTTCTTTCTGCCATTAACCTTCTTGTTCATCCCTCCATCAAGATCTTCTCCCCATCCATGGCGGACGTTACTTCAGCCCTTTACCAAATGGGTTATCAGAAAAAGATAAGGGGAATTGGCGAATTCAAGAAAAATCAATTGCCTGCGGTCTGGCAATTTGTCTGCCACTTCATCATCCGCAGTCTATCCGGCAGAACCGGAGGCACAGACAATATGGGACTGAAGCTTCTAGAGTTGTTATGGAGTATATTCACAGGACATGATGTAAACTACGGGCAGATCTTATGGGACGACTTTATTCAATATATTCCCAAGGAGAACCCAAGGGAGAACCCAACCGAGCTCACCTTTGCAAGGTTCTGGTCACTCTGCATTTCAGATCTTCATGCGGATGCTGGAATCGACATGGGCAGTGACATCGATTTCTTTGTCACCAAGGATCTCAAAAGGTACAATCCTTCTTCTGATCAAACTATTTTTGGACCAATTCGAAGACTCCCTACCCACATTCTTTCCACACTTGGTCTTGAGACTGCTGATGTCTCAGATCACATTGAGGCTACGGAAGGTATTGCCCCATACCCTCCTACCCCGCCTCTCCAAGACCCATCCGCAACCATTAACCCTGAAGGTACCGCAGTCCCTTCTGCCACTACTCTCTCCAATCTTTCTCAAAGAAGAAAGCAATTGGCCACCAAGAAGAAACAAAGAACACCCAAGAAGGATGCTCCCAAACGAATCGCACCCACTAAGAAACGTAAAACCAAACCTACCGTAACCACACCTGATAGTGACTCTGATGAGGATAGGCAACCAATTGCTATCCTTAAGAAAAGAAAAACCGATACCTCTGGCCAAATGCGTGACTGGACCGATACTGAAGCCTCTCAAAAGGCTCCGGTAGTCCTTGGGGTGGCCGCAGACCCATTCAAAACCACTATCATTTTCCAATCAGACTCAGAAAGTGAGTCTGATTCACGACATTGTGGAGACTCCCCCCCCCCCAGTTCACTCCTAAGAGGATGACACTGGTGCTCGCCCTAAGGTCTCCAGGGCTTCCCGACTGCATTTCTTTTCACCTGAGGAGTTGCACTCCATCCTTTTAAACGTCACCCAAACACTTCAAACACCTTCCCAACCGCAGGGCACTTCTTCCGCCCATGCCAGAACTGAGCCGAGGCCAAACTTGACCACGGGTCAAGGAGACCAAGGAAGCTCAGGAAATCCTACTCTGGTTACATCCGCAGCAGGTGGTTTAGGCACGGTGAGCACAAATGTGCAAGGATCCGTGGACCCGAAGGACACTTCGGTGCGTTTTCAAGGATTTGACGGAGATGAATCAAACGACTCATGGTTACGCTACACTCCGGTAACTGAGTCAGAAATCAAGAAATATACCGCTTTCAAGAGGGCATTTCAAGCCCACATGGAACAACAGCTCAAGCAACAACAACAAAAGGAGCAAGATATCCAGTCAGTGGCACGGTATTGGGCAGACGCAATCAATAATGCCAATACCGTAGCCACCATTCAAAAGGTTTAGGACTGGATGACCGAGATGGCTGAAACAGTCCTTAAAGCTCAGGCAGCAGGTGAAGGTGCAGGTACCTCCAGAGTGACTCCAACTCCTACTCCAACTCCACATCCAACTCCAACAGTTCATGAATCACAAGACGAAGGAACCGCAATAGAAGTCAGTTCTGCTCCCACCTTTGGTCTTGATGATGAAGACATCCAGGAGGTTAACAAGCCCAGTCCTTCTGATGATGACCTCATGATGTTCGATGAGGAAGAGGAATCCAGTGGCTCTCACCATTCGACTTCTAAACCCAAAGAAAAGAAGAAAAAGAAGAAGAATGTTGTCACCAGGAAAGAATTTCTGAGCTTACAAGCCAAAGTCGATCAGATCTTAGCTGCGGTCAAGCCCACTCAACCGCAACCAGAAGACTCTCCCGGGCCGCAGTCACTGATCGAACGTATAGAACGCTTGGAAACAAGGGAATGCTTGGATGCTGAGAGAATTTCTCTCAAAGTGGAAATGGGGATCCGGTCCCTTGACAACAACCGCAAAGCAGATCACAAGGATTTTATGGCTGCTGCGGAATGCCTCATCACTGAGGTGACCGCAATCAAAACGGATCTCCAAGCAGCCATTGCGAATCAAGCCACTCAGTCTCAGAAACTGATAGCTGAGACTCACACTGCGTATAAATTGAACGTAAAACGATGTAATACGGGAGAGAGGAAAGAAATTGAGCAACAAAACTCGGCTGACCTTCAACTTCTATTTATAGGGTCATTTTTTGTACTCACGTCGTGAGTTTTAAGTGCTCACGTCGTGAGCACAGTAGGTCACTACGTTCGTCATTCGTCCACTTGCTCTGGAGGACGTCCAGTCTGTTCTCACGTCGTGAGCACTGTGCTCACCTCATCGTGAGCACTGTGCTCACCTTTAATTGTAATTATTTAAAACAACAAACATTGTTTTTGTTTTTAAAGATAACATTATAATTTTTTTTATATAATATTACTTTTAACTATTCTTATTGTAAGTTAATTTTAAGTTACTTATTTGAAAATTCTTAATGATTATAAAAAATAGTTTCATGGTCCTTTTTCATTAATTTAGAATTATAATTTTGGTTTAACACTATAATTTATAAGTTTTAACTATTTATAGAATAGCCTCTCGTTTTTTTTTCAAGTTTAACTGAAATTTTGATTTATGTTAACCAATTAACATTATATTGAAATTAATAATTTACCTATTTTGCATAAAATCATAAATTATACAAGAGTTGTGACTTTAAAATGACAATTGTCACATACGACAACATATCTAAACTAATAAGTTAACTATTACTATGTTAAAAAATTAAAGTCTTGATTTTATAAATAGAAATACAATATGATATTTTAATATTGTAGTTTAGTTAATTTATGATTAGAATTTTGTTTTTGCATTAATTTAACATTATTAACCAATTTATAATAATTATTAGAAAGAAATTGAAAAATCATGGAGGCTTCAAATGCATGTGGTGCAAGTAAAAATGTATATTTTATAAGTATATATAAATATATAGAGTAGGCGAATACCCGGGCATTGCGTAGAATAAAACAATATAATTGAAATCTTTACAAATATATGTTTTTTAAATATATCAATGACGTTGTTGTTAGCTCATATGTAATTAATTTTACAATAAGTTGGTATAAACATTGTTTGTTTTAAATTATATGACAATGTAGATATATTTTTTAAAATTCAATAATCTCAATTGTCTCAATGACCTCTAGTCCTCTACATATGGGTTACTCATGAATAAAATTAAATAAAATATATGGCTTAATGATATTTATAGTTGTTGTTATGATTAATTAATTTAAAATGTTTATATGCTTAAGATTTTAATTTCGATCATTATAATTATTTATAACTTCAAACATTGTTTTTGTATTTGAAAGTAACAATATATTTTTTGTATATAATGTTAGTTTGAACTATTGTTGTTGTAAGTTATTTAAAATAACGTATTTGGAAACTCTTTATTATTTTAATTTGGTTTTAAAAATTTAACTTTTTCTATAACTTATTTGATGAGTATTGTTAATTTCTTAGATTATAATTATTTAAAACAACAAGCATTGTTTCTGTTTTTAAAGATAATATCATTTTTTATATGATATTACTTTTAACTATTCTCATTGTAAGTTATTTTAAGCTACTTATTTTAAATTTTTTAATGATTATAAAAAATAGTTGCATGATTTTTTTTATTAATTTAGGACTACAATTTAGGTTTAACACTATAATTTATAACTTTTAACTATTTATAAAATAGTCTCTCCATTTTTTTCTAGGTTGACTAAAATTTTGATTTAAGTTAATCGTTTAACATTATATTGAAATTAATAAGTTAACTATTTTGCATAAAATCATTAATTATACAAAGCTTGTGACTTTTAAATGACAATTGCTCACATACGACAACGTTTTTAAACTAATAAGTTAACTATAATATGTAAAAAAGTTGAAGTCATAATATTATAAATATAAGTAAAATATGATATTTTAATATTATAGTTCAGTTATTTTATGATTATTAATTTAACATTATTAACAAATTTATAATAATTATTAGAAAGAAAATTAAAAGTCATGAGGGTTTCAAATGCATGTGGTGCATGTAAAAATGTCTCTTTTATAAGTATAGTAGACGAATACCTACGCGTTGTGGAGAATACAACAATATATCTGAAATCTTTACAAATATATGTTTTTTAAATATATCAATAACGTTGTTGTTAGTTCTTATATAATAAATATTATAATAAGTTTGTATAAACTTTGTTTGTTTTGAATTATATGATAATGTAAACATCTTTTAAAATTTTATAATCTCAACTGTCTCAATAACCTCTACATACAGGTTACTCATGAATAAAATCAAATATAATGTATGGTTTAATGATATTTATAGTTGGTATGATTAATTAATTTTAAAAAGTTTATTTGCTTAAGATTTTAATTTCTATCATTGTAATTATTAAAAGCATCAAAAAAAATTGTTTTTAAAGGTAACAATATAACTTTTGTATATAATGTTACTTTTAACTATTTTTGTTGTAAGTATTTAAAATAATGTATTTGAAAACTCTTAATTATTTTAATTTGATTTCATAAATTTAATTATTTAAAATTTAGTTGATGAATACTATTAGTTTCTTTAATTGTAATTATTTAAAACAACAAACATTGTTTTTGTTTTTAAAGATAACATTATAATTTTTTTATATAATATTACTTTTAACTATTTTTATTGTAAGTTATTCTTAAGTTACTTATTAGAAAATTCGTAATCATTATAAAAAATAGTTTCATGGTCTTTTTTTGTTAATTTAGGATTGTAATTTTGGTTTAACACTATAATTTATAACTTTTAACTATTTAGAGAATAGTCTCTCATTTTTTTCAAGTTTAACTAAAATTTTGATTTAAGTTAACCAATTAACATTATATTGAAATTAATAATATTCCTATTTTGCATAAAATCATAAATTATACAAGAGTTGTGTAACGACCCAAAAATCAAGGGTAAAATTTCATTTTTAATATAGCTAAAACATTGATACCATTTATTCCAAATCATCATTAAGTAAAATATTTATCAGAGTTCATCCCAAAATCATTCATTGCGGAAATTATAGGTGTGTGCACTGCGATCAATCCGAGCCCTTCTTTTCCAAATCGATGATACCTGAAACCAAAACTGTGACATCCCCAAAATCACGTCCAGAAAAGACTGATTTAATTTATGCTTTTAAATAAAATCAGAGTAATCATTTGATTAAAAGAGTTGCGGAATTTGTTCCCAAAACAAAATATGATAAGAATTTACCAAAGCATTTCATAAAGAAATGTATTTTTCATTATATAACAAAACATCGGGATGTCATGTTCCGATACAGACCAAAAGCATAAACAATACAAAATAGACCTTACAACAGTTACATATAACTACTGGTCTATAATCCAAAAATATCTTGACAATGTCATCCAACTTATGCTCTCGTGCCACTACCTGTAATACAAAGAAAATTGAGTGGGTCAGGGTTGGGAGCCTGGTGAGCATATAGGGTTTTCAACCCACAATAAATACTTATATTTAGTTCATCAACCAACAATAACCCGATTACCCATTCCCGTTATCCTCACTTTATGTCCCTAAAACAACAACTATTACAAGGGACCTAATCTAGGATTTTCATCGGGACGGACATTACTGCAAAGGGGTTTCCTTGACAATAGATGTCCTAAAGGCAACCATGAGGGGGATAGAGTACACCGGTGAACACATCGTTCACAACACCTACAGGTTATGAGCCTGCTAGCGTTCCACTTGACTGTCTAGAAAGAGTCTGTGGTCGTCATCCATACTCCGCTAGATGACTAGATCAACAACAACATCGAGGCCTCTCATCATTTTATTTCATCACACACCAACTGTCTACCCATTTTTTACCCAACATATTAGTAGATAAAATATATACATTTATATACAGCTTAAAACCTGTACAAAACATCCATTCAACAACTAGTTCAAATAAAAAAAATAATATATAAACACATAGCACGTATTTTATAAAGAATACTTCATATCTATGTGTTAGAAGAAAATGAATATACATTCACTTGATCAGAAGATGATCGGACAGCACTACGGCTCTAAGAGTAGTATTGTTCGGTGAAACCGGGATGCTTTCTTGAAAACCGGGCTTTTCGCGGGCAGAGTTTCATCTCGGAAACTTTACTTCTCGGGATCCTCGGGGCTTTGAGACTTGCTTCGGGTCTCGGGAATGATACCGGGGGCTTCGGGGGTATAAATTGCACGTAAAACAATGTAATACGGGAGAGAAGAAAGGAATTGAGCAACAAAACTCGGCTGACCTTCAACTTTATTTATAGGGTCATTTTCTGTACTCACGTCGTGATTTTTAAGTGCTCACGTCGTGAGGACAGTAGTTCACTACGTTCGTCATTCATCCACTTGCTCTGGAGGACGTCCAGTCTGTTCTCACGTCGTGAGCACTGTGCTCACCTCGTGAATTCTGACACAGCCTCGAATATTGTGTTCGAAACTTCAAAAACTCATATCTCTCGCATACAAAGTCCGTTTTCGATGTTCTTTATATCCACGCGTAGGTGAGATCATGCTCTACAACTCTCGTTTAGACTCCGTTGGCTAATTTTGATTTTATTTTTATTATAATATTTTTAGTTGGCCGGGACAGGAAAACTCCGTTAGAAAATCATATGTTCTTCATCTGACGTTCATTTTCGTCTGTCTTTTCACCGTTGGACTACTATCGACGAGATCTTCGATTCTCATTTAGATCGTTTCGGCAAATTATCACTCGTTTCGGCCAATTATCACTTGATTTTTTTAATTTTTTTACCGTTTCTATTAATAATATTTTAAATTTCAATTGCATCTTTTTTAATGTGTGTAATTTTTTACGAACTTTGTAGACATCGTTTGCAGTACTTTTTTAATTTTTTTATTATTTTCTTTTTTAATGTTTTTTAAATTAGTTTTTTTTTCTAGAATAAAACTATTAGCTTCTTTTACATTTTTTTAAGTTTTTTTTTAAAAAAAAAGTTTTATATATTTGTTTTTTACATGTTCTTATTATTATTATTTCAATGTTTTAAGACTAGAATTATTAAATTTCGGTGTTGAGAACTATTTTCAGTTTATAAAATTAGTTTATTTAAATTTCAGTTTACTGCAACAGTCTGCAGATGTTAAAAAACAAACATGCTTCTTATTATAGGTTGTAGCCGTTTGTTCCACCTCTTCTGCTACAGAGGATTGCAGAGGTGGTCCGCAGACTTCATGAATTTTCGCTTCGAAAAAACAAACAGCACCTAAGGCTTGATGTTGCTCTATCTTAATTTCATATTTTACGTCATTCAGCGTCGTGCCGGTTCTGTCGCGAAACTTCGACAGGTCATAACTTCTTTGTTATAACTAGGATTTCGGCATTCTTTATATATTCGGAAACCTCGTCACGACCACTACACCTTCATGTATCAATATCGGGTTTATCTAACATTTCATTTTGACGCTTATTTTTATCCTTAATTCATTTAAGTCACACAATTAAGCACAAAACACATAATACTCAAATAATACATCTTTATTATTTCAAGACGGGTTACAAAGGTTAACCTAGACTATTACATCATCATTAATGCCTAGCCTAGAAAGACGGGCATTACAAAAACTATAAACCGTAAGCACAAAGCTTAGTGAGTTTCCCAGAGCATACTACACACACAATCCACATATCACATAACCTGTTAGCTATAAAAGCTACCTATATTACATAAGCCATACATACATAAAACCTGTAAGGATAGCGTGGGCTCCCCCCAGGGTCTTACACCATTGTGTCAAGGGCTACCCCACATGGTCTTTACCTAGGAATGTCATGGGCTACCCCACATGGTCTTACATCCAACATGTCATGGGCTACCCCACATGGTCTTTACCTAGGAATGTCATGGGCTACCCCACATGGTCTTACATCCAATGTGTCATGGGCTACCTCACATGGTCTTTACCTAGGAATGTCATGGGCTACCCCACATGGTCTTACATCCAATTGTCATGGGCTCCCCCCGGGGTCTTTCATGCCACTTAGCATACCACTTAGCATAAAGTTAAATACCATACCATAAATCTCTACTACAGCTAGTGTACCACATAACATAACATGGGTCGGCCTTGGTGCCTTAGACCCATTGGTATGGTGAGAAGACTCACCTCTCGGATGCTGAGCTGACAAGCTAGAATTAGATATGTCCCACGTGATGTTCCCACTCAGCTGCCTATAATCATTATGTGATTAACTTGTCATAATCCCATCATTACCCTTAAGGTCAACCCTTGTCAAAGTCAAAGTCAACAGTCAAGGTCAACAGTCCATGTTGACCTCGACTCATCGAGTTCTTTGCTTAACTCGTCAACTCGCCAAGTCACTTGAGTGACTCGTCGAGTTCCTTAATGTCCGCGGCTTCAAACTCTCAACCGCAAACCCTTGGCCCTAAACTCCTTGGCCGACTCGTCGAGTCGATTAAAGGACTCGGCGAGTTCCTTCAGTCCTTCTCGTTTTCGCCCTTTACCAATAGGATCTAGAGTCTCAAACTTCAGATCTAGCCTTCCCTGGTGTGGATGTCACGTAAAGTTGCAAACTTTATGTGCATGCAAGGCCTCACATGGCCATAACACCAAATCTAGTCTTCATACAAGGTTCTTGTGCATGGACAGGGGCTGAACTGCATAAAGGGAGCAACTTTATGCCATTGGGGACCTAAGGAGGTCCAGATTTGGGACCATAAGTCCAGATTCAAGCTTGACTCTATTTTTCCCAAAATGGTCATTCACTTCCAAGAAATGAGATCTAAACAACTAGAGGTCAAGGTCATGACTTTTTACCTTAGAATGGTGACCAATACAGTGTAGATGCCGGATCCATTGCTTCCCTTCTTGTTCCTTCTTCTAATTCCCTTCTTCAACGCTCCAAGTTTGCTAAACCAAGCTCTTCTTCTCACTTAATGGGGGGTTTACGGCTAAAAACTACTTTCTGTAGGGAGATAAGGTGCTAGGGGACGCCACAAGGGCAGTTAATGATCTTTATATAGGGGCAAACCCCAAAATTAGGGTTTTTCTCTTTACAGCTCCAACTCGCCGAGTCGGGCCTTCCGACTCGCCAAGTTGGTCCCGATCCTTGTCCATGATTAAATGCCCCTACTCGACGAGTTGAAATCCCAACTCGTCGAGTCGACGCATCAAAAACTTAAAACTTTAAATAAAAATAAGTAATACCTGGAACAGGTGTTACAAGTTGTGACTTTAAAATGACAATTGCTCACATACGACGACATATCTAAACTAATAAGTTAACTGTAATATGTTAAAATGTTAAAGTCATAATTTTATAAATAGAAGTACAATATGATATTTTAATATTATAGTTTAGTTAATTTATGATTAGAATTTAGTTTTTGCATTAATTTAACATTATTAACTAATTTATATTAATTATTAGAAATAAATTAAAAAGTCATGGAGGTTTCAAATGCATGTGGTGCATATAAAAATGCATATTTTATAAATTTACTAGGCGAATACCCGCGCATTGCGCATAATACAACAATATATTTGAAATCTTTACAAATATATGGTTTTTAGATATATGAGTGACGTTGTTGTTAGCTATTATATAATAAATCTTATAATAAGTTGGTATAAACATTGTTTATTTTCAATTATATGATAA
The DNA here is from genome assembly GCF_052849685.1 of Lactuca virosa. Classification (NCBI taxonomy): domain Eukaryota; kingdom Viridiplantae; phylum Streptophyta; class Magnoliopsida; order Asterales; family Asteraceae; genus Lactuca; species Lactuca virosa. The sequence goes on from NC_136429.1 coordinate 387,975,715, forward strand.
TGTACAAATCTTTTAAAATTCTATAATCCCAACTGTCTCAATTGCCTCTACCTACGGGTTACTCATGAATAAAATTAAATATAATATATGGTTTGATGATATTTATAGTTTTTGTTATGATTCATTAATTTTAAAATGTTTATTTGTTTAACATCTTAATTTCTATCATTATAATTATTTAAAACATCAAACATTGTTTTTGTTTTTAAAGGTAACAATATAATTTTTGTATATAATGTTACTTTTAACTATTGTTGTTGTAAGTTATTTAAAATAACGTATTTGGAAACTCTTAATTATTTTAATTTGGTTCTAGAAATTTAACTTTTTTAAATTTATTTGATGAATATTGTTAGTTTCTTAAATTGTAATTATTTAAAACAACAAACATTGTTTTTGTTTATAAAGATAATATTATAATTTTTTATACAATATTATTTTTAACTATTCTTATTGTAAGTTATTTTCAAGCCACTTATTTGAAAATTCTTAATGATTATAAAAAATAGTTTCTTGGTTTTTTTGTTAATTTAGGATTACAATTTAGGTTAACTGAATTTTGATTTAAGTTTAACTATTTTAACATTATATTAAAATTAATAATTTAACTATTTTGCATAAAATCATAAATTATACAAAAGTTGTGACTTTAAAATGACAATTGCTCACATAAGACAACATATTTAAACTAATAAGTTAAGTATAATATATTAAAAACTTAAAGTCATAATTTTGTATATAGAAGTAAAATCTGATATTATAATATTGTAGTTTACTTAATTTATGATTATAGTTTAGTTGCTACATTAATTTAACATTATTAATCAATTTATAATAATTATCAGAAAGAAATTGAAAAATCATGGAGGTTTCAAATAAATGTGGTGCAAGTAAAAATGACTCCTTTATAGGTATATTAGGCGAATACCCCCGCGTTGCGCACAAATACCTATATAGTTGAAATCTTCACAAATATATGTTTTCGTAAATATAACTATAACGTTGTTGTTAAATTTGATATAATAATTCATATACTAAGTTGATATAATATATTTATTATTATGAATTATATGATAATATACACATCTATTAAAATTGTATAATCTCAATCGTTTGAATGACCTATACCCATGTGTTACTCATGAATGAAAATAAAAAATAATATACGGCTTAATGTTATTTATAGTTGTTGTTATTGTTAATTATTTTTTTTAAAATTTATTTTGCTTAACCTTGTAATTTCTATCATTGTAATTATTTAAAACATTAAACATTGTTTTTTATTTTTAAAAGTAACAATATAATCATTTATATAGAGTTATTTTTAACTATTGTTATTGTAAGTTATTTTTACCTACTTATTTGAAAACTTTTAATGATTATAAAAATATCTTTAGGAAATACTTTAGTTAAACTGATATTAAAATTTTATTTTTGCATTTAGCACTACAATTCATCACTTTTAACTATTCAAAAAATATTGTTTGGGTTTTTTAAGTGGAACTGAAATTTATATTTAAGTTGACCATGTAATTTTATATTTAAATTAACAATTTAAGTATTTTATCCAAACTGTTCAAAAGTTGTAGCTTTAAACTGATAATGGTTTACGTACAACAACATATTAAATCTCATAAATTAATTATAATATGTTAAAAGTTAAAGACATAACTTAATAAATAGAAGTAAAAGATATTATTTTAATATTGAAATTTAGTTTATTTATGATTACACTTTAGGTTTGATATTTATTTAACCTTATTAACCAACTTATAATCATTATTAGAAAGACACTACAATTTATCACTTTTAACTATTCACAAAATATTTTTTAGGTTGTTTAAGTTGAACTAAAATTTATATTTAAGTTGACCTTGTAATGTTATATTTAAATTAACAGTTGAAATATTTTATCCAAACTGTTTGAAAGTTGTAGCTTTAAAATGATAATGGTTTACATACAACAACATTTTAAAACTAATAAATTAAGTATAATATGTTAAAAGTTAAAGAGATAACTTTATAAGTACACGTAAAGATATTATTTTAATATTAAAATTTAGTTTATATATGATTACACTTTAGGTTTGATATTTATGTAACCATATTAACCAACTTATAATCATTATTAAAAAGAAATTGAAAAGTCATGGGAGTTTCAAATGAAAGTGGTGAAAGGAAACATGCTTCCTTTATAAGTATACTAGGCGAATGTCCGCGCGTTGCGCAAAAACACCTATATATTTGAAATCTTTAAAAATATATTTTTTCATAAATATAACAATCTAGTTGTTGTTAAATTTGATATAATAATTCATATATTAAGTTGATATAATATATTGATTATTTTAAATTATATGATAATATATACATCTATTAAACTACATAATCTTAATTGTTTGAATCACCTCTACTCGCAGGTTACTCATGAATGAAAATAAAAATCAATATATGGTTTACTGTTATTTATAGTTGTTGTTATTGTTAATTAATTTTTTAAAATTTATTTGCTTAACATTTTAACATCTGTCATTGTAATTATTTAAAACATCAAACATTGTTTTTTGTTTTTAAAGGTAACAATTTAATCATTTATATAGAGTTATTTTTCACTATGGTTATTGTAAGTTATTTTAAGCTACTTATTTGCAAACTTTTAATGATTATAAAAATATATTTAGGAAATATTTTAGTGAAATAGAGATTAAAATTTAGTTTTTGCATTTAGAACAACAATTTATCACTTTTAACTATTCAAAAGATATTCTTTGGGTTTTTTAAGTGGAACTGAAATTTATATTTAAGTTGACCATGTATTTTTATATTTAAATTAACAATTTAAGTATTTTATCCAAACTGTTCAAAAGTTGTAGCTTTAAACTGATAATGGTTTACGTACAACAACATATTAAATCTAATAAATTAAGTATAATATGTTAAAACTTAAAGACATAAATTTATAAATAGAAGTAAAGATATTATTTTAATATTGAAATTTAGTTTATATATGATTACACTTTAGGTTGGATATTTATTTAACCTTATTAACCAACTCATAATCATCATTAGAAAACCACTACAATTTATCACTTTTAACTATTTACAAAATATTCTTTAGGTTGTTTAAGTTGAACTAAAATTTATATTTAAGTTGACCCTATAATTTTATATTTAAATTAACTATTTAATTATTTTATCCTAACTGTTCAAAAGTTGTAGTTGTAAAATGATAATGGTTTACGTACAACATTTTAAAACTAATAAATTAAGTATAATATGTTAAAAGTTAAAGACATAACTTTATAAGTAAAAAGTAAAGATATTATTTTAATATTAAATTTAGTTTATATATGATTACACATTAGGTTGGATATTTATTTAACCTTATTAACCAACTTATAATCATTATTAGAAAGAAATTGAAAATGTTTCCTTTATAGTCGAATCTTCGTGCGTTGCGCGCAAAGATAATTATTTAATTAAAATAATAAAATTTACAAATTATGATTTAGTATTTATACATGCAAAAACCAATGTCATATAGTTAACCTATTAGTTTTATTAACTGTAACAAGTTTATATCATTGGTTATTTCTATTATTAATTGATGATTTTTTAGACCGTTTTATGTTGTGCAAATTGTATATCAAACGTATGTTGATTTCTATATATATATATATATATATATATATATATATCAAATAATAAAGTAGCATGAAAAAATAAATACTATAACTTCTGATGATTTTATAGACTGTTTTAAGTTGTGTACTTATATATAAAACATATGTTGATTTGTATATAAAACAAATAAGAAATAATATGGAAAAATACTACAACTTTTAACAATAATACAACATGTAGTATAACATTTACATCAAACAAAACTTATGAAACACGTATAAATCATTTAACGGAATATTTAGGAATCAACATACATTGATATATAGAAACATTGTTATAAAAAAAATTGTGTTGAAATAACCATTGATGCGACAAAACTCATTTTTCAACTCTTTTAATATTTGAATCACAAATATTTTCAAATATATTTTGATCAAAACTTTTTTATATAGTACAAATATAGCTATAGTGTGTATAAATAAGTGGAAATAAAAAAACCATTAAACATTAATAATCATAACTTAAAAAAAAAAAAAAAAAAAAAAAAAAAAAAAAAAAACTCTTAAATGTTAAAATCATTCGTTCTAATTCTTCATTATCACCAACAATTTGGAATAATAACTATAAATTTCTTTTAACAAAATCAATTATCAAAAGTTTCATCAATGTTATTTACATCAAAATAAACAATAAAAACTAACATAGTATGAACTAGTAACATAAAATACATGTTGAATAATGTTCTTATGGATAGAAAAATGGATTGTCATAACATAAAAGAGAACGACGACATAAAGATACATACATGTTGACAAATTAATTGTTCTAACTGATAAATAACTTAAAGGTCGATTTACCAAAAGCTTATGAGAAGTAATTATCAATCCCACTTCTTCATCTTGTGATTATAAAAAGATCGATAACACATAAAATTAAAAAAGTTGTCTCAAGTATACCTTTACACACATACCCAAATTTGAAGCTTGGTTAATATATAAAACTTTACATGCCATTTACATTTGGAAAAGTTGCAATTGCTCTCATACATCCATGGAACCACTCACATAACTCTTCAAACTCTACCAATATAATCTATCATTTTTTGTTGACATACAAGCAATATGTAAGCTACAATGTTCTTACATATGCTAAATATTTTATTTAACCCATCAATTAAATAGAATGATTTGAAGAGTTATGGAGGTTAAAAATCACAACATTTCAATTAATCATAAATTAAATTATATAATTTGAATAGTCTTGGGAGTTTCAAAAGCATGAGGTTCAAGGGAAAATGTTTGCTTTATAAGATATATAGACTAGGCGAATATCAGAGCGTTGTGCAGAATACAACAATATATTTGAAATCTTTACAAATATATGTTTTTTTTTAAATATATCAATGATGTCTTTGTTATCTCTTATATAATAAATCTTATAATAAATTGGTATAAACATTGATTGTTTTGAATGTAATATATGGTTTAATGATATTTATAGTTGTTGTTATGATTAATTAATTTTAAAAAGTTCATTTGCCTAAGATTTTAATTTCTATCAATTTAATTATTTAAAACATCAAACATTGTTTTTGTTTTTAAAGATAACAATATAAGTTTTGTATATAATATTACTTTTAACTACTGATGTTGTAAGTTATTTAAAATAACGAATTTGGATACTCTTAATTATTTTAATTTGGATTCAAAAATTTAACTTTTTTAGAATTTATTTGATGAATATTTTTAGTTTCGTTGATTGTAATTATTTAAAACAGCAAACACTGTTTTTGTTTTTAAAGATAACATTATAATTTTTTATACAATATTACTTTTAACTATTCTTATTGTAAGTTATTTTTAAGCTATTTATTTGAAAATTCTTAATCATTATAAAAAAATAGTTTCATGGTTTTTTTTTGTTAATTTAGGATTACAATTTAGGTTTAACACTATAGGTTATAACTTTTATCTATTTACAACATAGTCTCTAGATTTATTTTTCAACTTTAACTGAAATTTGATTTAAGTTAACCGTTTAACATTATATTGAAATTAATAATTTACCTATTTTGCATAAAATCAAAAATTATACAAAAGTTGTGACTTTAAAATTGATAATTGCTCATATACGACACTATACTTAGACTAATAAGTTAACTATAATATATTAAAAAGTTAAAGTCAAAATTTTATAAATAGAAGTGAATTATGATATTTTAATGTTGTAGTTTAGTTATTTATGATTAGAATTTAGTTTTTATATTAATTTAACATTATTAACCAATTTATAAGAATTATTAGAAAGAAATTGAAAAGTTATGGAGGTTTCAAATGAATGTGGTGCAAATAAAAATGTTTCTTTTATAAGTATACTAGGTGAATGCCCGTGCGTTGCGTAGAAACACCTATATAGTTGAAGTCTTTACAAATATATGTTTTTTTAAATATAACAATAACTAGGGGTGGAATTGGTACGGTACCAAGTTTTTTTCCTTCAAACCGTGTACCGTACCAATTATAATTGGCATAAAGTTTTACCTACCAATACCGTACCAATGATACTTGGTACCAATTTAGTTGGTTACCAACAAATTTGGTTGGTACATATTGGTATTGGTATATACCAAAATATTTAAATAATATCTATACTTGAAGCGTTTGAGACTATAATCTATATAAGACTTCACATTATAATCATCACTTAATGGTTAGAAAGTTTTCCAAATATGAACGTGAGTTGAAGTTGTGGTCGTCGCTTGTTTTAGTAAATCCTTTTAGTGTCATGTACCTTCCTTAACCTTGTGTTACTAATTTCTTTTACTATAGTGTTTCGTTCAAAAAAGAATCAATATCAAAAGAATTATATTACTAACTCCGGCTATTACTTGTTAGTTGTTACTCCTATTTAAAACTTGAAAATGTAAGAATATATATATATATATATATATATATATATATATATATATATATATATATATATATATATATATATATATATATATTGGTTGGTATGGTACAACCGTGGTATTCAAAATTTTGTACCGTTACCGTACCAAGACTACTTAATTGGCATGGTATTACCGGCCAAACATATTGGCTACCAAACATGTTGGCTACCGATTTTATTGGTTCGGTTGGTAACATGTTGGTTAGTTCTCCGTGGTACATATTTGTCAGCCCTAACAATAACGTTGTTGTTAAATTTGATATAATAATTCATATACTAAATTGATATAATATATTGATTATTTTGAATTATATGATAATATATATACATCTATTATAACTGCAAAATCTCAATCGTTTGAATGACTTCTAACTGCGAATTACACATGAATAAAATTAAATATAATATATGGTTTAATGTTATTTTTAGTTGTTGTTATTGTTAATTATTTTTTTTAAATTTATTTGATTAATGTTCCAATTTCTATCATTATAATTATTTAAAACATCAAACATTGTTTTTTAATTTTAAAGGTAACAATATAATCATTTATATAGAGTTATTTTTAACTATTGTTATTGTAAGTTATTTTAAACTACTTATTTGAAAACTTTTAACGATTATAAATAAATCTTTAAGAAATATTTTCGTTAAATTGAGATTACAATTTAGTTTTTGCATTTGTCACTACTGTTTATCACTTCTAACTATTTACAAAATATTCTTTGGTTTTTTAAGTGGAACAGAAATTTATATTTAAGTTGACACTGTAATGTTATATTTAAATTAACAATTGAAGTATTTTGTCCAAACTGTTCAAAAGTTGTAGCTTTAAACTAATAATGGTTTATATACAACAACATTTTAAATATAACAAATTAAGTATAATATGTTAAAAGTTAAAGACATAACTTTATAAGTAGAAGTAAAGATTTTATTTTAAAATTGAAATTTAGTTTATTTATAATTACACATTAGGTTTGATATTTAGTTAACCTTATTAACCAACTTATATTCATTATTATAAAGACATTAAAATTTATCACTTTTAATTATTTACAAAATATTTTTTGGGTTGTTTAAGTTAAACCAAAATTTATATTTAAGTTGACCATGTAATATGATATTTAAATTAATAATTTACGTATTTTATACAAATTGTTCAAAATTTATAGCTTTAAAATGATAATGGTTACATCCAACAATATATTAAAATTAATAAATTAAGTATAATATGTTAAAAGTTAAAAAAACATAACTCTATATGTAGAAGTAAAGATATTTTTTAATATTGAAATTTAATTTATATATGATTACACTTTAGGTTTGATATTTATTTAACCTTATTAAGTCATGGGAGTTTCAAATGAATGTGGTGAAAGGAAGAATCCATGGGAGTTTCAAATGAATGTGGTGAAAGGAAAAATGCTTCCTTTATAGTATAGTATGATATGCCTAGGCGAATGCCCGCGCGATGCGCGGAAATGCCTATATAGTTGAAGTATTTATAAATCTATGTTTTTTTAAATATAACAATAACTTTGTTGTTAAATTTGATATAATAATTCGTATATTAAATTGATATAGTATATTGATTATTTTGAATTATATGATAATATATATCTATTATAACTGCATAATCTCAATCGTTTGAATGACTTCTAGCCACGAGTTACACATGAATAAAATTAAATATAATATATGGTTTAATGTTATAGATAGTTGTTGTTATTGTTAATTAATTTTTAAGAATTTATTTGCTTAATGTTTTAATTTCTATCATTATAATTATTTAAAACATCAAACATTGTTTTTCGATTTTAAAGATAACAATATAATCATTTATATAGAGTTATTTTTAACTATTGTTATTATAAGTTATTTTAAGCTACTTATTTAAAAACTTTTAACGATTATAAAAATATCTTTAGGAAATATTTTAGTTAAAATGAGATTACATTTTAGTTTTTGCATTTATCACTAAAATTTATCATTTTTAACTATTTACAAAATATTCTTTGGTTTTTTAAGTGGAACTGAAATTTATATTTAAGTTGACACTATAATGTTATATTTAAATTAGCAATTTAAGTATTTTGTCCAAACTGTTTAAAAGTTGTAGCTTTAAACTGATAATGATCTACATACAATAACATTTTAAATCTAATAAATTAAGTATAATATGTTAAAAGTTAAAGAAATAACTTTATAAGTAGAAGTAAATATATTATTTTAAAATTGAAATTTAGTTTATTTATGATTACACTTTAGGTTTGATATTTATTTAACCTTATTAACCAACTTATAATCATTATTGGAAAGACACTACAATTTTTCACTTTTAATTATTTACAAAATATTTTTTGGGTTGTTTAAGTTAGACTAAAATTTATATTTAAGTTGACACTGAAATATTATATTTGAATTAATATTTTAAGTATTTTATACAAAGTGTTCCAAAATTGTATCTTTAAAATGATAATGGAATTACATCCAAAAATATATTAAAACTAATAAATTAAGTATAATATGTTATAAGTTAAAAAACATAACTTTATAAGTAGAAGTAAAGATATTATTTTAATATTGAAATTTAGTTTATATATGATTACACTTTAGGTTTGATATTTATTTAACCTTATTAACCAACTTATAATTATTACTAGAACGAAATTAAAAAGTCATGAGAGTTTCAAATGAATGTGGTGAAAGGAAAAATGCATGTGAGTTTCAAATGAATGTGGTGAAAGGAAAAATGCTTCATTTATAAGTATATATAAATATATAGATATAGATATAGGTAGATATACAGATATAGACTAAGCGAATACACGCGCGTTGTGCAGAATACAACAATATAATTGAAATCTTTACAAATATATGTTTTATAAATATATCAATGACGTTGTTGTTAACTCTTATGTAATTAATATTACAATAAGTTGGTATAAACATTGTTTCTTTTAAATTATATGAAAATGTAGACATGTTTTAAAATTCTATAATCTCAATTGTCTCAATGACGTCTAGTCCTCTACATACGGGTTACTCATTAATAAAATTAAATAAAATATATACCTTAATGATATTTATAGTTGTTCTTATGATTAATTAATTTAAAACGTTTATTTTCTTAAGATTTTAATTTCTATCATTATAATTATTTAAAACATCAAACATTGTTTTTGTTTTTAAAGGTAACAATATTATTTTTGTATATAATATTACGTTGAACTATTGTTGTTGTAAGTTATTTAAAATAACATATTTGGAAACTCTTAATTATTTTAATTTGTTTTCAGAAATTTAACTTTTTCTATAATTTATTTGATGAATAGTATTAGTTTCTTTGATTATAAAGATAATATAATTTTTTTATATGATATTACTTTTAACTATTCATATTGTAAGTTATTTTAAGCTACTTATTTTAAAATTTTTAATGATTATAAAAATAGTTTCATGATTTTTTTTAATTTAGGACTACAATTTTGGTTTAACACTATAACTTATAAATTTTAACTATTTATAAAATATACTCTCGATTTTTATCAAGTTTAACTAAAATTTCGATTTAAGTTAATCGTTTAAGAATATATTGAAATTAATAATTTAACTATTTTGAATAAAATGATTAATTATACAAAACTTGTGACTTTAAAATCACGATTGCTCACATACGACACCATGTCTAAACTAATAAGTTAACTATAATATGTAAAAAGTTAAAGTCAAAATTTTATATATAGAAGTAAAATATAATATTTTAATATTGTAGTTTAGTTAATTTCTGATTAGAGTTTTGTTTTTGCATTAATTTAACATTATCAACCAATCTATAATAATTATTAGAAAGAAATTGAAAAGTCATGGGGGTTTCAAATGCATGTAGTGCAAGTAAAAATGTCTCTTTTATAAGTATAGTAGGCGAATACCCGCGCGTTGCACATAATACAACAATATATTTGAAATCTTAACCAATATATGTTTTTTAAATATATCAATGACGTTGTTGTTAGCTCTTATATAATAAATCTTATAATAATTTGGTATAAACATTGTTTGTTTTGAATTATATGATAATGTGGACATCTTTTAAATTTTTATAATCTCAACTGTCTCAATGACCTTTACCTACAGGTTACGCATGAATAAAATTAAATAAAATACATGGTTTAATGATGTTTATAGTTTTTATGATTAATTACTTTTAAAAAGTTTATTTTCTTAAGATTTTAATTTCTATCATTGTAATTATTTAAAATGTCAAACATTGTTTTTGTTTTTAAAGGTAACAATATAATTTTTGTATATAATGTTACTATTAACTATTGTTGTTGTAAGTATTTAAAATAACGTATTTGGAAACTCTTAATTATTTTAATTTTGTTCTAGAAATTTAACTTTTTAAAATTTATTTGATGAATATTGTTAGTTTCTTTAATTGTAATTATTTAAAACAACAAACATTGTTTTTGTTTATAAAGATAATATTATAATTTTTTATACAATATTATTTTTAACTATTCTTATTGTAAGTTACTTTTAACTTAATTATTTGAAAATCCTTAATGATCATAAAAAATAGTTTCATGATTTTTTTTTCTAATTTAGAATTACAGTTTAGGTTTAACACTATAATTTGTAATTTTTAACTATTTATAAAACAGTTTCTCGATTGTTTTTCAATTTTAATTAAAATTTTGATTTAAGTTAACCGTTTAACATTATATTGAAATTAATAATTTAACAATTTTGAATAAAATCACAAATTATACAAAAGTTGTGACTTTAAAATGACAACTGCTCACATACTACAACACTTTTATACTAATAAGTTAACTATAATATGTTAAAAAGTTAAAGTCGTAATTTTATAAATAGATGTAGAATATGATATTGTAATATTGTATTTTAGTTAATTTATTACTAGAATTTAGTTTTTAGATTAATTTAACGTTATTAACCAATGTATAATAATTATTCAAAAAGAAGTTGAAAAGTAATGGAGGTTTCAAATGCATGTGGTGAAAGTAAAAATGCCTCGTTTATAAGTATAGTAGGCGAATGTCCGTGCGTTGCGCAGAAACACATATATAGCTGAAATCTTTACAACAATAAAGTCATATAATATTAAAAATCATTCGTGCTAATTCGTCATTATCACCAAAAATTCGGAATAATAATTGTAAACTCCTTTCATTAAAATCAAATATAAAAAACTACATCAATGTTATATACAACAAAATAAGCGATAGAAACTAACATAATATATAACTTATAATAGCATAAAATATATTTTGAATAATGTTCTCTTGGATATAAAATATATTTTTTCTTAACATAAAAAAGAGAGACAACAAAAAGATACATACACGTTAACAAAGTTAATTGCTCTAACTGATAAATAGCTTGAATCTTGATTTAGAAAAAGCTTATGAGAAGTAATCATCAGTCCCACTTCATCATCCTGTGATTATCGAAAGATGCAAAACACATAAACTTAAAAAATGATCTCAAGTATACCTTTACAAACATACCTAAATTTTAACCTTGGTTGATACCTAAAACTTTACATGCACCAATTTGAATTTACATGAATTTATATTTGGAAAAGTTGCAATTGCTTTCTTATATACATGGAACCACTCACATAAATCTTCAAACCCTACAAATATAATCTATCATTTTGTGTTGACATACATGCAATATTTAATCTACAAATTTCTTATATGGGCTAAATATTTCATTTAACTCATCAATTAAATAGCATGATTTGAAGAGTTTTTGGAGTTACAAATCATAATATTTCAATTAATCATAAAGTAATTTGTATAAGTTGAATAGTCTTGGGAGTTTCAAATACATGAGGTTCAAGGAAAAATGTTTTCTTTATAAGATATATAGATATATGTCACAACTAGCATTTTTGGCTAGGAAATTCAGTCTTCATGAAATCAACCCTAGTGTAACTTGCAATCTAAGTTGAGATTATGAAAAGATGCTCATTCCAAAAACAATCATTTGAATCAAAACTCACTCGTGAAGCTCAAAACCTAATTCAATACATCTCATATACTCAACAGTAGGTTTGAAACCCTAAATTCCCTATTCAAACCCTACTGGACTAGAAAATCATTTATTGGGCCTAATGGTCCAATAAACTCACAACTTGGTTATTTGGGCTCTAATTGGACCCACTTTCATGAAACTATAACTCTTTGGACTATGTTGGGCGTAAAATATCTCATTTCACTTTTATGGGCCTTATTGGACCTCAAATGACCCACTTCATTCTCATGGGCCTTTATGGGCCGTGTTCAACTCTCTTGAACATTATTGGGCTATAAACTCCCTTTCTTTATCATATTGGGTCGTAAACCCTCACATGGGCCCAATAAGCCGAAAACTTTCATATTGGGCCACATAATTTTGAATATAATCAAAATGTCCCATACTCTCCTTTCTCTTTTCTTTCCCCCTTATTCTCGGCCATATAAAAAAAAGATGTTAAGGATTAGGGGTTGACACCTCATTATTGTATGTTGGATATCTATACTAATTACATCACGTATATCTAAACTCCTACACTCTAATCCCCCATGTATTAACCACTCCCTTCTCTATCTCTCTTCTCTTTCTAACTCACGGCCATAAGAGCCCCCACCACCATCCTCACTTCACCCACAAATCAAACACCAAATTCTCTCTAAAACTCTCAAGAAACTTCATCACTTCCTTGCTCTAAAAAGCGTGTCGGTGCTTGTTCTTCAAGGAGTTTTCTTTCAAAGCTTCATAACCTAGGTAAGTCTTGGTTACACCCCCTTTGTTTTGTTCCAAGTCTATAGCAAGATCTTTGTTCTTACAACCTTATTTTCGTATATAAGGCTCTAGAACCACCCACATCCTCAAGATCTCCACTCAAGAAGCTTATTAGGGCCGAGATCCTTCTCATTCTTCATTAAAAACCGAAATCATCAAACCAATGTGAGTTCATACCCCCTATTTTCGGTTTTTACTATGTTTTGGGGGAGAATACAAGTTGTTTTGTGTAGATCTATGTGTATATGCATGATTTTGTGTGTTTTTCATGTTATAAGTGTGATTATGTGTCATGAACTTCATAAACTTGAAAATATGCTAGAATATGATGATATTTGTAGAACATAACACTTATTGCAACTTATTATTCAAAGAAAAGGTTTAAAACACATTAAACTTGTGTAAAACTAAGAAAATTTCATGAGAGGGCCAAAGATGACAAAAAAATCAAAGTGAGGTTATTATATATATCTCACGGTTTTAGGGGACCAAAAAGGACTTATTTTTTATAAATATGAATCTTTATGGTATTTGAGATTTTAAAAAGGGCTAAAAGAGTAAATTTTCACAAATGGGCCTCATTTTGGACTTTTACGGCTTTTGGGCAAAAATTGTAAATTTTTGGGCTTTTGTGGGCTTAAGTGTCATTTAAAACAAATTTGAGCCAAAAATGTAAATTTTCGATAAAAACGGCTGAAAATGTAAATTTATTAAATGTTGAGCCAAAAAGATAAATTTATTCATAATTGGGCCGTGAATGTAAATTTTCATAAAATTGGGGCCAAAAATCATATTTTTGACAAAAGTGGGTTAGAAATGTTATTTTTACTTAAAACTAGCCTTAAATGTAAACTTTTGGTCTTAAAGGACTTAAAGTGTCATTTTTACCAAAAATGTGTCGTAATTGTAAATTTTCAGTTTTAAGGACCAAAAGTGTCTTTTTACAAAAAGTGGGCCTTTTATGTCATTTTGGTAAACGACTAAACTTAACAACCAACGTAACAACAAACGGATCAATTGCGTCATTTACATGCTTATTGGGCCTGAAATATATGTTTAATGGGCCTTAGTTGTCCTTTTACATGTTTATTGGGCCTGAAATATACCTTACATGTTCATTGGGCCTTCGTGGTCCATCCACATGCTTGTTGACTTCACACATTCACACTCGTACTTGTTGGGCTTTGAAAACTAAATACTTACACAGAAACAATATACACTGTACAATTTCATATTCGCATAGATTTGGTTAAGGATCTTGTGAGACATTTCGTTTTGCACCTATCGAGTGTACAACCGTAGCCTGTAGTTATATCCAGAGTCTCCTGGAGGGAGAGCGGGAGTTTGTGTATAGATCTATACGGGGTGACACCCCACACCTGAGTTGTTCGCTATAGTTAGACTAGGCCAGTCTAGGGTGACAAACTTTACCTTAAACAAGTCGGCGTCTGAAAAACATCATGACATGCGGATCAGTCATTATCAAGTATGGTTATAACGACTCACATAGAGGAATTAACACCATTATAAAATTTACGGAAATACAATTTTTGTTGATAGCACGGTAACATACACGCACTGGTACTCAGCCTAGGATGTTGAGATCACAACGTTTTCATAAACAGACAACATCGGGTTGTCTAGGATCATTCACTTTATACTCTTACAAACATTAACACACATGCATTAATACAAGATCGGACACAAACATTACAAACCATTTTTCAAAAAATATCAGATTTTCTGGCATTTACAAAGTAATACAAAACATTTTACTCAAACATGCTTATGAACTCACCAACATTATATATGTTGACCTTTTCAAATTAACTTGTATTCTCAGGAAATCGTTGAGCAGGTTGGTCAGCAAGAATACCTGGATATTTTGTTGTGTTTTGTTATCACCGTACTTTGGATATTTTGGCATGTAATATTGAAATACATACTTAATGTAAACAATGACAGTTGTAATATTGCATCTGTGATGATGATGATGTTTTGTTTCAATTATATACACTGTGATGATACTACAAGAATGAAGTCACTCGAGCCCCCGGATGTTTCCGCCGTCTGGTTCGGGGTGTGACAGATTGATATCAGAGCATTGTTTTGTGACAACCCCAAATTTGTATCTTGTACAACCATTCAATTCAATCAAAGTCATACTCATTTCCGCTATCTTTTAGCATTGTTTAGAGCCTGTTTAAGTGTTCTAAGCCTAGTACCATCAAGGTTTGGGTTTAGGGATGAGATATCTTAAGTCATAGTATAGCATTCGGGCCAATCACTCCTTCAAGAGGAGTGTACGGCCGTACACATGGGTGTACGGCCGTACACCCCTCTTGAAGGAGTGATTGGCCCGAATGCTATACTATGGTGTACGACCGTACACCCATCTACGGCCGTGAACTCTCACCTATATAAATGATACTCAGTCATTTTTCAACACTTTTCACACTTCCAAGCCAAGAATTCGGATTCTCTCTCTCTCTTATCATCAAAATTCTCACCTAGATCTTCATAAATGTAAGTGTTTCCTACCATAATTTGTTGCTACATTGCTTTAACTAGTGATGAATCCATGTTTTCATTCCATAAGATTTCATCTTTGGTTAGATCTTCATATTTCACCAAGAACACCAAGAACACACACTAGTTCTTGGTGGACATAAACCCTCATCAAGCTTCCAAATTGTGAGTAACTGCTTCCTATGCTTGTTATCTACTAGAAACACTTGTTATTCATCTTAAAATCGACCATCTTAGCAAGAACATGAAGGTGTATGGCCGTAAACCCTTGTACGGCCGTACACACCTCATAGGGCCGTAAACACTTGTTGATGTTCATAGTTGGCCTTAAACTTTCCTCAAAGCTAAGCATGGGACCAAGAACACTTCCTTGATGCTAGATAGGACCTTAAAACACCTCATTTGCATACTTCTTCATGAGTGTACGGTTGTACACTCATGGGTCGTGAACCCCATGGTCGTACACACCTTAGTGTGGCCGTGAACCTCCCTTATTCAATCATATGTGATTTTAACACTTAGTTTCAAGTGTTTCCTAGTCCTTAGGGTGATTCCCTATCATAACTAGTTGTGTTATACACTAATTTAATACAAATATGTGTCATTATATGCTAAATAGGATCCGTGTATACTCGAGTCTTCACTTGACACTTAGCATCCTACAGCAAATCTTACGTACGCATCACTCACAACAGGTGAGTTCATACCCCTAAGCTTTTACTATTTTTCATGTTTTTAGGGGGGGGGGGGGAAATACAAGCCCAATACAATTATTTTTGTGAACTTATACAAAAGAATTTCAACGAGTTTAAAACTTATGAAATCGATACAACCAAAAGACTTTCCATGTTTTTATAAAATATTTAGATATTTATCCCTCTTGTAATATGCTGAGCATAAGGGACGTTTTCAACTTACAAGCATAACCACATAGTTTTCAGACCAATTCATAAATCAAAGTACATATACAAACACACAAACTATATTAGGTATAGTTTGGGAATTTAATACATGGTTATACATATACAAACACACAAACTATATCAGGTATAGTTTGGGAATTCAATACATGGTTATACATATACAAACACACAAACTATAATAGGTATAGTTTGGGAATTCAATACATGGTTATACATATACAAACACACAAACTATATTAGGTATAGTTTGGGAATTCAATACATGGTTATACATATACAAACACAAACTATAATAGATATAGTTTGACAATTCAATACATGGTTATACATATACAAACACACAAACTATAATAGGTATAGTTTGGGAATTCAATAGGTATAGTTCGGGAATTCAATACATGGTTATACATATACATACACACATCTTTTATAAACCTCTCCGTTATTTATAAAAAGTTTTCCCGTATTATTACTTGTAAAGTCGTTAATTTAGTTGAGAGACACGTCTTTGGGTACAATTACATGTACTAGTGGAAAACTACCCTTATGAACCACAGTCTCCTCGAGGGAGAGCGTGAGTTTGTGTATAGATCTATACGGGACTGACAATCCCGCACCTTGCTGCTAGCTACAGTAGGACCGGCAGGTCTACAGGTGACAAAGTCATAAAAGATACTTGCGCCCGATTCGCGCCATATCAGTTAGTATGGTCATAAAACTCGCAAATAGATAACAACGATATATTTACGTAGTAATATACTATACATGAATAATGATTAAACATGGTTTCTTTATGAGAAATAAAACTACTATACATACTGGTATTAACCAGGGTTTTCAAACAAAACATCCTATTCATACTGGTGATAGCAAAGGTTTTCTTATAAAAAGGGATTTTACATTCAAAACAGTATTATACAATTAATCTGGTGGTAAATAAACATTCAAACAAATACTTTATGGAATAGTGTAACAAACTCACATGTTAGAAAATATTGGATTTTCTTAGAAATATACAAACATTTTCATTGATTCATTAACAGGTTTTTATTACAAAAGATGCTTATGAACTCACCAGCTTTTATGCTGATACTCTCTTTCAAAACCGCTTGTATTCTTAGGAAATCAGTAGACAGGTACCTTGGCAGACTTTTGAGCAGACGGAACGTATGGAGTCTCGTCTTTCTTTTACTACTTTTAATGTGTAAAATATGAAGCAAACATATGTAAATACTTTTTATATATATCCAATGTAATGATTGTGTTTACTTTGATTACTATGATGCAATTGTTGTGATACTACATATGACGTCATCCGCCCCCGAACGTTTCCGTCGTTTTGGTTTGGGGGTGTGACATGTTTATAGTGAACTGGCATATATAATCATACAAGATATGCAACTATAAATACAATGGGACTAAAGTACTATGAACAAAATAATTAAAATACATACCTAGGTGTGCATTAATACAATAACACTAAAAGTCTCTGAAGGAAATTGAACACCGTGGTTAAACCCGGATAGTTATGTAGTTGTATTGGGGATAAATAGAGCCTGATCAACTATATTTATTCAAAATACGACCAATATGTGTTTGGGAGTGATCATGATGGGCAATGAATTTTGAAACTTACATTGTATCCAAAAAGCTTTAAGGAACTCAAACATGAACAAATAAAATACTATAGAAGTATTTGGAATGCTATCTACATACACTCCCCTTACACACTTCTCACCCCCCCCCCCCCGCGTTTCTCGTGCAGTCATCATGGAAGAATTCCAACAGGGTGTCCTTTACTATCAGGCCCAGCCAGGTTAGGAGCTGAGGAGTATGTGGAGACAGACTATGAGTATAAGAAATCCGATGAGGAGATTGATGAAGTAGGGGACATTGAGGAAGTCCCTAGCGAGCCTCAGTCTTCAGAGATGATACAGGACCGTCTCGCAACACCAGAGGATTTCCACCGATAGGACATGCTCCTTAGAGGAGGAGGTTGCCACCCTCAGACAACAACTTTTAGCAGCAGAAGCCCGAGCAGTGCGAGCAAAGCAAGAGAGGGATGAGGTCACTAGGGAAATGAGTGAGATGGCTGACCTCGTGGCGCGACACTTTGACATTTGATTACCCCACCAGACCCTTCTCACCGCGATTAGGATCAGCTCCCCCCCCCCACTACTATTCGTTATGATTCTCTTTCGCGTACTAAGATGGTATTTACTAATGAAACAATTATGTGTTTTCCTTATTTCATGTTATTGCGCGAATTCACTTCTAAGCACAACCGAACCCCCAAAATTGCTAGATACTCAAGGATCTCGAAACCAAAATAATCTATGTACTTTATGGATAGACTTAATATTCATGCAAAATCTACTATTACTTACCACCACAAATACATCATAGGGATGTAGGTTGAAACATTTTGAATCATACAACAAAACGCGAAATTTATAGAGTACAACCAGAAATGACCATCATTACTTACGATCTTGCTTGTCATCATGCAGCAGAAAATGTCATCCCACAGAAATAACAAACATACCCGTGAGACACCAATCCTGCAGATGGACTCTGCTACATTCCAAGCTCCTGTAACAGTTGCCGTAACCGCTGCTATGGCACAACTCAACGCAAACAACACCAACAGAGGTGGCAATAGTGTCGACAACTCCGGCCGAAGTAACAACCACGGAAACCAACGAGTGACAACTTATCAAGGTACTCCAAACCCCAAACTTAAGAGCAGGAAGCGAGAGTCGGGGAGTAAGAGAAAGGGACAGCCAACTCAAGGGTCCTCGAAGAAACAACATGTTGTTGTTGTCCATGCGGCCATGAAACCTACTACATCAACACCAGCGAGACCATATGCTGGAAGCCTTCCAAAATGCAACAAGTGCAGTTTCCATCATAAGGGGGCCTGCCGGAAGCTGTATTGCAATAGATGCAACAAGAAAGGACACATCGCCCATTACTGCAAGACTCCGGCTCGACACACCACTCCAACCTTTGTATCTGGAATAAAGCCAGTATGCCACAAGTGCGGTGAGATGGGACATTTCAAGAGGAATTTTCCAACAAAGAGTAATGATGGGGAAGCATGAGGAATGTAACAATTGGACGTGAAGAAACAAAAAGGAAACATACCTAAATTCTTGGTATGTTCTAGAACAACAATAGTTAAGCACCAAACTTTTACCAAATCAATTAAGGATCACTAAATTGTTATCTCAACTGAATAAAAACTCTTTCAACCATAACAACAAATCCTTGAACACTCTCTAACAACTAGGCACGCTAACATTTAGGCGAAAGACACTACACTCCTTCCTACCCCCACGATAATGATGGAAAAACCGAAACCACAAAAGATATATATATATATATATATATATATATATATATATATATATATATATATATATATATATGGTGCACTCTCACGTTAAATAATCATTCATCCCCAATCAATTTGATGCTAGTAGATATTAGGAGATTTTATGTGATTATAGGCATGGATTGGTTAAGCCCCACTATGCCGACATTATGTGCCACGAGAAGGCTGTTCGCCTTCATCTCCCTAACCAAGAAACCCTAATCGTCTACGGAGACAAGCCTGGCATAAATCCTCGTCTTATCTCGTGCATTAAAGCACAAAAGTGCCCTGCACAAAAAGAATTATACATTTCTCGCTCACGTGGTCGATAAGCAAAAAGAAGAGACGAACATCAATGATATCCCGGAAGTGCGAGACCTCCCTGGTGTATTCCTTGAAGATCTCCCAGGAATACTTTCCTAGAGGCAGGTTAAATTCCGAATTTATCTTAAACGTGGAGAAATGTCAATTGCCAAATCACCCTACATGTTAGCCCTGCCGAAATGCTAGAATTATCGAGCCAGCTAAGTGAACCTCTGGATAAAGGATTCATCAGGCCGAGTTTCTCACCATAAGGAGCTCCGGTCTTGTTTGTCAAGAAAAAAGATGGATTCTTCAGAATGTGCATCGACTATAGGGAATTGAATAAACTTACCATCATGAACCGGTATCCACTTCTGCGAATTGATGATCTATTCGATCAGCTTCAAGGAGTTAGTTATTTCTCTAAAATAGATTTAAGACCCGGTTATCATCAACTCCGAGTCCGTGAATAATATATATAAAAAAACACCGAAGCCATCCGGTCAAGGGAATGACCCCGAGAGTATGAGAGTTACCAAACCAAGACTTGAACCTCAGAGAACGCATATCTAACTCATAAAGAGGAAAGGCTAAGTATTTATAGGACCACTGACTACTAAGAATCAAACGAACCCCTCCTTGAGGATCAATATCCCCCATCCCGAAACGAAGACTTGATCGACCCGCCCCCAGAAACAAGCAAAGATCAACATCCTACCAGTTCAAAATCCCACAGTAAGAAGCTCCAATGGCAGCCTAAAAAGTATGAGGCCAACTACATCACGCGACCTTAACCCAAGCGATAATAGTGTTCACTTTAGTGTTTAGAGGTACTACTTTCGGGACGTCAGTACACGATCCTCATTAACCATGACCATCAATCCACCTCACCATAGAGGACATGAAGGCAGAATGCCTCTGTGTTGGACTGAGATGACCAACACCCAACTAGCAAGAGGACAAGCACCGAACAACACTCTTACAGACTCCGAGATCATTCGGAATACGACGGAGAAAATCGTTCAAATCAAGGCACGACCCCAAGCATCGCGAGACCGACAAAAGAGCGATGCTGATAAACGGTAAAAGCCTCTGGAATTTCAAGTAGGAGAGCGGGTGATATTGAAGGACTCTCCCTAGAAAAGGAAGATCCAAGTTGGAAAGTGAGGCAAGCTAAACCCACGATACATCAGGTCGTTCGAGATTCTTTTCCGGATCGATCTGGTGGCCTACAGACTACCGCTACCCTCAGAACTTAACGACGTAGACCCAACATTACACGTATCAAAATTAAAAAAAGGGTGCCTATCAGATGAAACCCTCACCATCTCCTTGGATGAGATCGAGATAAATGAGAATCCCCTGTCCGTCGAAGAGTCGGTAAAGATAATGGACAGGGAAGTGGAGCATACAAAACAAAGTCGCATCCCGACTGTGAAGGTTCGATGGAACGCTAAGCCTGAACCGGAATTCACATGGGAACGCAAAGACCAGATGAAGCAGAAGTACCATCACCTATTCTCTCGTTCATGGTTCTATCTTTCAAAAAGAATTTCAGGATGAAATTCCCTCTAATGGGGGGATGATGTCACAACTAGCATTTTTGGCTAGGAAATTCAGTCTTCATGAAATTAACCCTGGTGTAACTTGTAATCTAAGTTGAGGCTATGAACAAATGCTCATTCCAAAAACAATCATTTGACTCAAAACTCACTCGTGAAGCTCAAAACCTAATTCAATACATCTCATATACTCAACAGTAGGTTTGAAACCCTAAATTCCCAGTTCAAACCCTACTGGACTAGAAAACCATTTATTGGGCCTAATGGGCCAATAAACTCACAACTTGGTTATTTGGGCTTAATTGGACCCACTTTCATGAAACTATAACTCTTTGGACCATGTTGGGCCTAAAATATCTCATTTCACTTTTATGGGCCTTATTGGACCTCAAATGACCCACTTCATTCTCATGGGCCTTTATGGGTCGTGAACAACTCTCTTGAACATTATAGGGCCGTAAACTCCCCTTCTTTATCAATATTGGGCCGTAAACCTTCATATGGGCCCAATGGGCAGAAAACTTTCATATTGGGCCACATAATTTCGAATATAATCAAAATGGCCCAAACTCTCCTTTCTCTTTTCTTTCCCCTTATTCTCGGCCATATAAAAAAAAGATATTAAGGATTATGGGTTGACACCTCATTATTGTATGTTGGATATCTATACTAATTACATCACATATATCTAAACTCCACTCCCTTCTCTATCTCTCTTCTCTTCCTAACTCACGGCCATAAGAGCCCCCACCACCATCCTCACTTCACCCACAAATCAAACACCAAATTCTCTCAAAAGCTCTCAAGAAACTCCATCACTTCCTTGCTCTAAAAATCGTGTGGGTGCTTGTTCTTCAAGGAGTTTTCTTTCAAAGCTTCATAAACTAGGTAAGTCTTGGTTAAACCCCCTTTGTTTTGTTTCAAGTCTATAACAACATCTTTGTTCTTACAACCTTATTTTCGTATATAAGGTTCTAGAACCACCCACATCTTCAAGATCTCTACTCAAGAAGCTTATTAGGGCCGAGATCTTTCTCATTCTTCATCAAAAACCGAAATAATCAAACCAATGTGAGTTAATACCCCCTATTTTCGGTTTTTACTATGTTTTGGGGGAGAATACAAGTTGTTTTGTGTAGATCTATGTGTATATGCATGATTTTGTGTATTTTTCATGTTATAAGTGTGATTATGTGTCATAAACTTCATAAACTTGAAAATATGCTAAAATATGTTGATATTTGTAGAACATAACACTTATTGCAACTTATTATGCAAAGAAAAGGTTTAAAATACTTCAAAGTTGTGTCAAATTAAGAAAATTTCATGAGAGTGCCAAAGATGACAAAAAAATCAAAGTGAGGTTATTATATATATATATATATATATATCTCATGGTTTTAGGGGACCAAAAAGGACTTATTTCTTATAAATATGAATCTTTATGGTATTTGTGATTTTAAAAAGGGCTAAAAGTGTGAATTTTCACAAATGGGCCTCATTTTGGACTTTTACGGCTTTTGTGCCAAAATTGTAAATTTTTGGGCTTTTGTGGGCTTAAGTGTCGTTTTAAACAAAGTTGAGCCAAAAATGTAAAATTTCGATAAAAAGGGCTGAAAATGTAAATTTATTAAATCTTGAGCCAAAAAGATAAATTTATTCATAATTGGTCCGTGAATGTAAATTTTCATAAAATTGAGGCCAAAAATGATATTTTTGACAAAAGTGGGTTAGAAATGTTATTTTTACTTAAAACTAGCCTTAAATGTAAACTTTTGGTCTTAACGGACTTAAAGTGTCATTTTTACCAAAAATGTGCCTTAATTGTAAATTTTCGGTTTAAAGGACCAAAAATGTCTTTTTACAAAAAGTGGGCCTTTTATGTCATTTTGGTAAACAACTAAACTTAACAACCAACGTAACAACAAACAGATCAATTACGTCATTTACATGCTTATTAGGCCTAAAATATATGTTTAGTGGGCCTTAGTTGTCCTTTTACCTGTTTATTGGGCCTAAAATATACCTTACATGTTTATTGGGCCTCCGTGGTCCATCCACATGCTTGTTGACTACACACATTCACATAGATTTGGTTAAGGATCTTGTGAGACATTTCGTTTGGCACCTATCGAGTGTACAATCGTAGCCTGTAGTTATAACAAGAGTCTCCTGGAGGGAGAGCGGGAGTTTGTGTATAGATCTATACGGGGTGACACCCCACACCTGAGTTGTTCGCTATAGTTAGACTAGTCCAGTCTAGGGTGACAAACCTTACCTTAAACAAGTCGGCGTTTGAAAAATGTCATGACAGGCGGATCAGTCATTATCAAGTATGGTTATAACGACTCACATAGAGGAATTAACACCATTATAAAATTTACGGAAATACAATTTTTCTTGATAACACGGTAACATACACGCACTGGTACTCAGCCTAGGGTGTTGAGAGCACAACGTTTTCATAAACGGACAATATCGGGTTGTCTGGGATGATTCACTTTATACTCGTACAAACATTAACACACATGCATTAATACAAGATCGGACACAAACATTACAAACCGTTTTTCAGAAAATATCAGATTTTCTGGCATTTACAAAGTAATACAAAACATTTTACTCAAACATGCTAATGAACTCACCAACATTATATATGTTGACCTTTTCAAATTAACTTGTATTCTCAGGAAATCGTTGAGCAGGTTGGTCAGCAAGAATACCTGGATATTTTGTTGTGTTTTGTTATCACCGTACTTTGGATATTTTGGCATGTAATATTGAAATACAATACTTGATGTAGAAAATGACAGTTGTAATATTGCATCTGTGATGATGATGATGTTTTGTTTCAATTATATACACTGTGATGATACTACAAGAATGAAGTCACTCGAGCCCCCGGACGTTTCCGCCGTCTGGTTCGGGGTGTGACAATATAGATTAGTTAAAACATCAATCATTGTTTTTTGTTTTTAAAGGTAACAATATACTACAACTTTTGATGATTTTATAGAACATTTTAAGTTGTGGAAATTATATATAAAACGTATGCCAATTTGTATATAAAACAAATAACAAATAATATGGAAAAACACAATAGCTTTTAATAAATAAAAACACTACAACATCTACTATAACATTTATATCAAACAAAACTTATTAAACACTTATAAATTATTCAAAATGAATATTTAAAAATCAACATACATTTGATATATAGAATCATTGTTATAAAAAAATCCGTGTTGAAATAACCATTGATGCGATAAAACTTATTTTTTTTCAACTCTTTCACTTTGAATCACAAATCTTTTCAAACATATGATTTTTCAATCAAAACGTACTTATATACTGCTAATATAGCTACAATGTGTATAATAAATAAGTGGAAAATAAAAAGGCATTGTGTAATGACTCTTGTCAAATAAAAATATATAATGTATATAATTAGATTATATAAAAAAATGATTACTTCAGAATTTATTGAGTTAATTAGATGCAAATTATGAGATATTATGTCTAGAAACCGCCATCCTTGATTAGACCATAAATTCGAGCAACTGATGGGATAGTAACTAATGAAACCTTAGGCAATATATAGAGCTCGAGATTTCTGGTGGAAACCGCACTGGAATTGCAAGAAACGACTGAGATTTGAAGGAGAAATCGGGTGTGGAAGTTGTTGAAGATTTTCGGAGTTCTTTTTGAAATTAAGGTATGAACACTCGATTTAAGCTCGATTAAGTTACTTAGATAGATTAATGTGCCGCTAAACATGTTTTGGTTCAATCTCTTGTCTCAATTTCATCCAACCAGTACCAAATCAACAAGATTTATAAGAAACGTTTTTTTTAGTTGTTTTAATCCACACTGTTTGGGTGTATAACTTTCATAACTTTTTGTGGAAGGTTATTAGGCAGAAGTGAAGGTAAATGATAGTGATTTTTATTAAATTAACAAAATATGAATTTTCGGGTGAAGAAGGAGATGGTATCAGGTCTGATATATAAGTTATTCTTATCAGTGGGTCAAAAGTCAAAAACTGCATTGGATGCCACTGTTTGCTCTTTTAGTCGCTTACGAATAAAAAAAGGGGTTTTCTATAAGTACTCCCCTCCATTTTCCAATTTCACCCTCCTTGATTTGATTTTTTGTTTTTTGTTGTTTTTTGTTTTGTTTTTTTTCCTATTTTGTTTTTTGGTTGTTTTTAATTATTATTATTATTATTATTATTATTATTATTATTATTATAAATTTCAAACAAAATTTTATAATTCGGACGACGTTATAAAATTCGAACGGTTATATAAAATCGGTTTTTAATTATTTTTTATTATATATTACTATTACTATTATTATTATTATTATTATTATTATAAATTTCGAACAACATTTTATATATCAGATGACATTATAAATTCAAACGACTATATAAAATCGGTTTTTTATTCTTTTTTAACTTATATTTTATAAATCGGTTTTTAAAATCCCATGACATTATAAATTCAGATGAAATTTTAAAATTCGTACGACATTATAAATTTGGACGACATAATAAAATTCAAACGACAATATAAAACAGAACAAAAACAAAGTTTGTCTTTATTTATCACGTATATATTAATTGGTTCGTTATTACATTTGCGTGGTGCATTATGCGGATTAGAAACAAACTTTACTTTTGTTCCATTTTATATAGTCGTTGAAATTTTATAATGTCGTCCGAATTTATAATGTTGTCCGAATTTTAAAATGTTGTCCGAATTTTATATGTTTATCGAAATTTATAATAATAATAATAATAATAATAATAATAATAGTATTATTATTATTATTATTATTATTATTATTATTAAAAGAAAAAACAACAAAAAAACAAAAAGAAAAATAAAACAAAAGAAAAAGAAAAATAAAAAAAATGATGTCAAATCAAATGTAAAAGGTTGATTAGATTGATGTTAGGGGTAAAATCAGTTAAGGGGTACTTATAGCACAACCCATAAAAAAAGACCTCTATTAATTCAGTTATTCAAAAATAACAGTTTTTACCCCTAAACTTTGAGCACTATTTATTTTAGGCTAAACTAAAGGAAATAAAAATCACAGGTCCAGTCCCTGAGTTTTAAAACTTGTTGATTAATTAGAATTGTATAAATCAATATACTTCGAGTTTAGCCCCTGTTATTTTCATTTTTTTTAGTTAAAAATATTTTATAGATTTTACGAAAGGCTCTTTCAAATATTTTAGCATTGAGTTGTCATTATTTTAGAATATTATTTCTAAAAGGAAATAACAATTATTCAAAAGGTTGTTACAAAAAAAAAAAAAAAAAGAAAAAAGAAAACGTAATTATCGTTTATAACTAATATTTGGTTGGATGAGACATATGGACGGTTGAATCAAAATGATCGTATAGAGTGTTTTCTGGAAGTGAGCCTTAGAAAATATGTTGGTTAAATGTAGGGTGCGTGTAGCGTGACAAACCTTGGTTAAGACCTAACGCCAACAATGTGAGTTTCGTGTGAATTTTGTGGTTGCTTGCATGAAAAAGTTGATTCTAAATTATTTGCAATTATATGTTACTGTTGTTATTGCTATGAATATTTGTGTGAATTTTTATGAATTATTTCATATAAAAGGGTGAAAATGGTGGGTGACATATATATAGGGAACATGTGTATTAACTACACGGTCTTTTTATTAGTCGTCGTACATGGTGTTAGTACGCGGCGGAGAGCTTACGCTCTGATTAATTAGCGGTAAGCATATTTGTTGTGCCCGGCGGAGGGATTTGTTCCCTGAAAATGATAGTAGTTCCTTAATGTATCACCAAGGGTGGAAAGAAAATATATTTGATAATTTGCTGCATTATTTTTATTTTATTGACGTCAATATGCATGAAAACCACGAACTCACTAGGCCCTAGACTTACCCAATAGAATTTTCAAATGCACGCAACCCAGGTAATAATGTAGCAAGTGGCAGCGGGAATGGAAATGACAAAGTTCAGACTTGAAGAAGGCGATAAGTTTTGAGGAGGACGTAGCGCACAAACTGTTTACTTAGATTACTATTTGCTTCCGCTATTATTAATAATAATGACATTAGTATTTGAATTTTCGAATATTAGAAGTTTTGAGACCATGTTAAGTTAATAATGGTATTTGAAATTTGGGGCGTTACAAGTTGGTATCAGAGCCAGGTTTAAGCGGATTACTCGTTGTTTAAACGCCTAAGCTTAAACGGGAGGAGCGGTACATCGCCTAATCTGGAATGCGTCTCGTTTTGTAGGTACTATGGATCGTGGAAAGGCAGTCGTCGATGGTGGGGTGTCAGTTGAGGGTACTAGTGGGTTACTTCCTCACGAGAAGTTGAAGGCCGAGTTAGAGCTCTCTGATTCGGAAGGCAGTCTGGAACCAACGACTCCACTCAACCTCTCTGAGCGGGATGAAGAAGACGAGGATGTGGAATCTGAGGTGGAACCCTACGAAGATCCTGAGGAGGAGCCCGAAGAAGACCCTGATGAGGAACCCGAAGAAGACCCCGAGGAGGAACCCGAGGGAAATCACGTGGAGTACCATGTGGAACAAAAATATGAAACGTTCCATATGCCCTATGTGGAGTATACGCCAACTAGTCCTGGCACCTATTGGGAGCGACTTTATAAAGATGAAATGCCACAGGCACAACTCGAGATTCACAATTTGAAAAGAAAGATTGAAGAGATAGAT
This sequence comes from Lactuca virosa, assembly GCF_052849685.1. Lineage (NCBI taxonomy): Eukaryota > Viridiplantae > Streptophyta > Magnoliopsida > Asterales > Asteraceae > Lactuca > Lactuca virosa. Next base: position 388,004,538 of record NC_136429.1, read on the forward strand.
GAGCATAGGTCAAGGGTCATACAGGAGAACCAAATACGGGTTGAGGTTGCTGAGAAAAGTAAGCGCAAGATACGAAGGTTAGAACAGGAAGTGTTGGAGTTAAGGAAACCCACTATCACTAAGTTGCGGGAAGGGTTTGTGGCTCGGGCAAAACAAGCCAAGGCCGCGACTTACGGATTCCTAGATAAGGTGGTTAGAAGAGACCCACCTTAGGCCGAGGTGTTGGTCATTCAAAGTGGCCCCGGAGATCGAAAAGCTAAAAAAAATAAGGAAGTACTTGAAGGAGGGAAAGCGAATATTGAAATATGATGACATCGTTTTTAAAAAGTAGAAAGTAGGAGTGCAATGATTTGTTTTTTTTATTTCTCTTGGTTGTTGGCTTAAGTGACTTGATGTGAACAAGACAAGCCTAAAATAGCACATATACCAGTTGTATGCGAGTTCCAAGATGTGTTCCCTGATGACCTGACTAACTTGTCACCGAATAGGCAAGTGGAGTTTCGAATCGATCTTACCCCAGGAGTAGCACCGATAGCTCGTGCGCCCTATCGGTTAGCACCAACTGAAATGAAGGAGTTGATGGCTCAGTTGCAAGATCTGCTCGACAAGGGTTTTATTCGGCCCAGTACCTCACCGTGGGGTGCACCAGTACTGTTCGTTAAGAAGAAGGATGGGACAATGTGAATGTACATTGGCTACAGGGAGTTAAACAAGGTGACTATAAAGAACCGGTATCCATTACCGAGAATTGATGATCTATTCGATCAACTCCAGGGGGCAAGTTACTTCTCAAAGATCGATTTGCGGTCGGGGTATCACCAACTGAAAGTCAGGGAAGAAGATGTGTCAATGATAGCCTTTCGAACTAGGTATGGTCATTACGAGTTTCTAGTAATGCCATTTGGTTTGACCAATGCACCAGCTGCGTTCATGGATCTGATCAACCAGGTGTGCAAGCCATACTTAGACAAGTTCGTAATTGTATTTATCGATGACATCTTGATATACTCTAAAAGTAAAGAGGACCATGAGCGACATTTATGGCTAACACTTAGTTTATTGAGGAAAGAAAAATTATCTGCCAAATTTTCGAAGTGCGAGTTTTGGCTTCGGGAAGTCCATTTTTTGGGACATGTTGTAAACGAACATGGTATCAAGGTGGACCCATCAAAGATTGAGGCGATTGAAAAATGGGAACCACCAAGAACCCCATCAGAAGTTCGAAGTTTTCTTGGGTTGGCAGGATACTATCGAAGGTTTATACAAGACTTCTCGCGCATAGCTGCACCGCTAACTACCCTGACAAGGAAAAATGTGAAGTTCGAGTGGAAGCCAGAGCAAGATAATGCCTTTAACGTATTAAAGGAAAAGCTTAGTAGTGTACCAGTATTATCATTACCAGAAGGAAATGATGGCTTAGTCGTTTATAGTGATGCATCCAAGTTAGGCTTGGGGTGTGTCTTAATGCAAAACGGTAAGGTGATTGCTTATGCCTCACGACAGTTGAAGGTTCACGAGCGTAAATACCCAACGCATGATATGGAGTTGGCCGCAGTTGTGGTCGCTCTAAAGATTTGGAGACATTATTTGTATGGTACAAGGTGTCAGATCTTCACTGATCACAAGAGCCTAAAATACTTGTTTGATCCGAAAGATCTGAACATGAGACAACAACGGTGGATGGAGCTATTAAAAGATTACGACTGTGAGATATTGTATCATCCGGGGAAGGCAAATGTGGTAGCTGATGCATTAAGTCGTAAGGAAAGAAGAGAACCACCTAAGATTCGAATGATGAAGGTGAACATAACCACCAGCTTACTAGAGGATTTGAGAAAGAGTCAGGAGGAGGCCTCGAAGGAAGAGAAGTGGAAAAGTGAAGAAATGGTGGGAGTAATACAATCATTGGAAAAGGATAGTCATGGCTTGAAGTGTTTCCAAGGAAGGGTTTGGGTACCATGAGTGGGTGAAGTGCGTAACTTACTTCTCAAGGAAGCGCACATGTCGAAGTACTCAATCCATCCGGGAACAAACAAGATGTATCAAGACCTACGAAGATCTTACTGATGGCCAGGGATGAAAAAGGATATAGCCTATTTTGTTGAAAGGTGTTTGAGGTGCTTGAAGGTGAAGGCTGAACACCAAAGGCCTTACGGTCAGTTACAGTCAATGGAGATTCCAGTGTGGAAATGGGATCACATCACAATGGACTTTGTGACTAAGCTACCTAGGACACCGAAGGGTTATGACGCGATTTGGGTAGTCGTGGATAGATTAACCAAATCGGCGCACTTCCTTCCGATTAAGGAGACGTACCCGTTGGAAAGGTTAGCTAAGTTATACGTTGACGAGATAGTGAAACTGCATGGAGTTCCATTGTCTATTGTTTTGGATCGGGATAGTCGCTTTACGTCGACGTTCTGGGGTAGCTTCCAACGAGAAATGGGTACCCCAGTGAAATTGAGCACAGCATACCATCCGCAAACAGATGGGCAAAGTGAACGGACAATACAGACCTTGGAAGATATGTTACGATCTAGTGTCATTGATTTTGGAGGGTCTTGGGAAACTCATTTGTCGTTAATTGAGTTTGCCTACAACAATAGCTATCATGCAAGTATAAAAGTCGCACCATATGAGGCTCTATATAGCAGGAAGTGTAGAACTCCATTATATTGGAATGAGGTGGGGGAGAAACAGTTGGCTGGACCTGAACTTGTTCAGCAAACTACCGACAAAATCCAGGCGATTAGGGATAACATTAAAGTTGCTCAGGACCGGCAGAAAAGTTATGCAGATAAGTGGAGAAAGCCAATAGTGTTTCAGGTTGGTGATAAAGTTAGGTTAAAAGTATCCCCATGGAAGGGTGTGGTGCGTTTTGGTAAGCGAGGGAAGTTAAGTCCTCGCTATGTTGGACCCTTCACAATTAAGGAGCGGGTTGGAGAGGTGGCCTATCGATTGGAGCTACCAAAGGAAATGCATGGAATTCATAGCACATTCCATGTCTCTAATCTAAAGAAGTGTCTAGCGGATGCCGCCATGGAAGTACCACTTCAAGAAATTAAGGTTGATGAGAAACTGCGATATACAGAAGAACCTGTCGCAATTATAGATCGAAAGGTCAGGAAGTTAAGAAATGTGGAGATACCACTGGTGAAAGTTCAGTGGAAGTATCATAAATGTTCAAATGCAACATGGGAGACCGAGCGAGATATGAAGACTAAATACCCTCATTTGTTTGCTTAATTCAAAATTCCGAGGACAGAATTTTTCTAAGGGGGGAAGTTTGTAATGACTCTTGTCAAATAAAAATATATAATGTATATAATCATATTATATAAAAAAATGATTACTTCAGAATTTATTGGGTTAATTAGATGCAAATTATGAGATATTATGTCTAGAAACCGCCATCCTTGATTAGACCATAAAATCGAGCAACTGAGGGGATAGTAACTGATGAAACCTTAGACAATATATAGAGCTCGAGATTTCTGGTGGAAACCCCACTGGAATTGCAAGAAACGACTGAGATTTGAAGGAGAAATCGGGTATGGAAGTTGTTGAAGATTTTCGGAGTTCTTTTTGAAATTAAGGTATGAACACAAGATTTAAGCTCGATTAAGTTACTTAGATAGATTAATGTGCCGCTAAACATGTTTTGGTTCAATCTCTTGTCTCAATTTCATCCAACCAGTACCAAATCAACAAGATTTATAAGAAACGTTTTTTTAGTTGTTTTAATCCACACTGTTTGGGTGTATAACTTTCATAACTTTTTGTGGAAGGTTGTTAGGCAGAAGTGAAGGTAAATGATAGTGATTTTTATTAAATTAATTGATATTGTTTTGAATAAAATCGAAACTTCAATATAATAGAAGAAAATATGAATTTTCGGGTGAAGAAGGAGATGGTATCGGGTCTGATATATAAGTTATTCTTATCAGTGGGTCAAAAGTCAAAAACTGCATTGGATGCCACTGTTTGCTCTTTTGGTCGCTTATGAATAAAAAAAAGACCTCTATTAATTCAGTTATTCAAACATAACAGTTTTTACCCCTAAACTTTGAGTACTATTTATTTTAAGCTAAACTAAAGGAAATAAAAATTACAGGTCCAGTCCCTGAGTTTTAAAACTTGTTGATTAATTAGAATTGTATAAATCAATATACTTCGAGTTTAGCCTCTGTTATTTTGATTTTTTTTAGTTAAAAATATTTTATAGATTTTACGAAAGGCTCTTTCAAATATTTTAGCATTGAGTTGTCATTATTTTAGAATATTATTTCTAAAAGGAAATAACAATTATTCAAAAGGTTGTTACAAAAAAAAACGTAATTATCGCTTATAACTAATATTTGGTTGGATGAGACATATGTACGGTTGAATCAAAATAATCGTATAGAGTGTTTTCTGGAAGTGAGCCTTAGAAAATATGTTGGTTAAATATAGGGTGCGTGTAGCGTGACAAACCTTGGTTAAGACCTAACGCCAACAAGGTGAGTTTCGCGTGAATTTTGTGGTTGCTTGCATGAAAAAGTTGATTCTAAATTATTTGCAATTACATGTTACTGTTGTTATTGCTATGAATATTTGTGTGAATTTTTATGAATTATTTCATATAAAAGGGTGAAAATGGTGGGTGACATATACATAGGGAACATGTGTATTAACTACACGGTCTTTTTATTAGTCGTCGTACAGGGTGTCAGTACGTGGCGGAGAGCTTACGCTCTGATTAATTAGCGGTAAGCATATTTGTTGTGCCCGGCGGAGGGACTTGTTCCCTGAAAATGACAGTAGTTCCTTAATGTGTCACCAAGGGTGGAAAGAAAATATATTTGATAATTTTTTGCATTATTTTTATTTTATTGACGTCAATATGCATGAAAACCACGAACTCACTAGGCCCTAGACTTACCCAATAGAATTTTCAAATGAACGCAACCCAGGTAATAATGTAGCAAGTGGCAGTGGGAATGGAAAGGACAAAGTTTAGACTTGAAGAAGGCGATAAGTTTTGAGGATGACGTAACGCACCAAGTGTTTACTTAGATTACTATTTGCTTCCGCTATTATTAATAACAATGACATTAGTATTTGAATTTTCGAATATTAGATGTTTTGAGACCATGTTAAGTTAATAATGGTATTTGAAATTTGGGGCGTTACACATTGCACAAGTTTAAAAAACTTTTGAATGTAGTGGAAAATATAAAGGCATGACTAATTACATTAAATTTGAAATCATAATTACATTTAAATTAAATAACTATTGAGTTGTAGTGGGAGTTTTAAACTATTGATCGTGCCCAATAATGTAATATAAATATTAAAAATTATACATTATAAAAACAATATTATATGCATTTATCATTGAAATATTAATTTTTATACTAAGTTGTAACTAATATTGTAATAATTTTAAGTATATGATAAGAAAGATATAAAAAGTTGCGTTTGAATCAAATTGAATTAAGTTTTTGATTTAAAATTATTTTAAACTATAGGTATTTTTAACTAATTTATAAATAATTTATTTGAATATTTTGTAATTCCTATATTGTTGTTATTGTTGTTGTTGTTGTTATTATTATTATTATTATTATTATTATTATTTCAAATAAAAATATTTTTTTAAGATAATATAATCTATTCTTTAGTTTTATGTTATTTTAAACAATTATTATTTTTTACTTAATTAAAAACTACTTATTGAAAAATTTTCATTATTATATTTTAAAAAAACTACTTCTGTATTGTACTTTCATTTTTATCCTTAAAGCTATGAAATATGGGAAGAGAATGAACGGTCCAAATAAAATGGTGATTTGAATTTCAAAACTACAGTAATCGTTATGTATGGCTACCAATCTTAATATATATATATATATATATATATATATATATATATATATATATATATGTGTGTGTGTGTGTGTGTGTGTGTGTGTGTGTGTGTGTTAAGAGTGGGTTAGGGAGAAGGAGTGTTACACATGTGTTATATTTTTATCACTTATATTTTCTTAGGAAAATATTAATATTTTATTTATTTCACTTTTCCCTTACAATAAAAAACGAATATGGAAAAAAGAAATTGACAAATGTAATAACATAAAATTTTAGTTTTATTACTATTAAAACATTTAAAATGTATACATCCATATAAGTTTTGGTAGAACATAAATAATTCATTTTTATAACACACATAATAATTGGTTTTCATCAATAAAGTCATATAATATTAAAAATCATTCATTCTAATTCGTCATTATCACCAACAATTTAGAATAATAATTGTAAACTCCTTTCATCAAAAATAATTATAAAAAACTACATCGATGTTATTTACAACAAAATAAGAGATAGAAACTAACATAATATATAACTTATAATAGCATAAAATATATATTGAATAATGTTCTCTTGGACATAAAATATATTTTTCTTAACATAAAAAAGAGAGACAACATAAAGATACATATATCTTAGCAAAGTTAATTGTTGTAACTGATAAATAGCTTGAATGTTGATTTACCAAAAGCTCATGAGCAGTAATCATCAGTCCCACTTCATCATCCTGTGATTATAGAAAGATGCATAGCACATAAACTTAAAAAATGATCTCAAGTATACCTTTACAAACATACCTAAATTTTAACCTTGGTTGATATCTAAAACTTTACATGCACCCAATTTGAGTTTACATGATTTTATATTTGGAAAAGTTGCAATTGCTTTTCTTACATCCGTGGAACCACTCACATAAATCTTCAAACCCTACAAATATAATCTATAATTTTGTGTTGACATACATCCAATATGTAATCTGCAAATTTCTTATATAGACTAAATATTTCATTTAACTCATCAATTACATAGCATGATTTGAAGAGTTTTGGGAGTTACAAATCATAATATTTCAATTAATCATAAATTAATTTGTATAAGTTGAATAGTCTTGGGAGTTTCAAATGCATGATGTTCAAGGGAAAATGTTTGCTTTATAAGATATATAGATATAGACTAGGCGAATGTCGCACGTTGCGTAGAAACACCTATATAGTTGAAATATTTACAAATATATATTTTCTTAAATTTAACAATAACATTGTTGTTAAATTTGATATAATAATTCGTATACTAAGTTGATATAATATATTGAGTATTTTGAATTATATGATAATATAACAATAATGTTATTTGCCTAAGATTTTAATTTCTATCATTTTTATTATTTAAAACATCAAACACTGTTTTTGTTTTTAAAGATAACAATATAATTTTATATATAATGTTACTTTTAACTATTGTTGTTGTAAGTTATTTAAAATAACGTATTTGAAAACTCTTAAATATTTTAATATGGTTTCAGAAATTTAATTTTTTTGAAATTTATTTGATGAATATTGTTAGTTTCTTTAAGTGTAATTATTTAAAACAACAAACTTTGTTTATTAGGATAACATTATAATTATTTTATATAATATTACTTTTAACTATTCTTATTGTAAGTTTTTTTAAAGCTATTTATTTGAAAATTCTTAATGATTTAAAAAAATAGTTCATGGTTTTTTTGTTAATTTCGGTTTACGCTATAATTTATAACTTTTAACTATTTATAAAATAGTCTCTCGAGTTTTTTCAAGTTTAACTGAATTTTTCATCTAAGTTAACTGTTTAACACTATAGTAAAATTAATAATTTAACTATTTTGTACAAAATCATTAAATATACAAAATTTGTGACTTTAAAATGACAGTTGATCACATACGGCAACATATTTAAACTAATAAGTTAACTATAATATGTTAAAAAGTTGAACATAATTTTACAAATAGATGTAAAATATGATATTTTAATACTGTAGTTTAGTTAATTTATAATTAGAATTTAGTTTTTGCATTCGTTTAACGTTATTAACAAATTTATAATAATTATTAGGAAGAACTTGTAAAGTCATGATGTTTCAAATGCATGTGGTGCAAATAAAAATGTCTCTTTTATAAGTATATATAGATATAGATAGAGATATATAGATATAGATAGAGATAGATAGATAGATAGATAGATAGATATAGATATTCTCTCAAAATTCTTCCAACTGCTTCAATATTCATTTTAACTTTCTTTATAACCCACGTCTATGAATACATATAATCTAATTCTATTAGAAAACCTATGTTTTATTCTATCAAAATATTTATTTTTTTACATATAAATGTTAACTTACATTTTAACTTTATTTGTACCCAAACATACGAGTTCATATGTTTACATTCTAACAGAATATATATTTACATTCTAAATACAGATGTTAACTTCAATTCGAAACGAATATTTTACCACAATTATAAACATGATAGATGTAATTCTAAAAGAATATTAAGTAATTTAACTTCATATATTCTGTCAAATTCTTGCTTAAACTTCAATTCCATAAGAATCATACAAAAAAATGTTTCTTGCACTAACATCTAAAAGATTTAAAAAAATTTGTTCGAAAAACCGACGTCTCGAAAAAAGCAGAATAAAAAACCTAAAAAACACAGAAGTTCAAAGAAAGTCCCACATCTTCTTTTTTCTTTACAACTCTATTCAACTTGAATCCTTGACATTACCGAAATTCTGATCTTCGTTGTGTTCATCCCCAGAAGAGTTATCCTGAAAATAATAAAATGTTTTTGGTATAGAAGTTAACAATGAAAATAATAAAACGAAATACTTCACAATGAAATAAAAAAAGGAGAATAATTAGCTTTCAAACATGTGATTTAACTTCAATACGTTGACGTGCTTCACTGCCGACTCGTCAGAAACCCCATTTTTTCATACATGCTCGATGTGCTTCCCTGTTTAGATGTTGAAGATTCTGGTAGCGATGCTAGGGTTTGGATAAAGCAATTGAGGGGATGGTAATGATGTAACTAATAAATCGATCACAATTTTGCTTAAATAAAGGGATATGACATGAATTTAATTATGGATATTATTTATTCTATATATGCAATATTACAAATCTACCCTTGTTT